>NC_134266.1:55497511-55820468 GCF_031893055.1 Leptodactylus fuscus | reverse complement strand
TCACATACTGAGGTCTGTTTGTGAGGTAGTCTAGGATCCAGTTGGAGAGGTGGTGGTCCTCTCCAGCAAGGTCAAGTTTGTCTGTCAGGAAATGGCTGTGCTATTTGCTTCCCTGTTTTGCTGGTGCCCAGCTTGTGACACTGTGTTACCACTGAACAGCTGGCCATGTTAGCAGTTCAGCAATAGCTGGAAACGACTATATATATCTCTGTACAGTGCATGTTGTATAAAAGTGGTGCAGGCTTGTGCACAGTCACAGTTGAAAAAACTGGTCATCTCCTGACATTTATCATTGTATATCTTGAAACTGTAAAAAAAAAAGAAGGCAGGATGCATCTGTACTTTGTGGAGACACTGATATGTGATAGATGTGCTCTACATGATATCATCCATCATATGTACAAGGAAGAGAAGACAACTGCAACATGAATGGGTTTAGGAGGCCTTATCAATAAAATCTAATTTCATATCTTCCCTTTTCAAGAGTACCGAATCGACAGTGCTAGATCCCAGCCATGATGATAATCAGTCTTTAGTCTTCACTAGAGATGAGCGAACAGTGTTCTATCGAACTCATGTTCGATCGGATATTAGGCTGTTCGGCATGTTCGAATCGAATCGAACACCGCGTGGTAAAGTGCGCCATTACTCGATTCCCCTCCCACCTTCCCTGGCGCCTTTTTTGCTCCAATAACAGCGCAGGGTAGGTGGGACAGGAACTACGACACCGGTGACGTTGAGAAAAGTAGGCAAAACCCATTGGCTGCCGAAAACATGTGACCTCTAATTTAAAAGAACAGCGCCGCCCAGGTTCGCGTCATTCTGAGCTTGCAATTCACCGAGGACGGAGGTTTCCGTCCAGCTAGCTAGGGCTTAGATTCTGGGTAGGCAGGGACAGGCTAGGATAGGAAGGAGAAGACAACCAACAGCTCTTGTAAGAGCTAAATTCCAGGGAGAAGCTTGTCAGTGTAACGTGGCACTGACGGGCTCAATCGCCGCAACCCAGCTTTCCCCGGATCCTGAATGGAATACACTGTCAGTGTATTCCCGTATACCCGATATATACCCCGATACCCGTTCCAACGGTGTGCCCCCCCACCTTCACCCCAGAAATACCCTGCAAGTCCCCTAGCAATAGAATTGGGGCTATATACACCCACAATTTTTACTACTGGTATACAGTGCCATTGTCTGACTGGGAATTCAAAGAATATATTGGGAATACAAATACCCTCATTTCTTGCTACTGCCATATAGTGCCAGTGTCTGACTGGTAATTCAAAGAATATATTGGGGTTACGTGCACCCACAATTTTTACTACTGGTATACAGTGCCATTGTCTGACTGGGAATTCAAAGAGTATATTGGGAATACAAATACCCTCATTTCTTGCTACTGCCATATAGTGCCAGTGTCTGACTGGGAATTCAAAGAATATATTGGGGTTACGTGCACCCACAATTTTTACTACTGGTATACAGTGCCATTGTCTGACTGGGAATTCAAAGAATATATTGGGAATACAAATACCCTCATTTCTTGCTACTGCCATATAGTGCCAGTGTCTGACTGGGAATTCAAAGAATATATTGGGGTTACGTGCACCCACAATTTTTACTACTGGTATACAGTGCCATTGTCTGACTGGGAATTCAAAGAATATATTGGGAATACAAATACCCTCATTTCTTGCTACTGCCATATAGTGCCAGTGTCTGACTGGGAATTCAAAGAATATATTGGGGTTACGTGCACCCACAATTTTTACTACTGGTATACAGTGCCATTGTCTGACTGGGAATTCAAAGAATATATTGGGAATACAAATACCCTCATTTCTTGCTACTGCCATATAGTGCCAGTGTCTGACTGGGAATTCAAAGAATATATTGGGGTTACGTGCACCCACAATTTTTACTACTGGTATACAGTGCCATTGTCTGACTGGGAATTCAAAGAATATATTGGGAATACAAATACCCTCATTTCTTGCTACTGCCATATAGTGCCAGTGTCTGACTGGGAATTCAAAGAATATATTGGGGTTACGTGCACCCACAATTTTTACTACTGGTATACAGTGCCATTGTCTGACTGGGAATTCAAAGAATATATTGGGGTTATAAATACCCTCATTTCTTGCTACTGCCATATAGTGCCAGTTTCTGACTGGTAATTCAAAGAATATATTGGGGTTACATGCACCCACAATTTTTACTACTGGTATACAGTGCCATTGTCTGACTGGGAATTCAAAGAATATATTGGGAATACAAATACCCTCATTTCTTGCTACTGCCATATAGTGCCAGTTTCTGACTGGTAATTCAAAGAATATATTGGGGTTACGTGCACCCACAATTTTTACTACTGGTATACAGTGCCATTGTCTGACTGGGAATTCAAAGAATATATTGGGGTTATAAATACCCTCATTTCTTGCTACTGCCATATAGTGCCAGTTTCTGACTGGTAATTCAAAGAATATATTGGGGTTACGTGCACCCACAATTTTTACTACTGGTATACAGTGCCATTGTCTGACTGGGAATTCAAAGAATATATTGGGAATACAAATACCCTCATTTCTTGCTACTGCCATATAGTGCCAGTTTCTGACTGGTAATTCAAAGAATATATTGGGGTTACGTGCACTCACAATTTTTACTACTGGTATACAGTGCCATTGTCTGACTGGGAATTCAAAGAATATATTGGGAATACAAATACCCTCATTTCTTGCTACTGCCATATAGTGCCAGTTTCTGACTGGTAATTCAAAGAATATATTGGGGTTACGTGCACCCACAATTTTTACTACTGGTATACAGTGCCATTGTCTGACTGGGAATTCAAAGAATATATTGGGGTTATAAATACCCTCATTTCTTGCTACTGCCATATAGTGCCAGTTTCTGACTGGTAATTCAAAGAATATATTGGGGTTACGTGCACCCACAATTTTTACTACTGGTATACAGTGCCATTGTCTGACTGGGAATTCAAAGAATATATTGGGAATACAAATACCCTCATTTCTTGCTACTGCCATATAGTGCCAGTGTTTGACTGGTAATTCAAAGAATATATTGGGGTTACGTGCACCCACAATTTTTACTACTGGTATACAGTGCCATTGTCTGACTGGGAATTCAAAGAATATATTGGGAATACAAATACCCTCATTTCTTGCTACTGCCATATAGTGCCAGTGTCTGACTGGGAATTCAAAGAATATATTGGGGTTACGTGCACCCACAATTTTTACTACTGGTATACAGTGCCATTGTCTGACTGGGAATTCAAAGAATATATTGGGAATACAAATACCCTCATTTCTTGCTACTGCCATATAGTGCCAGTGTCTGACTGGGAATTCAAAGAATATATTGGGGTTACGTGCACCCACAATTTTTACTACTGGTATACAGTGCCATTGTCTGACTGGGAATTCAAAGAATATATTGGGGTTATAAATACCCTCATTTCTTGCTACTGCCATATAGTGCCAGTTTCTGACTGGTAATTCAAAGAATATATTGGGGTTACGTGCACCCACAATTTTTACTACTGGTATACAGTGCCATTGTCTGACTGGGAATTCAAAGAATATATTGGGAATACAAATACCCTCATTTCTTGCTACTGCCATATAGTGCCAGTTTCTGACTGGTAATTCAAAGAATATATTGGGGTTACGTGCACCCACAATTTTTACTACTGGTATACAGTGCCATTGTCTGACTGGGAATTCAAAGAATATATTGGGGTTATAAATACCCTCATTTCTTGCTACTGCCATATAGTGCCAGTTTCTGACTGGTAATTCAAAGAATATATTGTGGTTACGTGCACCCACAATTTTTACTACTGGTATACAGTGCCATTGTCTGACTGGGAATTCAAAGAATATATTGGGGTTATAAATACCCTCATTTCTTGCTACTGCCATATAGTGCCAGTTTCTGACTGGTAATTCAAAGAATATATTGTGGTTACGTGCACCCACAATTTTTACTACTGGTATACAGTGCCATTGTCTGACTGGGAATTCAAAGAGTATATTGGGAATACAAATACCCTCATTTCTTGCTACTGCCATATAGTGCCAGTGTCTGACTGGGAATTCAAAGAATATATTGGGGTTACGTGCACCCACAATTTTTACTACTGGTATACAGTGCCATTGTCTGACTGGGAATTCAAAGAATATATTGGGAATACAAATACCCTCATTTCTTGCTACTGCCATATAGTGCCAGTGTCTGACTGGGAATTCAAAGAATATATTGGGGTTACGTGCACCCACAATTTTTACTACTGGTATACAGTGCCATTGTCTGACTGGGAATTCAAAGAATATATTGGGGTTATAAATACCCTCATTTCTTGCTACTGCCATATAGTGCCAGTTTCTGACTGGTAATTCAAAGAATATATTGGGGTTACGTGCACCCACAATTTTTACTACTGGTATACAGTGCCATTGTCTGACTGGGAATTCAAAGAATATATTGGGAATACAAATACCCTCATTTCTTGCTACTGCCATATAGTGCCAGTGTCTGACTGGGAATTCAAAGAATATATTGGGAATACAAATACCCTCATTTCTTGCTACTGCCATATAGTGCCAGTTTCTGACTGGTAATTCAAAGAATATATTGGGGTTACGTGCACTCACAATTTTTACTACTGGTATACAGTGCCATTGTCTGACTGGGAATTCAAAGAATATATTGGGAATACAAATACCCTCATTTCTTGCTACTGCCATATAGTGCCAGTTTCTGACTGGTAATTCAAAGAATATATTGGGGTTACGTGCACCCACAATTTTTACTACTGGTATACAGTGCCATTGTCTGACTGGGAATTCAAAGAATATATTGGGGTTATAAATACCCTCATTTCTTGCTACTGCCATATAGTGCCAGTTTCTGACTGGTAATTCAAAGAATATATTGGGGTTACGTGCACCCACAATTTTTACTACTGGTATACAGTGCCATTGTCTGACTGGGAATTCAAAGAGTATATTGGGAATACAAATACCCTCATTTCTTGCTACTGCCATATAGTGCCAGTGTCTGACTGGGAATTCAAAGAATATATTGGGGTTACGTGCACCCACAATTTTTACTACTGGTATACAGTGCCATTGTCTGACTGGGAATTCAAAGAATATATTGGGGTTATAAATACCCTCATTTCTTGCTACTGCCATATAGTGCCAGTTTCTGACTGGTAATTCAAAGAATATATTGGGGTTACGTGCACCCACAATTTTTACTACTGGTATACAGTGCCATTGTCTGACTGGGAATTCAAAGAATATATTGGGAATACAAATACCCTCATTTCTTGCTACTGCCATATAGTGCCAGTGTCTGACTGGGAATTCAAAGAATATATTGGGGTTACGTGCACCCACAATTTTTACTACTGGTATACAGTGCCAATTTCTAACTAGGAATTCAAAATGCGCAAGGCTCCCGGAAAGGGACGTGGACGAGGCCGTGGGCGAGGTCGGGGGAATGGTTCTGGGGAGCAAGGTAGCAGTGAAGCCACAGGGCGTCCCGTGCCTACTCCTGTGGGGCAGCAAGCATTGCGCCACTCCACAGTGCCTGGGTTGCTTGCCACATTAACTAAACTGCAGGGTACAAACCTTAGTAGGCCCGAGAACCAGGAACAGGTCTTGCAATGGCTGTCAGAGAACGCTTACAGCACATTGTCCAGCAGCCAGTCAGACTCTGCCTCCTCTCCTCCTATTACCCAACAGTCTTGTCTTCCTTCCTCCCAAAATTCCGAAGCTTTACAGAACAATAACCCAAACTGTCCCTGCTCCCCAGAGCTGTTCTCCGCTCCTTTCATTGTCCCTCAACCTGCCTCTCCACGTCACGATTCCACGAACCTAACAGAGGAGCATCTGTGTCCAGATGCTCAAACACTAGAGTCTCCTCCATCTCCGTTCGATTTGGTGGTGGATGACCAGCAACCCACCCTCATCGACGATGATGTGACGCAGTTGCCGTCAGGGCATCCAGTTGACCAGCGCATTGTGCGGGAGGAGGAGATGAGACAGGAGTTGGAAGAGGAAGTGGTGGATGATGAGGACACTGACCCGACCTGGACAGGGGGGATGTCAAGCGGGGAAAGTAGTGTGGATGTTGAGGCAGGTGCAGCACCAAAAAGGGTAGCTAGAGGCAGAGGCAGAGGTCAGCAGCTTAGGCGAAGCCAGGCCACACCCGGAATCTCCCAAGATGTTCCAGTTCGTACCCAGCCCCGAAAAACTCCCACCTCGAGGGCACGTTTCTCGAAGGTGTGGAGTTTTTTCAAGGAATGCGCCGAGGACAGATATAGTGTTGTCTGCACAATTTGCCTCTCGAAATTGATTAGGGGCTCTGAGAAGAGCAACCTGTCCACCACTTCAATGCGCCGTCATTTGGAATCCAAGCACTGGAATCAGTGGCAGGCAGCAACGGCAGGACAAAGGCCGCCTGCCGTTCACGCCACTGCCACTGCCTCTGCCACTGCCTCTGCCTCTGCCACTGCCACTGCTGACTGTGCTGGCGATGCACTCCAGAGGACGAGCCAGGACACCACTTCATCTGCCTCCGCCACTTTGTTGACTTCTACCTCATCCTCCCCTGGTCCTGTCTTATCTCCTTCTCCTGCACCATCAAAGGCACCATCAGGCGTTTCTTTACAACAACCCACCATCTCTCAGACATTGGAGCGGCGGCAGAAATACACTGCTAACCACCCACACGCGCAAGCCTTGAACGCCAACATCGCTAAACTGCTGGCCCAGGAGATGTTGGCGTTCCGGCTTGTTGAAACTCCCGCCTTCCTGGACCTGATGGCAACTGCGGCACCTCGCTATGCCGTCCCTAGCCGTCACTACTTCTCCCGGTGTGCCGTCCCCGCCTTGCACCAGCACGTGTCACTCAACATCAGGCGGGCCCTTAGTTCCGCGCTTTGCACAAAGGTCCACTTGACCACCGACGCGTGGACAAGTGCATGCGGACAGGGACGCTACATTTCACTGACGGCACACTGGGTGAATGTAGTTGAGGCTGGGACTGCTTCCCAAACTGGCCCGGTGTACCTCGTCTCCCCGCCTAACATTCCTGGCAGGGACACGAGAAGAACACCCCCCTCCTCCTCCTCCTCTACCGCCTCCTCCTCCGCCACCGCCTCCTCCTCCGCCACCGCCTCCTCCTCCGCTGTTAGATTGACCCCAGCTACGAGTTGGAAACGTTGCAGCACTGGCGTTGGTAGACGTCAGCAGGCTGTGCTGAAGCTGATCAGCTTGGGGGACAGACAGCACACTGCCTCCGAGGTGAGGGATGCCCTCCTCGATGAGACGGCAATATGGTTTGAGCCGCTGCACCTGGGCCCAGGCATGGTCGTTTGTGATAACGGCCGGAACCTGGTAGCAGCTCTGGAGCTTGCCGGACTCCAACATGTTCCATGCCTGGCCCACGTCTTCAACCTAGTGGTGCAACGTTTCCTAAAGAGCTACCCCAATGTTCCAGAGCTACTGGTGAAAGTGCGGCGCATGTGCGCCCACTTTCGCAAGTCGACAGTAGCCGCTGCTAGCTTAAAATCTCTCCAGCAACGCCTGCATGTGCCACAACACCGGCTTTTGTGCGACGTCCCCACACGCTGGAACTCAACGTTTCAGATGTTGAATAGAGTGGTTGAGCAGCAGAGACCTTTGATGGAATACCAGCTACAAAACCCTAGGGTGCCACAAAGTCAGCTGCCTCAGTTTCACATCCATGAGTGGCCATGGATGAGAGACCTTTGTGACATCCTACGGGTCTTTGAGGAGTCCACAAGGAGGGTGAGCTCTGAGGATGCGATGGTGAGCCTTACAATCCCGCTCTTGTGTGTTCTGAGAGAATCCCTGATTGACATCAGGGATAACTCAGATCACACAGAGGAGTTAGGGATAGCATCCGATCCGTCACAGCTGGAGAGTAGGTCCACACATCTGTCCGCTTCACTGCGTTTAATGGAGGAGGAGGAGGAGGAGGAGGAGGAAGAAGAGTTGTCCGATGATGTGATGGTGATACAGGAGGCTTCCGGGCAACTTCGAATCATCCCATTGTTGCAGCGCGGATGGGTAGACATGGAGGATGAGGAGGAAATGGAGATTGAACTTTCCGGTGGGGCCAGAGGAGTCATGCCAACTAACACTGTGGCAGACATGGCTGAGTTCATGTTGGGGTGCTTTACAACCGACAAGCGTATTGTCAAAATCATGGAGGACAACCAGTACTGGATCTTTGCTATCCTTGACCCCCGGTATAAAAACAACATCTCGCCTTTTATTCCGGTAGAGGGGAGGGCCAATCGCATCAATGCTTGCCACAGGCAATTGGTGCAGAATATGATGGAGATGTTTCCAGCATGTGACGTTGGCGGCAGGGAGGGCAGTTCCTCCAGTAGGCAACCAAGTTCTCACCGGTCCACACAAACGAGGGGCACACTGTCTAAGGTCTGGGACACCTTGATGGCACCCCCTCGCCAAAGTGCCGCCACGGAGGGTCCTAGTGTCACCAGGCGTGAGAAGTATAGGCGCATGTTGCGGGAATACCTTTCCGACCACAGCCCTGTCCTCTCCGACCCCTCTGCGCCCTACACGTATTGGGTGTCGAAGTTGGACCTGTGGCTTGAACTTGCCCTATATGCCTTGGAGGTGCTGTCCTGTCCTGCCGCCAGCGTCCTATCTGAGAGGGTGTTCAGTGCAGCCGGTGGCATCATCACTGACAAGCGCACCCGTCTGTCAGCTGAGAGTGCCGACCGACTCACTTTGATAAAAATGAACCACCACTGGATAGAGCCTTCATTTTTGTGCCCACCTGTGTAAAGCACCCCAACATGAAACTCCATGTCTGTACTCAACCTCTCCAATTCCTCCGCATCCTCATACTCATCCACCATAAGCGTTGCACAATTCTGCTAATACTAGGCTCCCTCCAACATGATTTCCCCCAACTCTGCTGGTTAGAGGCTCCCTCCACCCTGATTTCCACCAACTCTGCTGGTTAGAGGCTCCCTCCACCCTGCTTTCCCACAATTCTGCTGGTTAGAGGCTCCCTCCACCATGAATTTGCCCAAACTGGGCTGTTTAGAGGCTCCCTCCACCATGAATTGGTCCAAACTGGGTTTTTTAGAGGCTCCCTCCACCATGAATTGGTCCAAACTGGGCTGTTTAGAGGCTCCCTCCACCATGAATTTGCCCAAACTGGGCTGTTTAGCGGCTCCCTCCACCATTAATTGGTCCAAACTGGGCTGGTTAGAGGCTCCCTCCACCATGAATTTGCCCAAACTGGGCTGTTTAGAGGCTCCCTCCACCATGAATTTGCCCAAACTGGGCTGGTTAGAGGCTCCCTCCACCATGAATTGGTCCAAACTGGGTTTTTTAGAGGCTCCCTCCACCATGAATTTGCCCAAACTGGGCTGTTTAGAGGCTCCCTCCACCATGAATTGGTCCAAACTGGGCTGTTTAGAGGCTCCCTCCACCATTAATTGGTCCAAACTGGGCTGGTTAGAGGCTCCCTCCACCATGAATTTCCCAAAACTTGGCTGTTTAGAGGCTCCCTCCACCATTAATTGGTCCAAACTGGGCTGGTTAGAGGCTCCCTCCACCATGAATTTGCCCAAACTGGGCTGTTTAGAGGCTCCCTCCACCATGAATTGGTCCAAACTGGGTTTTTTAGAGGCTCCCTCCACCATGAATTGGTCCAAACTGGGCTGTTTAGAGGCTCCCTCCACCATGAATTTGCCCAAACTGGGCTGTTTAGCGGCTCCCTCCACCATTAATTGGTCCAAACTGGGCTGGTTAGAGGCTCCCTCCACCATGAATTTGCCCAAACTGGGCTGTTTAGAGGCTCCCTCCACCATGAATTTGCCCAAACTGGGCTGGTTAGAGGCTCCCTCCACCATGAATTGGTCCAAACTGGGGTTTTTAGAGGCTCCCTCCACCATGAATTGGTCCAAACTTGGCTGTTTAGAGGCTCCCTCCACCATGAATTGGTCCAAACTGGGGTGGTTAGAGGCTCCCTCCACCATTAATTGGTCCAAACTGGGCTGGTTAGAGGCTCCCTCCACCATTAATTGGTCCAAACTGGGCTGGTTAGAGGCTCCCTCCACCATGAATTGGTCC
The DNA here is from genome assembly GCF_031893055.1 of Leptodactylus fuscus. Taxonomy (NCBI): domain Eukaryota; kingdom Metazoa; phylum Chordata; class Amphibia; order Anura; family Leptodactylidae; genus Leptodactylus; species Leptodactylus fuscus. The sequence goes on along the minus strand of NC_134266.1, from coordinate 55,810,287 downwards.
AAACTGGGGTTTTTAGAGGCTCCCTCCATCATGAATTGGTCCAAACTTGGCTGTTTAGAGGCTCCCTCCACCATGAATTGGTCCAAACTGGGTTTTTTAGAGGCTCCCTCCACCATGAATTGGTCCAAACTGGGGTTTTTAGAGGCTCCCTCCACCATGAATTGGTCCAAACTGGGCTGTTTAGCGGCTCCCTCCACCATTAATTGGTCCAAACTGGGCTGGTTAGAGGCTCCCTCCACCATGAATTTGCCCAAACTGGGCTGTTTAGAGGCTCCCTCCACCATGAATTTGCCCAAACTGGGCTGGTTAGAGGCTCCCTCCACCATGAATTGGTCCAAACTGGGGTTTTTAGAGGCTCCCTCCACCATGAATTGGTCCAAACTTGGCTGTTTAGAGGCTCCCTCCACCATTAATTGGTCCAAACTGGGCTGGTTAGAGGCTCCCTCCACCATGAATTGGTCCAAACTGGGTTTTTTAGAGGCTCCCTCCACCATGAATTTGCCCAAACTGGGCTGGTTAGAGGCTCCCTCCACCATGAATTGGTCCAAACTGGGTTTTTTAGAGGCTCCCTCCACCATGAATTTGCCCAAACTGGGCTGTTTAGAGGCTCCCTCCACCATGAATTGGTCCAAACTGGGCTGTTTAGAGGCTCCCTCCACCATTAATTGGTCCAAACTGGGCTGGTTAGAGGCTCCCTCCACCATGAATTTCCCAAAACTTGGCTGTTTAGAGGCTCCCTCCACCATTAATTGGTCCAAACTGGGCTGGTTAGAGGCTCCCTCCACCATTAATTTGCCCAAACTGGGCTGTTTAGAGGCTCCCTCCACCATGAATTGGTCCAAACTGGGTTTTTTAGAGGCTCCCTCCACCATGAATTGGTCCAAACTGGGCTGTTTAGAGGCTCCCTCCACCATGAATTTGCCCAAACTGGGCTGTTTAGCGGCTCCCTCCACCATTAATTGGTCCAAACTGGGCTGGTTAGAGGCTCCCTCCACCATGAATTTGCCCAAACTGGGCTGTTTAGAGGCTCCCTCCACCATGAATTTGCCCAAACTGGGCTGGTTAGAGGCTCCCTCCACCATGAATTGGTCCAAGCTGGGTTTTTTAGAGGCTCCCTCCACCATGAATTTGCCCAAACTGGGCTGTTTAGAGGCTCCCTCCACCATGAATTGGTCCAAACTGGGCTGTTTAGAGGCTCCCTCCACCATTAATTGGTCCAAACTGGGCTGGTTAGAGGCTCCCTCCACCATGAATTTCCCAAAACTTGGCTGTTTAGAGGCTCCCTCCACCATTAATTGGTCCAAACTGGGCTGGTTAGAGGCTCCCTCCACCATGAATTTGCCCAAACTGGGCTGTTTAGAGGCTCCCTCCACCATGAATTGGTCCAAACTGGGTTTTTTAGAGGCTCCCTCCACCATGAATTGGTCCAAACTGGGCTGTTTAGAGGCTCCCTCCACCATGAATTTGCCCAAACTGGGCTGTTTAGCGGCTCCCTCCACCATTAATTGGTCCAAACTGGGCTGGTTAGAGGCTCCCTCCACCATGAATTTGCCCAAACTGGGCTGTTTAGAGGCTCCCTCCACCATGAATTTGCCCAAACTGGGCTGGTTAGAGGCTCCCTCCACCATGAATTGGTCCAAACTGGGGTTTTTAGAGGCTCCCTCCACCATGAATTGGTCCAAACTTGGCTGTTTAGAGGCTCCCTCCACCATGAATTGGTCCAAACTGGGGTGGTTAGAGGCTCCCTCCACCATTAATTGGTCCAAACTGGGCTGGTTAGAGGCTCCCTCCACCATTAATTGGTCCAAACTGGGCTGGTTAGAGGCTCCCTCCACCATGAATTGGTCCAAACTGGGGTTTTTAGAGGCTCCCTCCATCATGAATTGGTCCAAACTTGGCTGTTTAGAGGCTCCCTCCACCATTAATTGGTCCAAACTGGGCTGGTTAGAGGCTCCCTCCACCATGAATTGGTCCAAACTGGGTTTTTTAGAGGCTCCCTCCACCATGAATTGGTCCAAACTGGGGTTTTTAGAGGCTCCCTCCACCATGAATTGGTCCAAACTGGGCTGTTTAGCGGCTCCCTCCACCATTAATTGGTCCAAACTGGGCTGGTTAGAGGCTCCCTCCACCATGAATTTGCCCAAACTGGGCTGTTTAGAGGCTCCCTCCACCATGAATTTGCCCAAACTGGGCTGGTTAGAGGCTCCCTCCACCATGAATTGGTCCAAACTGGGGTTTTTAGAGGCTCCCTCCACCATGAATTGGTCCAAACTTGGCTGTTTAGAGGCTCCCTCCACCATTAATTGGTCCAAACTGGGCTGGTTAGAGGCTCCCTCCACCATGAATTGGTCCAAACTGGGTTTTTTAGAGGCTCCCTCCACCATGAATTTGCCCAAACTGGGCTGTTTAGAGGCTCCCTCCACCATGAATTGGTCCAAACTGGGCTGTTTAGAGGCTCCCTCCACCATTAATTGGTCCAAACTGGGCTGGTTAGAGGCTCACTCCACCATGAATTTGCCCAAACTGGGCTGTTTAGAGGCTCCCTCCACCATGAATTTGCCCAAACTGGGCTGTTTAGAGGCTCCCTCCACCATGAATTGGTCCAAACTGGGTTTTTTAGAGGCTCCCTCCACCATGAATTGGTCCAAACTGGGCTGTTTAGAGGCTCCCTCCACCATGAATTTGCCCAAACTGGGCTGTTTAGCGGCTCCCTCCACCATTAATTGGTCCAAACTGGGCTGGTTAGAGGCTCCCTCCACCATGAATTTGCCCAAACTGGGCTGTTTAGAGGCTCCCTCCACCATGAATTTGCCCAAACTGGGCTGGTTAGAGGCTCCCTCCACCATGAATTGGTCCAAACTGGGGTTTTTAGAGGCTCCCTCCACCATGAATTGGTCCAAACTTGGCTGTTTAGAGGCTCCCTCCACCATGAATTGGTCCAAACTGGGGTGGTTAGAGGCTCCCTCCACCATTAATTGGTCCAAACTGGGCTGGTTAGAGGCTCCCTCCACCATTAATTGGTCCAAACTGGGCTGGTTAGAGGCTCCCTCCACCATTAATTGGTCCAAACTGGGCTGGTTAGAGGCTCCCTCCACCATTAATTGGTCCAAACTGGGCTGGTTAGAGGCTCCCTCCACCATGAATTTGCCCAAACTGGGCTGGTTAGAGGCTCCCTCCACCATGAATTGGTCCAAACTGGGGTTTTTAGAGGCTCCCTCCACCATGAATTGGTCCAAACTTGGCTGTTTAGAGGCTCCCTCCACCATTAATTGGTCCAAACTGGGCTGGTTAGAGGCTCCCTCCACCATGAATTGGTCCAAACTGGGTTTTTTAGAGGCTCCCTCCACCATGAATTTGCCCAAACTGGGCTGTTTAGAGGCTCCCTCCACCATGAATTGGTCCAAACTGGGCTGTTTAGAGGCTCCCTCCACCATTAATTGGTCCAAACTGGGCTGGTTAGAGGCTCACTCCACCATGAATTTGCCCAAACTGGGCTGTTTAGAGGCTCCCTCCACCATGAATTTGCCCAAACTGGGCTGTTTAGAGGCTCCCTCCACCATGAATTGGTCCAAACTGGGTTTTTTAGAGGCTCCCTCCACCATGAATTGGTCCAAACTGGGCTGTTTAGAGGCTCCCTCCACCATGAATTTGCCCAAACTGGGCTGTTTAGCGGCTCCCTCCACCATTAATTGGTCCAAACTGGGCTGGTTAGAGGCTCCCTCCACCATGAATTTGCCCAAACTGGGCTGTTTAGAGGCTCCCTCCACCATGAATTTGCCCAAACTGGGCTGGTTAGAGGCTCCCTCCACCATGAATTGGTCCAAACTGGGGTTTTTAGAGGCTCCCTCCACCATGAATTGGTCCAAACTTGGCTGTTTAGAGGCTCCCTCCACCATGAATTGGTCCAAACTGGGGTGGTTAGAGGCTCCCTCCACCATTAATTGGTCCAAACTGGGCTGGTTAGAGGCTCCCTCCACCATTAATTGGTCCAAACTGGGCTGGTTAGAGGCTCCCTCCACCATTAATTGGTCCAAACTGGGCTGGTTAGAGGCTCCCTCCACCATTAATTGGTCCAAACTGGGCTGGTTAGAGGCTCCCTCCACCATGAATTTGCCCAAACTGGGCTGGTTAGAGGCTCCCTCCACCATGAATTGGTCCAAACTGGGGTTTTTAGAGGCTCCCTCCACCATGAATTTGCCCAAACTGGGGTGTTTAGAGGCTCCCTCCACCATGAATTTGCCCAAACTCTGCTGGTTAGAGGCTCAATCCACCCTGATTTTCAAAACAAATGTTGGTGCCAACCTCAACTTACTACAAGGGCCAAATTCACTGCTGGTGACAAGCTCTCCTCACTGCAAGTGCCAAATACACATGTTTCAAGGTGTTTTCCTACTGTCAGAGAGGTGGTATTGAGTGTGTAAAGTGTGTAGTTGTTAGGCTGTGATGTTGGGGTAATAGAGGGTCTTTGGTGTGTTAGATGCCCCCAGACATGCTTCCCCTGCTGTCCCAGTGTCATTCCAGAGGTGTTGGCATCATTTCCTGGGGTGTCATAGTGGACTTGGTGACCCTCCAGACACGGATTTGGGTTTCCCCCTTAACGAGTATCTGTTCCCCATAGACTATAATGGGGTTCGAAACCCGTTCGAACACACGAACATTGAGCGGCTGTTCGAATCGAATTTCGAACCTCGAACATTTTAGTGTTCGCTCATCTCTAGTCTTCACTCATCACTTTGTACTTGGGTTCACAGATTGGGGTGAAGACACACAATGCAATGTCGGGGCAAGACAATGGTTTCTTTACATTGGTAATCATTTATTGACTATTCCTTGTTCATTTGTCAATGGCTACACAGTTTTGTGGGTTAGGATGGTTCACTTGGTGCAACTCAATTGCATTTTTGTTGTGTTGCAAATGCAAAACTGCTTAATATTGAGGCCCTCGTGGAGAGTAATTGCTGAGATTTGGCCACAGCGGAAACTCTGCAAAAAAAAACAACAACAAAAAAAAACACGGAATTTTACAGTCACTGCAAAGTGGATGGGATTGTAGTGAATCCCATCCACACCTTGCAAAAAAATACACGCTGTGGACTCACTACGATTTCCAAAACCGGCGGTTTCCCAATAGGTATAACGAAGTAGAAAGTCCACAGAGGAAAACTCTGCAAGCCTTCTGTGAAAAGAGCTGCTGGAAAAAAACTTGGTGCGTTTTTTCCTGTGGCGATTTTATGCGGTGACCCTCTACATGGAGCCCTAGTCTAAGGGTAAAGACACAACGAGGGTAACTCATCTTTCCTCTATGCCTGTTTTCCGTATTAGGATGATGCTCTTGCTGTTGACAGAGGGCTGATTAAGCTATTGTTTTTTGCATTTCTACTGCAGTTATTGCAGACATTACAGTGTGTACCAACTGCAATTGTCGTTCACATTGTTCACAGGCACCCTGTCCTTGATAGTTGTTATTCCCTTACTGGGAAGGAGGAGATGACTTTTCAGCGTAACACATTTATGGAACTGGAACAACTGGATACTCTGAAAAGAAAGGTGATGAGGGCAAAGTGTTTCATTCAGAGAAGGAAAAACCTTCATTTTCAGAAAATGCTAAATGGATGGAATAGAAACCATTGTCTGACCGTTTCAAAATTCAATCTGATATTTGGCATGTTTGCTACATCCAGGCCATCTGTGGCGTCTCACCCGGAGATAGACTTGACTGTGAGTTACTTGCTGAGCCCTGGATTTCTTGGATTGGAGACCATGTACCTGGGATGCAGCTATGTGTATTACCAACCTTAAAATGTCTTGATCCAAGCAATAGATCTGCTTCAAAAACACAACAAAACAGGAGCCACACGGTGGCTCAGTGGTTAGCACTGCAGCGCTGGAGCCTGGTGTTCAAATCCCACCAAGGGCAAAAAACCATCTGCAAGGAGTTTGTATGTTCTCCCCGTGTTTGCATGGATTTCCATGCCATATCCCAAAGACATACTGATAGGGAAAAATGTAGTGAGCTCTATGTGGGGCTCACAATCTACATAAAAAAAAAAACACAACAAAACTGCACTGTGTGAACCCAGCCTAAAGCTTCCTGTCTGTTAACAGGGAAAGAAATAATACTTAATATACGATGTGCCACATTGTGTGCCTTTATCCTGATATTCCTGCTAGTTTGTCAAGTGACTAATCTATTTTAATACATTTATAATAAGTAAACAGGTAAAAAGCATTAAATAAGCAAATTATGTACAAATATATGATCACAAATAAATACAATTGTATAGCAGTCTCAAGTTAAAAATGACAAAAATTACCAAAAATGTAATTCCATACTAGTATGGAATAATAATATTTATAGCAACCCAGTAAATTGCAGTAAATTCTGCTAATCAGCCTACATTGAGATCATTTAAATACACTTAAATGAGTGTCAGGATATTCTCCCAGCTAATGCAGATGTAATTAGCTAATTAAGTCTAATTTGCACACACTTCTCTCACTGTCTGTTCTTCTACTGCACATCTATCTGTGTAGGATTTGATATCTCTGGGATATAGGACTGGCTCTCTGATATGCTAATATACAGGCTTGTCACATATCCCCAGCACCACTTATTCTCGTCTGAGTGCTACACTCTGCGCGCTGATTCACTGGAGTAAGATACACTTGTCATGAGGCAATTTGTAGGGAAATGGATGCCCACTAAGACTTGGTAAATAAATAGTTGAATAGTCTGTTCTTTGTTATTCCTTTTTATATTACACTGTTTGCTTATTGATGTCTTTTTTTTTTGCTACTTTTTTTGTTACTATTTTGTGTTTGTTAAATTTAATGAAGTTGTCCTTGTTTCCAAACATCCCCACAATTCCAGTGAGAATAAATATTGTTTAGGCTTGTTACCATTTTGGATGCTATTTTGCATGGTTTGGTAATAGCAGATGTTCATGTTTCGTTCATAATGGGGTGCTGTAAAGATGCACTTTCTGCACCCATCTCACCACGTTTATGAAAATGGGAGGAATGGAGCAGAGACCAAGTTAGGCCTGGGTGGAAACTCCTTGGCCTGATAAATTTACTTAAACTTATGCCAGAAAGCTGGAGTCTGTTATACCTAAAATCCATGACAGTTCCCAAATGGAGAAGATGTAAGTTATGGTGCACAGGAGTGCATATACATTATTAACAGACAGGAGCCTCTTAAACTTCAGGTGTATCTTACGCTTGCTGGAAACTATAGTGAGACTTAAGTCTAGACTGACAGTATTAAAAAATTCCCAGAAAGGGTAAAAATATCAAGATAAAGACTCTTATCCTATATACAGCATGATGAAGGACTATATGTCCAAAATATTGTTACTTTAAACTTTAACCAGTGCCTGGCCAACCATAGACTTTTTATATCCAGGCAGTCCACTCTTAACACCACAAGGACATACCCATGAAATCATGCAGTTGTAGAACTGGGGAGAAAGCTGTAACTATAGCTGGAGTAACTATAGAGAAGGCAGGGATGGTTTGTTACTGTCCCTGCCTTCCCAATTTCTGTATACACAGTGCTCATGATACAGCTCCCCTCTGACCCAGCAATCACGTGATCCACCAGGGATCAGAGACTGTTTGAGCTACTGGGTCCTAGAGGGTACTGAGGGGTGCCGAAGTTGCTAAAATGCTCTAATCTCAAAAATGTATATAGTTCAACATACAGACAATTCATACAAACAGATGTAACAGTGTTAACATGAACGTCTGCAATTGCTGCAGCATGATCTCTTATCACAGAAGACAATAAACCAATGAAAAGCCATTGCTTTTTGTTGTCTCCTGTGATAAGATACAACATGGCAGAGGTTTGGCTTATCTCTGCTACATTTGTACATACATGTCCATTTTCCAAATGTAACATTGGAACAAGAGTTTCTATACTAGGTAAGATTATTGTAGCAAAAATAAAGGAAGCATTGTCTCTTAAGATATTCTTTTTGCTAACATTACATTACTTGCGTATATTCTTACATAATCTATTTAAAACATACAGTAGACCAATATCCACTTATATGACTTATATTTGCTTTTATGAATGTTTTGTCTAAGCATAGGAACCTTGAAAAGGACATTATGCTTGTAGCTTCACCAGCTTGTAACATCCCTCAGTCTAATGATTTCTCTCGAGATCCTGGAGAATTGAATGTGTATGGCAACACATCCATTTAACTGGTTCAGAATGTTTTTTATTTTTTTACATGCTTTGTGAGAAATAAATACATGGCGCCCAAGCTGAAGATGCTCTATTCACTGCAAGAGAATAAGTGAGATCAGTCCGCTGTTCCTGAGTAGATATCCATTTGTCACAAGAGGCTGTCATCGGATGATGGAGAGGCGCACTATACAAAGGGTTCCTCTTGTGACGTTTATTCCGAGCCTTGAAATTCTGCAAAATTCTGCCTAAGCTCAGAAAAGATGAGTGATTATTAATTGTAATGTTTTACAGTAACAACGTACCTATGTGAGAGCAAATACTATTCATCATTACAAGTATAATATATATACCATAGCTAAGGAATATAATATGCTTTGCATCATGTAGTCCACCAGTATAGTTGAATATATTACTGGCATTGAATGGAAAACTCCCATGAAGCCATAGTTTCCCATGTGAGATCTTACCCGATCTTACCCAATGGGACTGCCGAGAACCAAGCTCAGGTCTTGGAAGCATGAAATCACCCAGAAGGGTGCCGGGTGCCACAAGGAGAACCAGTAGAGGTAAGGGAAGGTCAGTATAAATATTTGTTATTTTCCTACACCTTCCCTGTGCCTCTATTATATTCAGCAGTCTAAGGACTATGATAAAGACAGTCTCAAGACTATAATATTTTTTTTCCAGTTCAACCCAAACAAATTTGGATTGAAACACACTGGGGGGTTGTCTGGACCCGAAACAAAATAAATCTTTAGAGGGTTGCCCACCTCTAACTGTAAATAATAAAATAGAAAGAATGTGTAAGGTTGTAGTGTAGCAATAATCCAGCAATGCAGTGAGTGAGAACTACAGATGTATTTGTATAGCACTTTCAGGCTTCTTTCTGTCTCCCATTACATAGGCAGAAGTGTAAATGCATTTCATATACAAGGCTTATACCGAAATTAGTTGGAATCAAATTCAATAAATTTACAGAAACTCTTAAAATCTTGGGCTGTTTTAAAGACAAAATGTAAATATATATATATATATATATATATATATATATATATATATATATATATATCTACCCCTGATATTCTAAGCCGGGCATAGATGTATGCCACAATATGTGCCATTGCTGTCTTTAGGTACAGTATATTGTAGCAAATCTGCAAGAAAAATGCAAGCCATATCCTCTCCTACTTAACCCTACTCATTTTTACCCTCTTCTCAAAGGTGGCAAGTGGTAAGAAAAGTTGCAAATTATATCACAAATATGGCACGCTCCATCTTTTTTGCAGATTTTCATTGTAGTTATTAGAAGTGAGAGAGTAGTATTCGATCGAGTAGGTATTCGAACGAATACTACGGTGTTCGAAATACTCTTACCCTATCGAATACTACTCCTATTCGCAGTAAAGATACGATTCAGAACCAGCATTGATTGGCCGAATGCTATAGCAATTTGCCAATCAATGCTGGTTCTGCAGCAGGCTTGTCTTTTCTAGTCGGGAGAGCTGGCAGCTTGAGGTTTTGCGGGAGCTGACTTTTTCTCATAGGAATGCATTGACCAGCATTGACTGGCTGAATGCTACACAGTGTACAGCATTCATCCAATCAACGCTGGCTCGTTTGTGACAAGGCAGAGTCTATGATCAGACCACAATGAAGACTGCTGTGGTCCGATCTTAGACTATGCCTTATCACAGACGAGCCTCCGGCAGAACCAGCGTTGATTGGCCGAATGCTTTACACTGTATAGCATTTGGCCAATCAATGCTGGTTCTGCAGGACGAGTAAGGGCCGGTTCACATTAGCGCTTGCCTCCCTTCCGGAATGAGTCCACAGGAGGACCACCCAAGCGGAATATCAGCGCAACTGCAAGCGCTGGACAGTTAAGCACATGGACCCCATAGCATATAATGGGCTCTGTGTGCTTGCAGCGCACTGGCCACATGAATGATTCATGCGAGGAGTGCTCGGCAAGCACACGGACCCCATTATATGCTATGGGGTCTGTGTGCTTAACTGTCCAGCGCTTGCAGTTGCGCTGATATTCCGTTCGGGGGGGGGGGTCCTCCTGCAGACTCCTTCTGGACGGGAGGAAAGCGCTAATGTGAACTGGCCCATAGTCTATGGGGTCCGTGCGCTTTAACTGCACTTCACTCCTCCTAAACACTCTCCTCCTGCTACTTGTGAACTTGGTGACTCTCCTTTAGTCGAATAGTGGTTTCCCCTGAAATGAGCATTTTTTTCCCATAGACTATAATGGGATTCAATATTTGATGAAGTAGTCGAATATTGAGGCTCTACTCAAAACGAATATCAAATCTCGAATATTTCACTAGTCGCTCATCTCTATTACTTATCACAAATCACTTGATAACCTCCTCTGCTAGTATTGTATGGTCTGTTCTATTACTATTAGACTTTCTTTCTCTCCATTTCAGAAGCTAGTAGATATGACGCAAACTGCATCCCACAACACCAAACATTTGCCAAATTACACCCATTCAGTTTTTCATCTGTTACATACAATTGGTGTCCAAATGAGATTTACGAATCATGAGCAATCAATCATCAATAACAAACTAATAAAAATGAATACAAATATTCCCATCAAATTCTAGCCATATATGCTCCTTGTATAATTATATATGTAACACTGTGGTAAATTATGTAGACTTTGTCTTAAAGTTAAAATAGATTTTTTATTTTTGATATTTTCATTTTCAGTTTTTTATTTCGTACTTCAGTAAACATTTTTTAAGATAATAACAAAGTTGCTCCTCGTGCTGAACATATAGAGTCATATGTCACAAAGAAGTGTAAGGCTTTTACTAAAAAGACTGTGGGGAAAGCACTTTAGTAAGCGCTTGACATGACTTTCTTGACCTTACAGCTAATACAAACAAGATCATAATGCACCAGAGCCAAGGTTATGGAGGTTAATTCAACATGGAGCTTATACCACATCACAGCCAGGCTTCTTCTTCATGTCATATATACTTTTCTCCAGCACAAAATAAAAGCAAAACCTGAACTGACACATTAATAACCAATTTATCACTCCAACCCATCATGTAGCTATATATCTGGCCTCCGATAATTATAGAAAATACAGAGTATATTTTATAGTTAGCATTTTCTAAATGATATTTCTGTTTTTTACAGTATAAATTACTTTATGATCATATTATAGATTTGAACCAAATTTTAAAATTAAAAATAAAAGGCTAAATAAAAGAGACCTAATATGTCAAATTTATGTCTAAAATTCAAAAAAAATCTAAATTATCTGCTGATATAAAACAAAAATAATAGTCCAATTCAATTTAGATTGAGACCCCTAGATAAATAAATGTGTGTTCCCCACCCAGACCTGAAGCTTATTCATGGTTTTATACTGTTTGCTTAAGCCAGGAATTTTTTTCCCCTAATACGGGGAAGATAGCAACAATCTCATTTTTTTTGCCTTCCTCTGAATCAACACTGTAGGGTTATAGGTCGGAGTTATGGACCTATGTCTTCATCCAACCACATTTACTATATAACTATGTCATCTGTATTCTTCAGTTCAAGCCACAGGAAGGTTCTGACCAATAACTTGGCCTCTGGTCTACAAGGTGAATGGCAGGGCAAGGAGCCAAATATTTCCCTAAATCTGCCATACTGCGACTTTAATTTTCTATGGACACTAAGTTTTACGTAGAGAATTGGGTCACTTTTCTAGTAAAAATCTCTGATCTGTGCCAAAGGGGATTAAGCATTTTATGAAGAACTTTCTTTCTGGTAATAGACTTCACTAATGTGATATTCTCACACGTGACATATCAGATCATCCAGACTTGATAGCCATAAAACTAAGGATAATACATTATGACCTCACTGCTATGCTAAAGGACAAACACATCACTTCTGTATTTCACAGATTGAGCCCTAATATACTGTAACTGTATAATGTATACTCTAGCATACATCATCAGATTTTATTTAAAAAATAATAATTATATATATATATATATATATATGTGTGTGTGTGTGTATATATATATATATATATATATATATATATATATATATATATATATATATATGAATTTCTGTCTGTCTGTTTATCTGTTCTTTATGCGCGACTAAACAACTGGACTGATCGTCACCACATTTGATACATAGACACATCAGGTGTCTGGGAAGGTTTTAGACTGGGCCTCAACTCTCTCAGACATACCGTTCCTGAGATACAGTATTCCCAAAACAATGACCTGCATGAGCCAATACAAGCCTGCAAGTCTTTCACTCATATTCCAACTGCCATACACACGGTCACATGTTCTTTATTAGCCAATAGAAGCTTGTAGGCTCTCCATAATGCCGCACCTCCATACATTTCCTCCCTCATCTCTGTCTACCGCCCAACCCGTGCTCTCTGTTCACTCAATGACCTAACACTTACATCCTCTATTATCAGAACCTCCCACGCTCGTATACAAGACTTCTCCCGAGTTGCACCACTTCTCTGGAATGCTCTACCCCGGACAATCAGGTTAACTCCCAATTTCTACAGTTTCAAATGCAAACTAAAGACACATCTTTTCAGACAAGCCTATCATAATGTCTAACGTAAACCCTTAACCCTCCTCTGTCCCCGCTCCCACATTTCCCCACATGATATGATGTCATCTCATGCTAACTTTATAGGTCCAAGCTCCATCCACATGTTAAAGGACACAACTGCTCATAAAGTCTTATGCTTATGTAATGACAGTCACCTCTATTACAAAAGTGTCTGACCTCTGCATAAGCAATGCCGCCCCTGCTACCTCTTGTGTCACCCCCTCTACCTCATAGATTGTAAGCTCTTGTGAGCAGGGCCCTCAGTCCCATTGTGTGAAATGACTTTCTTTGTAATGTATCTGTCTGTATTTGAACCCTACAAATTGTACAGCGCTGCGGAATATGTTGGCGCTATATAAATAACATTTATTATTATTATTATTATTATTATTATTATTATTATTGTAGGCACTGGCCTCAGTCTGTAGCAGCTACATGTCACCACACTACCTGATAGTTTACATGTTACCATAGCAACGTGACCTAGCACATAGTATCCAGCCTTGGTATCTAGCGATACACCATGTTCGCTCAGATTCTTGTGTCACGCCTATCTGCCCTGCAGAGCATTCTGGCAGAGAGCCTTCACGTCCACACGGTGAAGCCCGCCTGTAACCCCGCCCCATATGACCAAAGCCCTGCCCCACTCCCACCCCTCCCTGCCAGGCCATGGAAAAATGATCTTGCATTAAGCCAATCCCTAATGCAAAAAGGGTTGAAGACCACTATTGTATGTATCTGTGTGCTTCCACCCAGTGGCTCTGATGTGACTTGCAGTCTTACAAGGTCATTGATATCATACCCCACTTTATTTTAATAGGTTTCATGAAAAATTAGAAACTTTAAAAAGATGAAAGCTAATATAAGGGGATACTTCAGCAATCGCATAAAAACAAGGTTTAGAATCCTCTTTACATTCCCAAAACAACATTTTAACAATGACCTCAAACTATTTGTATCAGCTCTGGTTCTCAGCAGTATCAGAGAATGTTACCATATGTTCCTGCTTTCCAGTGACAATATTGAAATGATGAACAGAACACCTATTAGCTAAGCACAGAGAGTCCATTGGGTTTTGTTCATACCACATTTGTAGTGTATTTATGGGAAATCTATAGATATACACTTGTAGTAGGAGGATAAAATGCTGCAGGTTGATACCTTATCTTAGAAGACAACAAAAGTCAAAGAGAAGTCATTGAAACAAAAACTCTTGTGATAGGATATCATGTTGCAGCAGCTTATCTGGCTGCGGTAAGTCAGGTTAACCTTGTTCCATCTGTTATATGCTCAGATGTATGCAGGTATATTCCATACAGTTAGAAATATCTGACCTTGATTCTGTAAATGTACTGGAAAGCAGGCGGTAAGTCATGTGTGCCATACATGTGGCATATATGGCAGGAGAGCTGACTGATACGGAAGTCGCCCTTTCTAACTTGAAATCTGATAATATGCGGCATTGTGATACCACATGACAAATGACAATGAAAACCATTAGAAAAATTCAAGATGGCTGCAACTGTTTACTTAGTGTGATCACTGTCAAGGACTACATTTGTACCAGTGGCATAACTAGGAATGGCAGGGCACCATGGCAAACTTTTGACATGGGGCTTCCCCCTGACGGACTCCAAAGACCCCAACTGCCCCCTCTGCATTCCTGCACACACAATTATGCCCCATATTGGCCCATGTACATAGTATTATGCCCCATAGTGGCCCCTGCACACACTATTATGCCCCATTGTGGATACCCATGAACAATTATTATACTCTGGGGTCTTTTCAGACCTGAGAATATAATAATCAGACATCCAGGGGGGATACAAACTTACCTATCCATGGCTCTGGAGCACCCCCAGCTGATGGCGGCCATCTTCAATGACGTCCAGGACGTAACGTGACCCGGGGGCCTGCGTTACAACGCATAAGGATGCAGGCCCCAGTCATGTGACATCAGGGACATCACACAAGTAGGCCCGAAGCCTGTCTGGAGCCCGGAGAGTTAAGTAACACTGTTTTTTATGTTCCCTTACCTCTCCCAGGCCTCCGATCATTATACTTGGGGTCTGAAAAGACTCCCGAGCCTAATAATAGTGTTTGTGTGGCCCGCAGTGTCACTTACTGATCCCGGGCCCTGCCAGGATTGGTAAGTAAATTTGGTCCATTACAGGCTGGAGTAACTCCAGCCGGTGACATCCTATTAAAAAAAAAAATGCAGCAGTAGCAGCTGTCGGACGGCTCCCTAATGTCCTGGGTCCTATGGCAGCTGCTGCTGCTGCTATTCCAGTAGTTACGCCCCAGATCTGTACATATACTGTACACAATACATGTCATATACACACTTATACAGTCAAAAAGGTGTGGCTATCTGCACTGTAGGTATCTCATGGTCCCAATTAGAACCCACTTTTTTGAGCTTTACTGAAAATCCATCTCTTCAAACTTGTCTTGTGTTACACTTTAAATGCAGAATATAATATTTTGCCATTTTTGACAATTCAGTTCTCTTTTTAAATCAGGTTTTTAGCTGAAACATTCAAAGTTTCTATAAATCTATTGAGAAGGCAGGTGTAAGGCAGCAGCACAAGACAGATGAAAAGCAGATCACTGTCTAATGGGCTCCTAGGTAATACAAGTCTCACCTTTATTGGATATGATTGCTGAAAATAATAAAGAGAAATAAAATGTCACAGAACTGCTAAGAAAAGACCTTTAAGGATAAGAAAACTATGAGGAAGGGATTTCTTTACAAAGAGATAGAAAGACGATTTATCAAAGTTGCAAATTATAGAAAGTTGATACATATGCGTCTCTCTCCAAGTGTTTGGACACATTACAAGGGTTTGGGAATTAGTATTCCCCAATTGACAAATGATATTTCTCACTCACACACACTGACACATTTGTCATAGTGACATAGCTTTCGGCCTTTCAAAAACGCATTCTCCTTTCTTGACTAAAAATTTTCGATTTTTCAATTCCAACACATGCATATAAGTATTTCATTGTAACTATAACATTCCCTTTAAATCAGTTCATTAATGTTCAACAGAATTTTAGAGATTTAGACAGGAAATTTACTGGAGGAGGTTGAACTATTATGTTTTATCCTGTATACAGTAAGGGCAACAAATTACAGCTATAGTTCACAAGTTCTACTAGTAAAGACGGCACAAAATTGTCCCCCATAATTTTTTTTTTGTAGATTGTTTTGTAGATTGTGAGCCCTATATAGGCTCACAATGTACATTATTATTATTATTATTATTATTATTATTATTTTTTTTTTTTTTTTTTTCCTATCAGTATATCTTTTTAGTAGGGTAGGAAATCCACACAAACACGGGGAGAACCTACAAACTCCTTGCAGATGTTGTTCCTGGCAGGATTTGAACTCAGGACTTCAAGGCTGCAGTGCTAACCATTGAGCCACTGTGTTGCCCCATGTCCCCCCATAATTTGTGAGGATCGTCCACAAGTTTTATTTTGGACCAAAATTATTTAGTCAAATTCAGAAGAGTTATTATTATGCTCCGAGGTCTCTTAAAGTCTCAGCCAAGTGTCATGAGGTTGATGGGCTCCACATGATCACTGAGGCCCAATCACAGGTCTTAGCAGTCCCCTGGGACTGATGTCATCCAGTATACCAGAAGAGGCCGGAAGACACCATGGAAGAAGAATGGAATCTATGGCAGAGCTCCAGAGAGGTGAAGAATGATGAATATGAGCTGTTTAATATTTTTCCACACTTCCTTGAGGAGCCTTCAATTATTATCTGAGGAGACTGAAGAGTACAATAGTGATTTTTGGGCAGTAAACAGAAACATTCTTGGTTTTGGTAGAACCATAATTTTTTGGAAAACTGGCTCATTACTAACCAGTTTGTTCATCCCCAGATACTATTCTACAAGCCCTAAATATTAATATACGCCCCCCATATATTCAAAAGTAGAGCACTCCATCTACCTCTCCCTTCCTCCCCCTACCCCTTCCTGCAGTGCCAGATAGGTTCCTGTGTACTATTTCTGTGCGTACATAGAATGGTCCTATTTTTGTCTCCTGGTAGTAGAAACCTGTAATTTTAATATACAACCCTTAAAGAGGACCTTTCATGTCCTTGGGCATATGCGGTTTTATATACTGCTAGAAAGTATACTGCTGAATTCAGCACACTGTCGGCTTTCCCGTTTTGTGTCCCGGGGCTGGAGATATTGGTGCTGTTACTGATCTCTGCCCACTGTCAAAAGGGCATTCCTAAAAGTCTAGCTGGGATGTGATGAACGACCCCGATAGTACTCGTCCATAGCCCTTACTGTCAGAGGGGGCGTTCCCTACCACCCAGATATGATGCTAAGCTGTGAGGAATGCCCCCCTGCACTAATCTGTGGCCCGGGGCACATAACGGGAAAGCCGACAGTGCGCTGAATTCAGCGCACTGTCGGCTTTCTAGATGTATATAAAACCGCACGTGCCTGCATCTACTAAAGAACATTTTCCATTTTATCAAACTTAAGTACCAGGAAATATATTGTGATTTATTTGGCTCTGCAAATTTTCATGGACTTTGCATTTCAATACAAGTGGATCTGAAAAGAATCATATGTCGTGAACTGTACTTTTTTCCCTGACAGTCAATGGCAAACAGATGCATGATTTCTGGCTGCGCAGGTGGCACATCCACCACTACATTTAGGGAGATTCTCAACGATGCCTAGAATGTAAAAAGCCCAAATTGTAAAAGCAAAAGGGTCTTTTCAAATGAGAATGCCTCGAGAGAGGTTGCAGCCAATATAATACTAGCTATGATGAAAAGAAGTAGCTGCTATGGCCAGGGACACTTTATACATACAGTAGTTATTCTTAGAATAGTTATAACATGTCCCTTCTGCCTTTTGTAGGAAAAAATAAGTTCTAGAAAAGGACTTTTTCCTTTTCTTTCCAAATTCACCTGAAGTCAGCTAGTGGTTTTATATAAGGAGAATAGTGAACATTCAGAAAATCTAGGTTTGTTTGATTAATACTGTAGTAAAGGGCACATAAAGTTAGAATTACTACTGTAGTAGTAAAATGGAATATAAAGTTTTAACAAGCTTTTTTTTTTTCCTACGGAGTCTCCATTTTGTTCCCATACTGTAAGAAGAAATTATTTCCTGTAATGCCATGCCTTCCAGTTTGCAATTACACTTTCGCCCTTGGAATTTTCCAAAGAGCTGAAGCAGTAATGCTAGGAGCCTACATTATTGGAAATCTTGACTGGATTGCTAAAGTCTTAACAAGCTGGAACACAGACAGATAGCTTTCGTTTGGTACACGGAAAAATGCTGTGCCATTCTATATTTTGTATTAGCTGAGACTAATGGGCTTAACCAGTGCCTACAAAGAAGACTCCTAAGTTCTTGCTTAGTAATGATTTATTCGCGAAAGGATCCCTACCATGGGATCTTTTTGATAGCCCTGAATTACGTGCTGAGTCTCTGTTTTTTCCAGATTTACTTTTAGGAAAGCAAACAGCTTCTTACAAGCATATCTCTGACCCAATACAGAGGTAAGGGCACACCATCAGCAAAAGTCTTATAGAAAAAGAATGTAAGAGAGACTTGAGTAGACAAGCGTAGGCTTTCCATGACCTTTCAGGTAAAAAGAAAAATTATATCGAGATGATGATTAACTATCTCGCTGCCGGTCACAAGGTCTGGATATTTTCCATCTAATGTACAAATCTTTGCACTTGCTGCGCCGTCATTTCTATATTATACTCATGCAAGCAGTCTACAGTATGGTTAGAGCCTCCGATTTTATATAGGCAGTTAAATAAAATAGGATGACCATTCTCCTTTGCAAAAAAATTACATTTTTTACTTTATAGCACCTTAATTCCAAGGCTGTCACATACAGAAATAGCAACGTTTACTTAACTAGGTAAAACGTTTCAGCAAATATTTAATCGGCTTTTGTTACTTAAATAACATAAGACAATAAAGTACAATAGATAGGAGTTTGCTGAGTAACGGACAGGTACAGAAGGGGATGTGTCCCTGCCCATCAGAGCTCACAATCTACAGTGTAAATTACAGCTTCAATTGAATTTGACAACAGGCTGACAACTGACAGCAAAAGCTGTTAAAATCTCATTTAAACCGACAAGGTAAAAATTGCTAAAACTTTGCTACTGTACATCTGAACAAGGCAAGAGTGACAGTAACGAAAGGAAAGAGTAAAAATCTGCTTATAGGTTATATAGTTTTGCCAGGGTTATTTTTGGTTGTAAGTAGAGATGAGCGAGTACTGTTCGGATCAGCCGATCCGAACAGCACGCACGCATTGAAATGAATGGAGGTAGCCGGCACGCGGGGGGTTAAGCGGCCGGCCGGCGTCAAAGCAGAAGTACCAGGTGCTTCCATTCATTTCAATGCGTGCGTGCTGTTCAGATCGGCTGATCCGAACAGTACTCGCTCATCTCTAGTTGTAAGCTTTTTGGGAAAGAGGGGTTTCAGATTAATATTGAACGTTTCCATGGTGGAAGAGAGGATGCATGGGATATATGATGAGATCTTGAGATTATGAGTGGGGAGATAATAAGATTTAATGGCAGAGATGTAGGATAGAGGTATATCGGAGACAGCTTTGAATATGTCAATGTTACCTTCAAAATAAATTAACTGGGAAATGGGTGAAGGAAGAAGCGGAGGAGGGAAAAGGTGCATCACCAGGGCTTCAGAGTAGGTTAGAGGTGCTTATATAGTAGGCCACAGTGGAGGATGTTACAATAGTTTAGGTGGAAGATAATGAGGGATTGCACTAGCATTTTACTCAAGGTTTGAAAAAGAAATCTTTTTGGAGGTAGCAGGAGATAGTAAAGTGTTATTTAAAGATGACGTTTCATGTCCTCATGTATGTGAAGTTTAATATATGATTAAATTCCCTGCAGCTGGAGATATTGGTGCTGTTAATTTTGGCGCCAATCTCTCCTCACTGTCAGAAGAGTGTTCCTGACCATGTGGCATCATCGCTGGGCTGTGATAAACACTTTTTTCCCTGACAGTACTCTAACATAGCCTTGTACTGGCCAGCAATGACTCTGAGCTCCGAGGAACGCCCCCCCCCCCCCCCCCCCGAGTACTGAGGGGTGATAAGGCGCTCCTCACAGCCCAGTGATGATGTTACACTGTCAGGAACGCCCTTCTGACAGTGTGGAGAGATCAGTGACAAAATTAACTGCACCGATATCTCCAGCCCTGGGGCATATAATGGGAAAGCCAACCGTGTGCTGAATTCAATGCACTGTCAGCTTTCTAGCGTTACATGTAAGGTACACCACTGTTTTGCACTTCTTCCACCTCTCCATATTTTAAAACTTAAATACTGGTGCAATTTACTGACTCCTCACTGAATGGAGTCCCTGTGAACACGGCATTGAGACCCTGGTAAGGGCGGGTTCACATCTGCGCCCTGGTCTCCTCTTTCAGGTTTCTGTTTCCTGAAACTGGACAGGAGACTGAAACCGGCAGTCACTTTTCAAACCCATTTGTTTGAATGGGTTTGCAAAGTGTCCGCCCATGAGCGAATGTGAGCATTTTGTGGTCTCCGTGGCGAATCTGTTTTTTTCTAACCAGACACAAAGTCGGGCATGCAGGATTTTGTGTCCAGTTAAAAAAAAAAAAAAAAAAAAAAAATGGTTTCACAATGGAGACCACAAAACACTCACAGGCACTCACGGATGGACACGGTCTGCCTCCTGTTGGCAGAAGGCGGAAACCTGAAAGCGGAGACTGGGGGCGCAGATGTGAACCCGCCCTTACACATTACTACTATAACATTTCCTATATCTACAATCTGTAAGTATAAAACATATAGAAAACAACAAATACAAACTCGCTACTATATTTATTTTTCCTGAATTTCTAAATGTATATCATGGAAGCTTTTTTTTCCTTTCACATGTTGTTGGCTATTCTAAATAACCCGGACTGTCTGCAACTGTTGTATGATTTTATTTGTTTAAAAAAAAAAAAAAAAGAAGAGCTACTAAAATCTGTTCCCGCCGAGACAGGTACAGTCTGAAGCAGTTACAGCCAGAATGTGCAGTGAGTGCTGGTAGAGACAGAAATGGTTCATTTGTTGTTAAAATGGATACATTTAATATGGCACATGTTGGGAAGAATTAATTAACTGTAGCAAAATGGTTCTGCAGCTGCTTCTCTCTGCTGGAAGCCGTGCTATTAACTATCATACTTATAAACACAATGATAATTTGAAAGCCTCTAAAGTGAGATGAGGAAGGTGCAGTATATGTTTAATCACTTTCAATCCGGGGCTGTGCTATGCACAAAACAGTTTACCCATTTGTGTCTTTGCTTCTTGTTATTCCATTTTATAAATTGCCCAAATGTGCTCAAACATGGCAGCCACTTAGCTAAATGGTACACTTTTGGTAAGTGTTTTGATTTCTCATTAATTTGTAGTGGATGTTCTAAAGTGCAACATGATTTATGCTTCAGTAATAATAACTTCTATAACGTTCATCTAAAAAAGACATTAGAATATTGGGAAAAGCCAAGAGCTCTACCCCCTGCCAAAGATACTAACTGCCTTCAACTCCATAGTCGTAAAAAGATGAAGCACTGCAACTGGCATTAAATCCAGGAACGGTGATGAACTTAGAATATATTAATGATAAATGTAGTTTAAAAATGTAAATGTGCATGTATCATTTCAATATAAATAACCATATGTTTGAGATTAAAAAGAAGATGCATCATTTTTATGGACTTTAACAACATTTCGGCTCAGCGTAGTTGACAGGGCTCAGTGGGCACATACTGCGCCCGCCGCGTACGAAAGATCCTGTATAACAAACATGAAACAAGCGGAGAAGTGGGAGGCATTTACTACAGTGTTCCCTCTAGCTATAAGATTAGAAAAGTGGCTTAATAAAGATGGGGATTTTAGACAAGCTGTCGATTTACAGGCAGAAATATTTTTAGCTTGAAATGAAGCAGTAGCTGAAAGGCATCGGACGCGGTGTTTTTATATTGTAACATAAAATGGAATAATTGATTCCATTGCTTATAAGGGTTAAGTGCAATGCTGTTAAGATCACAAACAAAAACTATGCTAAAATGGAATTGAACAAAAAATATGTCATGATTTGTTTATAATTATTTCATTAAATCCTATTAATTTTTTTCCTTAGGATACATTGCTATATTGTTTTTACTCTGAATCTAGAAATCACTGCATATTTTTGTCTAGTATTCTGAAAACAGCAATCTTGAGATAAGTTGACACAAAGGGATATGTTAACTATCTGACGCTTTGTATCTATATGTGGGCAGTCTCTCGGGGTTGGGAGGAAGCTGTGAATTGCAGACTTTCAAAGGCTTTGGTTAGCATGTTGTGATATTGTGTTAAATTAGTTCACAACTTTTTACTTTTATAGCTCTGCATCCAAAACTGTATTTGTAGGGGTTAGAGGTCAGAGATGAGTTCACAAACAAGCCAGTACAACTTGTTCAAAGTACTCAGAGACTAGGCTAGAGCAAGGAACACGGAAGAAACACATTGCTTGGAGTAAAATGTATATCTAAAGTCTAGGCATTATTCATATTGTATGATACAGTAGCATAACTAGGAATGGTGGAGCCCCATGGCAAACTTTTGACCCCATCCCCGAAGACCCCAACTGCTCCCCTCCACATTCCTGCACACACTATTGTGCCCCATGGTGGCCCCTGCACACAGTATTATTCCCCATAGTGGCCCTTGCTCACACTATTATGCCCCATAGTGGACCACCCATGTACAATTATTATACCCTGGGGTATTTTCACTACCGCTGCTACCCTCGTGGTTACGCTCCTGGTGTGGTAGTGGATTTATCCGGTTTAGAAAAAACATTTCTTTTTTTTTATGTAGATTGTGAGCCCACCATAGAACTCACAATGTACATTTTGTCCCTATAAGTATGTCTTTTTGGAATATGGGATGAAAATCCATGCAAACACGGGGAGAACATACAAACTCCTTGCAGATCATTTTTTTGCCCTTGGCGGGATTAGAACACCAGGACCCAGCGCTGCAAGGCTGCAGTGCTAACCACTGAGCCACCGTGTGGCCCCTTAGAAAAAAACTTTTCTTGTTAGCGGTTGCCTTTCCAGAACTTGATAGTTAAGGTGTTGTACTACAGTGAGATTTTTCAGTTCAGCTGCTCCCAATGAAAATAACACTAATCCTCTACTTCTAGTCTTATATACACTAGATAGCTGCTGGTCATAGCTCATTCTGACTCCCCTGATACCTGACATGAATATGTTCTCTATGGGGAGACAAAGTCTTTGCCTTTGGGATGATCTCCACAGAACAAAAGGATGGTGTGTCTTAAAATCCAATTGCCCAATTCTTTTCTTAGCCAGTATGTGCCATCAGGAAAGAGAGTTGAAGCCCCCATTCATATTACTGTACTGCTGAAATCGGCAAGTTCAAACAATATATTGAAAGTCATAAATAAGCACAGTCCTAAAATTGTATCCTGCAGCTTCTATTGAAGGTATGTGATTCCAGAAATGTTACACATATTTTATTGAAAATATAGATCATGCAAAGCCAAAGCATTTTATGGAGCACATACAGAGCTTAAAGTGATATACAAGAGCTGAAAATTCATCTAGAGCCAAAGTATTCTGTGCAACATGTAGAGAGTCTAAAGTTAACCCCGTACAATATCTGAAAATATAATTGTTGCTCAGGGTGAATTCACACCTGCACGCGGTTTCTTTTGGGGGTTTACGCCCCTCCATTCCGCTTCAAAATGCGAAGAGAAAAGTCCTGCAAGCAGAATTTTACACTCCAAATTTTTTGGGCATGATAGTCTATGTGGTCAGCAGGTTTTTGCAGGTAACTGATTTTTAAGCGGATTGGATTTCTGTCTTTTGGGTCCTCAAGTGGACCCAAAGAACGGAAACCTGTGTACAGGTATAAAACTAGTCTCAGGGTGTCCAAACCAAAGCTGAAATCCTGCTGACATTTCATGTCTTTTTTTTTTTTTTTATTATTATTATTATTATTTTATAGGGCAGCCATTTTAAGCACTTTTGTAATATTTGCCATTACATGTTTATTTGGCAACTTAAAATCACCCCTGAAACACTTCTATGGACAATATTTTGATGTCTATTGCTAAGCAAAACTCACTGAAGCAGATTTATTAGAAATCTCCCGTATCAGCAATCCCCTATTTCCTGTGCCGGTCTTAGAAAAGCCCAGAATGGCCCCAGGGACAGGAGATTTCTCCAGACATCACTGTGCCAAAATACAAATGTAATCCAGAAGACTGGTGAAAGTTATATTGAATATTACATGCCAAGGCATCTCTGCCCCTGCCTGCACAAGATAGTGAGCGTGCAGTGGAATAGAGGTTGTGGAGTTCATCTGATGCAAGAAAGGGCCTTGTACCAAATGTGTGTCACAATATAATCCCTCTATGCTAGAAAATAATTGACTGTGTAATAGTCCCATTGATATTCTAGTTAGTCCTTGCACCAAGGAAATGATCCATGAAATATAAGAAAAATGTTTTTGAACTTCTTTGGGCACCTCCTTATGCCAGTTATTGCAACCTATAGCAACCATGGGTGCCCATGCAGGCTATGCTATACTATAGTCACACTGTAAGTAACAGTGAAATAAATAGAGTACACTGTAATACTCATATAACATCTCTATTATGTTTTTTTTTTCCATAAAACAATTATTACTGGATAATATCTACAGCAATGTCAATTTATTCCCAAGAGCTTCACAAATGATGCTTTAAATGACTCTCTTTGTAAGCAAAACCCTATTTTGTGCTATCATGAACACTCAGTTAACTTTCATTTACACATACTTAAATGTACAACTATTTCCATTTCTACAAATCTAATCTACAGTAATTAAACTGCAGATCTACGCCAACTTGCTGCTATAAAAAGCCGAAACATTCAACTTTCAGAAAAGTACCTTTCTTTTTATTACAGCACTATTAACAAATGATTCTAATGGCTTTACAATGCACTTTCCTTATATTGTACTTAACTGCAGCATTTTACTTCACTATAGTGGCCACAGGCATTGCTCCTTCGTGGAATGAATGTCATTTCAGATGTTTCCTTACCTTTCCTCTTGGTTGGGCATGTCTAGAGATGTGTGCCTTGAGATGATTAGCTTTTCAAGACAATATTGTTTTGTAATATCGTGCCTCAAAGAGATATCCTAGATGTGTCCAAATGTAGTCACCTAGGGGTTGTGATTAAAGTTGAGCGATCATGTTTGGAAAAAATTGGATTCCGATCGGCGATCGAGAAAATTTCACGATCACGATCGGAATTCCGAACGCGATCTTTTTAGGTGGCATCGGGATCGGTAGTATTTCCCACAATGCCTTCACACTGAGTATATAGTGTATACTCAGTGTGAAGGCTCCGCTGCGGTTCCATAGGAATGAATGGAAGCAGCCGACACACAGCCTTAACTCCCTGCGTGCTGGCTGCCTCCATTCATTTCAATGGGAGACTAAACTAAAATGTCTCGTAGCTACTTACCTCCAGAGATGGCTGCTCTGCTGCTGTTCGCCTCGCTGCCGCTCCAGCTGCAGTCTTTTTCGCCGCGCGGCCCCCTCCCTGCTAGGTTAGGAGAGTGTGGGCGGGTTATGAGAGTGTGGGCGGGTACAGGGTGGGGAGACGTCAAGTCTCCCCTCTCAGTACCCGCCCACACTCTCCTAACCCGCCCACACTCTCCTAACCTGGCAGGGAGGGGGCAGCGAAGGGAGAAGAAGACTGCAGTTGGAGCGGCAGCGAGGCGAACAGCAGTGGAGCAGCCATCTCTGGAGGTAAGTGGACACCAGGGGGGACTAAGTAGCCAGAGGATTTTAAAAAAAATCCTCTGGCTACTTAGTGATTCACTACACAGCGTGGATTCTAACAATTCTTAGATTCCATGCTGTATAGTGAATAGGATTGCTTTTAAAATCCGATCTCCGATTAATAAAAAAAATCCCATTGACTTGCATTGGGATTGGAATTGGGATCGAGATCGGGTTCGAATGAAAAATGATCGGAAATCGGATTTTAAAATCGATCCTGAAAAGTCAGAATCGGCTCAACCCTAGTTGTGATCTAAACTGCAGGCTTTCAAGGAGTTCGTATATAATTTGTATAAATACAGATATGTCCAAAGTTAAACTTAACTGATCACCAATTTGGATAAAAAATCAATTTGCCTTGAATACAATATCACAGCATGCTTACAAAAGCATTGAAGGTACGCCATTGACCCTCCTCACAGGGTGGTTACACAGAGACACTAATTTGATTGTTGCCATATCACTTTGTAATAACTTGTCACAAAATCACGATGTGTTTAGATACTTAATTTGCTTCAGGCATCTGGATACAACCAGCAAAGAGGATAGTTTTATGAGGACACATCTGTATATAAATGGCCTATACAAAAAATATTGTAGGGCAAAAAGTAATATCGCATGAAAGAGAATGTGATGGTGTTGATAATGGCAGATGTTGGGATCAAAATGGCAGCTGGGCTTTCTAGTTCCTAACTCTATTTTCCCATCAACCCTCCTACAGGCCCGGTGCCGCAGTTAAATGGCGACGCACTAGTATGATGATGGTGTGTGTAGTTTTGCTGTTAGGTGTTAATAACATTGTATCGTTTGAGTCGATGTCCAAGCCACTAAAGATCCTTGAGACATAACTGGAGACAAACAGAGATACCCATCTGTTTTGAGTCAGACAATTTACTTACATGGTAGCTACCTGGGAAGAATATGCAAATCTGACGTCCATGATGTAATTAGGATGCCAGTGCCTCAAGTATGCACACCAATAGAGGGCACTGACTGAGAATGTGCAAGTCTATCTTCCATGATGTAATTAGGAAGACAGAGTCTCAGTCAAGACATCCAATAGAGGGCGCTCCCTTTAACATCATGGCGACCTTCTCATAGGCCTTTGTTTGCAATGATGGTAGCTATCTATAAATGACCATAGAGAAGCAAATGTCCTCCTTCTGGAGAAAAGGTAATTTGCATAACAGGGATTCTAAACACTTAAAGAGATCATTTGTACAGGGAAAGTAAACTTCTACTGTTAGAGACTAATGAAGATAAGTTACCATTGTTATCACATTCTCATATACAACTGTACAAATACAAGTATAATGATAGCTACACTTTCATGGTGCTGTCTATTTTACTCGTCAACAAGATAAAGGTTAGAATGAGATGCCAATGTCTTATAGTCTATATGATTTGTTCTCTCTTCTTAAATGTCTGATTTAGTAAATACTTTTTTAAAAATAAAAATTCTCCCATTTTATTTTATTTTGTATTTTTTTTTTTTTGCTATCGGGTTGGGAGTTGTTTGGTGAACTTTTTTGCCATATAAGTAATTAACCTATTTAACCTATTTAACTTCCTTTTAAGTTCTAAAATTCTTCCTAGCACCCGTCTAACTGAGCGGTTACCATGGAAATCCACATACATTTGTTTTGGAACGGAGGAATGATACAAAGTATTTACTAAAATAAATATATCAGGAGGGCTGATGGGTCCTATTTAAGTTCATCTTTGGTTTTGGAGAACTGCAGTAATTGCCATTCCTATAGTGAGAACCTAAAAATATTAATTCTTTTTTTTTCTGAAATCATCAGTAATTTATTTTGGAATAGTCATATTACCAATTAAGACATGATGAGCTAAGGCAGAGTAGATGAAGAAATAAAGATGTGTCATGGATATGACCTTTTTAAGTCTGATTAAGGTATTTTATATTAGAATGTTCTCATTTCTAAAAAATGTACTTACATGAAAAAATGGAAATAAAGAATAAGCCAAAAGAAAAGCACCATAGTTTATGAACAAGCTCTCTTCATTGTCAGTAAATCAAAAGAGTTCTCAAATTTCCACGATTCATCAACCATTGCATTGCTATAAAAAAAAAATCTCCATATTCTAATAATTGTATTGAGGAACTTGATAAACCTAGCCCAGTATTAGTATTTATTTAGCTTACTTGTATAGCACCATCATATTCCACTGCACTTTACAGATATTGTCAAACACTGTCCCATAGAGGACTCACAATCTACGTTCCCTATCAGTATGTCTTTGGAGTATTGGAGGAAACCGGAGTACCCAGAGAAAACCCACACAAACATACAAACTCCATGCAGATGTTGTCCTTGGCAGGATTTGAACCCAGAACTCCAGCAATGCAAGGCTAACCACTGAGCCACCGTGCTGCCCTTAACTCAAATAATCTGCTTTAAGTATCATGTAATTCATTAAAAAAGTTTGTCAGAAAATAAACACATCACCAATCCATAGGACCCCCAACAATCATGAAAATAGGGTCCTGTTCCTTACACTTCAGCAGAGCTTGGACAAACTTGGTCTACTGGTAGCTTTTCAGACTGATGTGCTAACCACAGCATTAGATGTAAAGCCTTACACTGCTCCTACTGAAGTGCTTGGTAATCTGTGGAAGGTTTTGACTGTTTTTTTGAGGGACGTTTTTTCACTGGTTGTCTATGTAACTGCCTTATTCACACAATGGTAAATACTGGCTATGTGACAAACGTTTTTTGAACAGCTGTAACACAGTGGTTTTAATACCAACGCATGTCTACATGTTCACTTTTGAAGATGCATATCAGAAGATGAATATCAGCACCCTCTGATCTACCTACGGGAACTTGTAGCATGACGGAAACTCTTGGATGCCATGGTCATGTTTGACCACAGCATCCAAGAAGTTAAAAACTGTGCTCTGACCAGGGGTTATGGAGCAGGGTGTTAGCTATCAGTAACAGCTAACACGTGCTCCCTATGCCACGGATGGTCACAAAGGAGTGACTACCTGTATACATGGTATTGTGGGCGATCCAACATTCCCAGAGTTCCTCGCCCCATGTCCTAACATCAGAAAAAATGTGATTCATTACCACGAAGTGTCAGGAAATCCAGATTTGATGCAAACCAGATATTTCCTGAAATTCGGATTGAATTCCACTTTAGCAGCTTTGATTCGCTCATCTCTAATTACTAGCTTTGGGTTTTTTTTTATTGACCTACTGCAATACACAATTAAAATTTTAGTATTACTTATGACATTGGATCTGGGGGTATCAGATGGAGCTATTTTTTTAGTCCACTGCTGGGGACAATTGTGAATGACATTTTACAATTCAATGCCAAAGTATACAGAACATCTAAAATTCACTTTTAATAACACTCTAGGTTATGTTGAATCATTGATCACCAAGGTCATATATTGTATAAATAATAATAATAATAATAATAATAATAATAATAATAATAATAATAATAATAATAATCATGTTAAATACCCACTGGTACTTTGGCAGGCCAGTTTGACCCTGTGTTAAGATACAGAGCAGACAGTGCTAATATTTTTAGAAGGGGAATATAAGATGTTTTCAAGAACATATGCATTCTCAGTAGAAATAGTTCCTACAATTATTTGTTATCAGTAGAATTCATTTATTGTGTTATGAATTGCTAATCCGCTTTGACAGATACGATATAAGACGCTCCAATACACTGTTTATGCAGGTGGAGGTATACAGTACACAAAGCTTGATGTCATTTATTCTGGCTGACTTTTTTCTTTGGCTCCCTGCGAGTATGCCTAAGGCAAAAAACAACTACTTACTATGCTGTAGTTTCCGAACAAAAAAAAGTGCAACTCAGAAAAAGACATTAATGCCCATTTAAAAGATATTTGTTCAGTTTATGCCTACAGCACAATTTCCCGTAATTGTGACTGAAATATTACAAAATAATATAGAATATTACATTAGGAAATGAAAAATATGCTGAGTTGTAAACGTCTTCTAAACTTTTTTCTTTAGTTTCGTCGCTCTTTGACAACTTTTCTTGCATTCGAAAAATAATAAAAATAAGAAGACTATGGATCCTAGAAATGATATTATATAGTCAAACTTTAAAAGAACACATCCATACCTAGACAATATTTTTTGAGATGCCCTCTGTATAGTGCGCTCTTTTTTGAGAAAAGAGTTGAAAAGACTATTTTTCCTGATGCTTTTGTAAATTCTTTTATACATTCTGTGCATGGATATATAAAAATGCCTCATTTCTATGACCAGGTTCTGGGGATAATATCACTCCCTAAGGAGAGATCACCTTCTCAGGAGTCTAGAGTATGGAGTCTTCTAAAAAGCCTTTTTAGCTCCACTGGGGGGATTATGGGAAAAATATGTAAATCTGTTTAACTTGGCGATCTGTTTGACTTGGCAAAATCCTGCATCATAGCAGTAAAGGCTTGTTGGAAATTTGGGCATGATTATCTGCTCAAAAGTCAAGTGATGTATCTATGTATCTGCCTGCTCTCAGGTGGGAGGGAGGAGGGGCTAAATGCACGTGACCTAGGTCCTGCACTCAGATAGAGGAGAGGAGCTGCTTTCATTTCTTCTGTTCTCCCAGTTATCTGGCTAGCTAATTCAATTGTGTTCATTATGGTAGAGACAGGCAGTCTCTGTATGTAACACAGAATGGAGTTGCTCCTGCCTGTACTTCATAGTCCAATATTGTGCATATAGTGTTTAAGGACCTTTGATGACATCACAGGCCCTTCAGCCCCCCCAAAGGATCACGTTATGTGGTGGGCGGAGCTACACTCTAATTTGGGGGCGGAGCTAAACAGCAGGTTGCATGTGAAACCCCGCCCACCAAATGATGCAAGAAACCAGGAAGAAAGAAGATTTTACAGCAGTGAAGACTGGTGAGTATGTGACGTGGGAATACCCCTTTAAAGGAAGTCTGTCAGCAGCAAATTGGTTAGAAACCTAATTCCAATAACTTGTAGAGGTGATTCTACAGATTCCAAATATGTTTCTGTTATTCAACTTTGGATCCCCATTTTCATATAAGTCAATAGTTTATTCCTATGCAAATGAGTGGAAACGTGCTTTGAGTTCCTACCTTAGTTGTTCTGGGCTTTGGTAGCCCAGATTCTCAGAGAAAGCATTTATTCCCTTAATTGTATATAAATAAAACAGTGATTGATATGAAAATGGAGCTGTAACGCCGACAAGAATGTTAGCTAGAATGTTATTAAAGTCAGAATTTCAGAGTTAAATCAGAAAATATATTTACAGCTATTGAATATATGTTCCAGCTACAGTATTAGAATACATTATTTTATAAATTGTGAAGGCGATACATATTTTTTTGAGATATGCCCTTGCCTAAACTTGAATGTGGTTAACAACTCCTTTCACTTATGAAAGCAATTCAAAAGATTATTGTGACAGGTTGTAACTTACAATAAAATCATTGGGCGACCACATATTGGCACTCATAGAATAAACAGTTCATGCCTACGTATTGTAAAATCATATTTTTATGTGTAAACTGATTTTATAATTTTTTTTTTTTTTTAAAAGGTAAGAAGAAGCATAAGACAAAAGCATAAAGATAAGAACAGAATAAAGGGGTGATGTAAAGGATTAGGCTACAACATTAGTCTTGCAGGACCCAATGACTTTCAATTGGACATCATGGGAAATCCAGTAGAAGGCAAGTTTTTGAGAGCACTGCTGGACCAAACAGCACTGCAGAAACCTTTAGATGGACATGCATAGAATGGCAGGCCCTTTTATAGCATGTCAAGGGGGGACAGGTGTGTAATGGCCCAGCGTAGTTCCAAATTAGAGATGAGCGAACAGTGAAATGTTCGAGGTTCGATATTCGTTTCAAGTAGCCCCTCAATATTCGACTACTTGAATCGAATATCGAACCCTATTATAGTCTATGGGGGGAAAATGCTCCTTTCAGGGGTAGGCAACGTTCGATCAAATTATACTTACCAAGTTCATGAGTGAGGGTCGGGCTGGATCCTCCGAGCAGTCTTCTCCTTGCAGCGTCCCCGTGGCGTCTTCCGGCTCTTCATTCACTCTGCCACACTACAAGCGGACATGCGCAGTCAGCTCTGCCCAGGCCCGATGCCTGGCAGAGTGAATGAAGAGCCAGAAGACGCCACGGGGAAATGCACGGAGAAGACTTCTAAAGGTAGGAGAAGAATCAGCGTTGATTGGCCGACTGTATAGCATTCGGCCAATCAATGCTGGTTCTGCATCGAACTTTTACATTTGAATAGCGAGTGGTACTCAATCGAGTACAAGTATTTCGAATACCGTAGTATTCCATCGAATACCTACTCGATCGCGTACTACTCGCTCATCTCTATTCCAAATGGGTCCTAACAATAAATGTACCTTAAATGTGGCAAACTTAAGAGAGCTCAGGAAAATATGAGACAAGGATAAATAGAATAAAAAATTGTTAATTGAGAAGGAGCGGGAGATCAAAGGGGAAGTATAGGGGAGATATTACACAAAGAACAAAGCAAAAACCTAGACAAAGGAAGAAGGACATGGAACACTAGCCACTGGCTTCTTGCTCTACCTTTTTTAACATATGGGCTGCAGTCTACAAGGTGTTATCACTACAACATATTCACATCTTGTCGCATGAAGGGCTTCATGACATCAGGCAGTGACTCAAAGGTGTTGTGGCCATAGCACTTTGTAGGGTGCGGGCCTGAAGTGACTTGTGGGTGGCCTACAGATTAGAAGAAGTGACAGCGGCTGTTTGGCTGCCCTGCAGCAAGGGATGAAGGGTAGGTGAGTAATTTTTATTTAATTTTCCACACTTTATTAATATGAGGGCAATTAAAACATAAGAGGGACACAATTACACTGGAATTAATATTGATCTGGGGGGTATTTAAGGGGGCATTAGAAAGCATTATTAAAGGGCTTACTTGGGATTAAAAAAATCTATGCAGACAGCAGAGAAGGTGTAAAAACTAAAATAAATTATACTTACCTGTATCCTCACTGGTCTGGCCATCTCTTTCGCAGCTCTGAGCGGCTTCAACAGTGATCACATCAGCACAATGAATGACTGCTGCGGCCCGATATGATATTATTATGCAAGGATGTGATTAGCTAAAAATGACTTTTTCCAATGATAGAGCCCCTTTAATTTAGGGGCATTATTAGTTTAAGAGAGGAAGAACATAGGGGCTTAATAAATTTAAGCAGGCTAAAAGTCATTATTGTTACTTTAGATAACCATACATATGGGGGTATTATTTATTCCTAGAGGGTTTTGTATCTTGTTTTATAATTGGGGTCATCAGCAGTAAAGGAAGTTTGTGCAGGTGAGTTCATTGCAGTTTGGATGCCTAGAAAAGGGAAGAGCCACATATGTCTATATTGCACACTTCATAGACAAGTCACAGACGAGTGGTTATGGCGGTCCAGATAGAAGAGATGGGAAATGTTACTGATCACAGTAAGGCTAGGTTCAAACTTGTGCCAGGCATTTCATCATTCATGTCTGCCAGGAGCCCATCCGATAAAACAGTGATTACCCGGAGACATCCTTGGACCCCATAGACTACAATGGAGTCCTCTTGGTTTCAATAAATTTTTGCTGCACTGTATTCACTCAAGTGGTCTGCAGAGCCTTTTGTGGTACAGGTACCTAACACTGCATGGCCCTGTATTATGGTAATATTGGTACACTTGGGTTGGGGTCCCACTTAGATGTATTTATCCCCCTCAAGTAAATTGAGATTGAAAGCAGGAGAGGTCTAGAACTACCACACCTAAAGATATATCCAACTATCACCCCTTAGGTGATTTTTTTTTTAATAAAGCTAGTCATCTCGCACCACACAACTTGGAATTTGCCAAGTCAAAAGTAAAAGTAAGGAAGGACAAATCTATATATATGTAAATGATAAATCTATATTAGATCACCAGAATTTTTTGTACCAATTCCAATTTTGTAAAATTAAAATTTAGTAAAACATCATACTTTTCTATCATGCAATGCTAAAAGGGATGAGCAAAACTGGATTAGCATGATGAAAAGACACAATAAGTATCTACAAGTATATGTATTGAGTGCAGCATCTTACACCTTGTACAAGAAACTTGATCTATAAGATATTTTTTAGTTTCAGAAACATATTGCAATATAAACTATGTTACTTTGACAACTGCTGCTCTGCTACATCGCTATATGAATATTTACATAAAGGTTATACGGTTTAATTATTGCTACATAGTAATATAATGGAGTGGAATACACAGGAACATAATAATAGGAGACATTTACCGCAGCTCACGGCTCTCCCAGCGCCTTGTCCTAATGCACGGCCAGGCTGGTCACATCTCAGACCATCTTACTGTTACAATATGATATACTTTACTGAACTACAACTTAAAATTCAGCGAACAATTAGGTGTTGTCATTTTTGCGGTTCATTTAACCTGTTATTAACAAAAACGCTATGCCTGTTGGCAGCTCTCATAAAAAGCAACATTTATGAGAGAACGGCAATTATCTATGTAGAGTTTCCATAGAAACCCAGCAGATTCAATCTGATACTATCGGTATGTATGCAGAACAGTGCACATTTAAAGGTGCAATCTCATCCAGTTCCAAAATTTCTAGTGATACACAGCATGAAGCCCTGTAGAAGAACAGTAAATCCTTAATTTATTTAAAGCAAAAAGTATTAGATGTTTACTTATCTTTTACTTTTATTTTCCTACGTTGCAGGGAGTTGTCGTAGTCATTTTATTGTGACTTTGTTATTCACAGTTTCTGTTGCTTTTTCTGCTATTTTGCAGATGTAATACTGTGTATTGCTACTATCTATACTGAAGAAGCAAATTAAGATGAATATCTTGCTTAAAGGGGTTGTACAGACAAAAATAGACAACTCTCTTAACTTTTAATTCAGCTCAGGATGTTGAGAAAAAATCATACTCACCTGTCCCCGATGCTCTGGTGTCCTACCGGTGCGTTCCAATCCTTCTGATGAGTTGGTCTCTTCTGGAGTTCTGCTGAAGCTGCTGATTGGCCTCAGTGGTCACCAATCAGTGGCCTCAGTAGTCCTCAGGAAGAGACCCATGATTTCACAGGTAGTGACTAGAGATGAGCGAACACTAAAATGTCCAAGGTTCGAAATCTGATTCAAACAGCTGCACACTGATCGACTGTTCGAACGCATTTCGAACCTCATTATAGTCTATGGGGGAAATACTCATTTCAAGAGTTCGCAAAATTCGATAAAATTATACTTACCAAGTCCACGAGTGATGGTCGGGCTGGATTCTCCTTGAAGTCTTCTCCCGGCGCAGCGCCCCTGCGGCGTCTTCCGGCTGGAATTCACTTTGCCTAGGCATCGGGGCCTAGGCAGAGCCGACTGCGCATGCGCGGTCGGCTCTGCCCGGCCCAACGCATGCGCAGTCGGCTCTGCTTAGGCCGGATGAACAGGCAGAGTGAATTCCAGCCGGAAGACGCCGCGGGGACGCTGCATGGAGAAGACTTCTAAAGGTAAGAGAAGAAGCAGCGTATAGCATTCTGCCAATCAACCCTGGTTCTGCATCGAACCTTAAACTTCGAACAGCTAGTAGTGTTCAATCAAGTACGAGTATTTCGAATACCGTACTATTCGATCGAACACCTACTCGCTCATCTCTAGTAGTGACATCACATGCCATTCAATGATTTGCCTCAGCAGTCATGTGACTGCTGAGGCCAATCAGCGGCTGTAACAGAACTCTGGAAGAACTGGGGTGTGCCAGGAGGACACTGGAACATCGGGGACAGGTGAGTATGAATTTTTTTTCTTTTTTTCAATGCCCCCAGATGATTTCAAAGTGAAGAGGGTTATCCATTTTTGCATTAACCCCTTTAATACTAGCAAATTAATGTAAAAAAAATCTTTTCAAAATATTGGAAGATATATATTTCATCAATTTTCATCATTGTATTCCAATGCTATAACTTTTAATTTCATACAATAGGTAAAGAATCAGATATCATCTAGCCACAGTATATATCATGAGCATAGGACGCAGAAGTACAAGGCAAAATTAACATGGGTGGTGGGAGCAAGAATATTCTTCTTCATACTTTTTTTTTTTTTCTTTTTGAGTGATGAATTATATTTTCAAAGTTATATGGCAAATTTTGACTTGTTCCATGATCAGAACCTCAATGTAAGAAGATGTAGATGTGTTATGTACATGCTCACTGTCACTCTTCCACATGCCGGGTTCACACACGTATATTGTTAGGAAGATGATTTTAGGTCTTTTTCAGCCATTTTAAATGGTGACCTAAATTTTTATATATATATTTTTTGAAACAGTGTTGTTTGTACTGCTTAAATTAATAAACATCTTAGTTTTATAGTAATTGTCATTATAAATGTAAGGATATCATATATGCACATTTTATTGTATTTATTTTTTTATAATGAAAGTTCTCAATGGTAAAAGGTGAATTTTGTGATATTTATTTGTTTTCGAATATTTTTTTTTTAATTTTTAGTCTTCATTTAGGCCTTGACCGGCAGGGAACTTCCTTGCTAATATAATACTCTGCAATATTTAGTAGTTTAAGATAGGTGGTGTAAATATTACAGACATAGGTAACTTTGTTACACCCTACTACCAGCATGATAATCCGTCGGCACCTTGCACTTGTGTTGTGGGAATGCCGATAGGAAAGTAGAAGCGACGCTGTCAAACTCTATAGATGACTCCAGCATTGACTGGGTTAAATTCAGCAGGGTCAGTGTATGTATGTCGACATTCACTGCTAATGGTGACATAATAATACAGTAGTACAGTGCATTTAAGGGCAATCTCATACAATGTTGATGTTACATAGTATGAAGCTATGCAGAAGAACAGGAATCCCTTTGTTTAATTTGTATTTTCTTACGTTGCAAGGATTTGTCATATTGACTTTACTGTGACTTTGTAGACTTGTAGATATATACTTTGTTGCTGAACCTGATGTTGGTTTGTAGCATTGTGAATTCTCACCCTAGTCACATAGGGCACTGCTCTGAAGTACTGTCCAGTTTTTCCCATATATTCATATGTGTCTGAAAAGATGCCACAAAAGCTTCACAAATTTTATACCATATTTTTCTGTGTATGATATAAACTGTTAACATATTGATATAGTATCTAACCTTATGTATCAATTTTACCCCAAAGGGTTTTGTTTAGCCTGTCATTTTAGTATGTTAGTAACATCTACATTGTTCTATGTTCTAGTGCTATGTTATTTTCCCAATATCGTATTGCTACTCAATATATGAATGCCAAAGCTGGAATGGGATAAATCTGTTTTCACACATCTCATAAGATTTCTTCATGGAGTTCCTAATTACAGAAGATTCCTGAGACATGAACATTCCAGAATCAAGAACCCTTAAGAATATAGTTAAACACCTGCTAGTCTTACGCTTTATCTGTAAGACTTGATCCAAGGTATTTTATAATTCATCCCCGTTGACATAATTGCTGTACCTTGAGGATGTTGAGCCTAATCCTTACAATACATGGCAGTTACAGCAACAATTTCAGGGATTTGTCAGGATTACTACCCATCCAGCAACTTAATGATTTTGGGACACATCTGGTGTTGATAAACAACCAGGTCTTACAAGTACATTTAAAATTCTTCGTTTATTAAAGAACCAGACAAGCATTGTTACAGTTTCATATATAATACACTAATATGCTACTTAGGTTTTACTACAATGTATAGGAAAGTATCATTTCTGTTTCTAGTATCTTTTATTCCCAATAATCTCATTGCTATAAAATTATTGTTAATGAAAATCACGGCAGTTTCAAAATTGGATTTTTATAATTAAATAACTCTTCTAGGGGCTCATGCACACCAACATATATGTGGCTCTATTTGGATAGACTAGATATTGGGGCTGCCATAGAAGTCTACAAAAGCCTCTACTGTGCTTTCCTTTGGTTCTGAATTAATAGAGTGTTTTTTTTTTTTGTTTTTTTCTTACTATCCAATTCTGTAAAATCCACTGGCCATGGCCAGGGGTGTCTGTGGCAGCTTACTCTCAATACTTGCTCAGAGCACTTACATGCTTACCAGTATGGCAGCACCTGGAAGCAGGAATCAGGGGCAAACACAAGAGCAAAATCTGACTCATCCAATGGAGGGCCTTGGCAGTGCTGGAGCCTAGCCACAATGCTAATATATAGTGACCCAATGTCATGTGATGTAAATACATACCGCCAGGCCCCTTTTCAAGACAAGCCTGCCCAGGGTAGGCGAGTTAAATAACAAACACTTATACTCACCCAAGACATATGATGTGTGTCGTAGATCTAAAGTGGATGATGGAGAGGTGAAACAAGGTGAGTATAACTGTTTGTTATTTATACTCACTTCTTTTTGGCCTCTACATATTAAGAGTATAATAATAGCATCAAAACAAACCGGGGGGGGGGGGGTGTTAAACCTTACAAATATTTGTCTAAATAAACTTTGGGGGGTTTGCCTGAAGCAGCTTGATTCTTTTGCTAGCATATTATAATGTGTGAGCCATTGTGGGGAGCATAATATATAGTGTGCGGCTACTGTGGAGAGCATATTACATTGCATGGGGCCAGTGTGAAACATTATACTGTGATGGGGCTTTGTGGTACATAATATAATGTTGAGACCATATTGTACTGTGTGGATCCTTGTGGAGAGAATATTACACAGTTTGTGGGCCACTGTGGGGACCACATTATAATGTGTGGGGCCACTGTAGAGCATTAAACTTAGGGGGGATTTGGGAGTATATTATATGTACTGTGGGGGGCTCTGGAGAGCATATTATATTGTATAGGGGGAAATTGTGGAGCATCATACAGGGGCCTCGAAGAGTATATTATACTGTGTGGGACCACTGTGCATCATTGTACTGTGTTGGGATTCTGGGGAGCATATAATACCGTGTAGAGTTACTGTTGAGAGTTATAATGGGGGTTCTGGGATGCATATTATACTGTGTGGGCCACTGTGTAACATTATACTGGGATACGCTCTGGGGAGAATTTTTTACTGTGTCGGGCCACTGTGAAGCATGATACTGAGAGGGCTTCTGAAGAGTATATTATACTGTATGGAGACAGTAAGCAGCATTATACAGTGGGGCTTCTGGGGAGTATATTATGTTGTGTGGGGCAATTGTGGAGCATTATACTATGTGGGGCCACTGTGGAGCAATGTATACTATGTGTGGCCACTGTGATTAATTATTCTGTGTGTGTGTGTGTGTGGGGGGGAATCTCTAAGTTCTAGTGAAGCAGTTGCATTGACAAGTATACTGTATCTTTTATTAATACAAAATAATTGTGGGGCTACACTATAGTTTTAATCATAAAAGTTAGATAAAAAAAAACCTAGTAAACTAGTAAATGCGTATTAAAAACAAAAAAGCTTAAATAGTACAGAGAATATTAGAAAAAATTAGAACATGTCGGAGTCTCGATGAATGCTAAACCTCATGAATCATTTTCTAATTCACTGGATTTCGGCTAAGCCAAGTATTTTACATTAATTCACAAATTTGGCATTGTTCAGGTTGTATTTGTGTTGGTAAGGCAGACACCATTTATCATCTGACTATAGACAGCTAACTAAATAGCATTATCATC
Organism: Leptodactylus fuscus; assembly: GCF_031893055.1. Classification (NCBI taxonomy): domain Eukaryota; kingdom Metazoa; phylum Chordata; class Amphibia; order Anura; family Leptodactylidae; genus Leptodactylus; species Leptodactylus fuscus. The sequence goes on along the minus strand of NC_134266.1, from coordinate 55,770,878 downwards.
TGCCACTGAGCTCACTAATAGTTATTGACATCGCGCTTTTATTACTTACCAAGATGTCTGAGTTACTATGACGCTAAGGTCATCAAGGTGAAAGAAAAGGGCTTATAGATAATTATTTTACCAGCTTGTAACCAATATAAGTTTCTACTGTCAATTAACAGCCACAGTAACAACTTACACACCAAATGTCTACCTTCTCGATTTCCCTAATTTTATAGGTTTGCTAAAGATAAACTAAACACTGCTTGTTACCATCGTTTCATCACCAAAGTAATTTACAAGAGTAACTGCCACCATGAAAATGCTATTATATGTACCAGCATCATGTTATAGAGTAAGATGAGCTGAGGAGCTACATTAGGAACCTTGTCAGGAATTAACATGGAGGGCTTAAATCTTAAGTTCTGAGTACCAGGTTGGGTCCCATGTCTTTTAGATACAGGGTTAGGATATTACATTGAAATGCTACCCCCAGTGAAGGAAAGCTAAGGGAGCACCTAAGAAGCATTCTATAGGGAACAGTTGGTAGGGAACTGTATAAAGAGACTTCAGAAATTAATGTTTAAGGGAGAAGTTGCCAGAAAGGTTATAGGGACACTGGTTCTCCATTCACTCCTATAATGCATGTAAGGGAATTGCTAGTTGTGCAATTCCCTAGTGCTGCTGTTGGAACAATGGAAGAAGGGAAGACAGAAGCAGTGAGTCCTATACTTCACTCAGCCCCTGTCCCTACCTACTTGCCAGACCTGCCCTAGGTGAAAGACGACAACTTGACGATGGTCTCTTCTCTCAATAAGTGTAACACAGAATAAGACAGATAACACAGAAGAGGAATCTGCAAGCCAAGGGTCAAAGCCAGAGAGACAAAGCAGTACAAAATTGTAATCCAAAAAAGTAATCACAAGGGAAGCCAAAGGACAGGGGTCAGTAATATAATAGTAAGAGAAGTAGGAAGCTAGTGAGGACAAGGTCATAAGACAGAGTCACAATAGCCAGCAAACCTGTGTGAGCTGATGTAAATAGGAAGTCCAGGACCTACCCCAGACTTGATTGGTAGACAGGCTGTCAATCACACAGGCAAGACTAAGATTAACTATTTGATGAACAGAGGTAAACACGTTGCAGGAGATGTTTTTAGTGGGAATTCAATTATAGAGGGGAGAGGCTGCATACGGACACGGCCAGTTTGCTTTTAAAACCCATGCAAATGAATGGGTTTTAAAACTGACCACCGGGAAGCTATCCCCTATGCAGTTTCTCTGGGGAATAGGATGGAGACTTTGCGGGCGGACACGGGGACAAGTGTGAATGCCCCTCACACTCCGTTTAATGGGAACCCTAGCAAAAGGCAACACCTCTACCACTCACCACAATAGTTCTCCTTCAGACTAGAACTACACAACAGACTAACATTATTTAAAATCTTCCATGGTAAGTTTCATTTTCATTTACTTGATATTTGGGATGTATCATTTGTGTAAATCCTTACTATCCTTCCTCACCCGATGTTACATCGCGCCTTCAACCTACCACCTTTTTTTCATTAAAATGTAATAAAATATACAGATGTATCTGGGTTAACTTGACTTTATGCAGTGTGATAACTTGCTGTAACATATCGTATCACAAAAGGCGACAGCCTATGGAAAACCTTTCAAAAATGCCATTAACACTGCGTACCATAGTGTTGTTAATGCATTAAGTGAAAGAAGGTAGAGATACAGTATATAAGAGAGAATGCCATATACAGAGGAATGAGCTAGAAAGTATAGCCTCAGCTGTTGGTCCAGCTACAATAGACTGCGAAGGCACATTAATATGCTGATTTACATTGATAGACAAGGCTGCAAAGATGTGATGTATAGTAAAAGATGTAAAAGTCCTGCCTCAGCCATGGCTTTTGCTGAATCTAGAATTCTATGCCATGAATTTTCTCATTTCTTCTTCTTGGTCTGAATATCCTTTCCTTTTATCTTGGTAATATAGATATGATCACAGAGATATAGACAGTCACACTGGGAATAATTTATGCACAGCATGGAAATTACAAGTATTAGTTGCCTTCAAACAGTTTGCCATAGGCAGCTCAGCAGTTTCCAATTCTCATCTTCAGACACTACACCATAAAATTGTTCATTACAAAATGAAGGTTCAACATGGTAATGTATTATACCAGAGCCACTCCATGTGTCATTTTCTGCAAGATATTGCTGGAGAACAGGGGTGTACCATATACACCTCCATATACTTTACTCATAGAAAGTAAAGGTATAATGCTTTCTACAAGGAAATATAAATATAAATATATATATATATATATATATATATATATATATATATATATATATGAGAAATGCACTGATTTCATTAATGTATGTCATATTAAATCAGTTAACAGGAAATTTAACCATAAAGGTAGAGATCACGGCTGGTAGGGATCGTGCACAGTAACAGACAAGCAGGGTTAGGGCGGGTTCATACCTGCGCCCATGAGTGCTTGAGGCAATCCAGCTGGGTTTCTGTCTTCTGCCCTAAGAATGGGTTTGAAAAATGACTGCCCATGAGCGTTTTGTACCTATCCGCGGCAAAACCATCTTTTTTTAACTGGACACAAAGTCCTGCATGTCCGACTTTGTGTTCAGTTAAATAAAAAGGTTTTGCCACAGACAGGTACAAAACGTTCATGGACAGTCACTTTTCAAACCCGGTTTTCCATCCCCTGTCCAGTTTCTCGGGGCAGCAGATGGAAACCCAGCTGGATTGCCTAAAGCGCACATGGGCACAGGTGTGAACCCACCCTTAGGGGCAAGTAGTGTTCTGGCAACAATGGTAAACAGACAATAAGTCAGGACAGACAGCAAACAGTGTCAATGATGTCAAAGGAGAACCTGAGAAGATTGGATCTAACACACCACAGCCGCATTTGATACAAATGGACTTTATTTCTGAGGGGCTAATTGGTAGGGAAAGGTCTTTTGGCACGCACTGATCCCTTAAGCAGCCTAAGGTCACCCTCATCACACTAAGGCTGCTGAGGCATCACAAATATATTACCCCTGCCCTCTGGTGCACTGTAATGATAAACTATGAAGAAGTTTTATGATACACAGCCTTTACCAGTTAGAAAGGGGTGAATTAATCCTTTAATGGAAAAGCAGTATAAAGTCAAGGAAAGATTCTGTGGCTTTGGTTGCCCCATAAAAGTGGACATTGATAGGGATGGGATACATGGAAACTTGTGTGCATGGACATGGGGGTCTAGGCTTAGATAGGGAAGGGAAGACAAATTCTGAAGGGGTCAAAGCTGAGCTTTTATATAAGGGCTCATGAGCTTTTAGTTATGCCTTTGTATGGAGCAATACTGTTGAAGTATAGGCTCTTTGTGAACTACTAGTTGTTGCCCTATACAGTCCTTTAGTATAGCATCATTATCTTTTGGAACTATACTCAGAGGTTGTACCCTACTGCCTGGTACCGTATTGTTATATGCCTGGTACCCTACTGTTATATGCCTGGTAGCCTTCTGTAATATGCCTGGTACCCTACTGTTATATGCCTGGTACCCTACTGTAATATGATTGGTACCCTACTTTAAGATGCCTGGTACCCTACGGTAATATGCCTGGTACCCTATTCTTATATGCCTGGTACCCTACGGTAATATGCATGGTACCCTATTCTTATATGCCTGATACCCTACTGTTATATGTCTGATATCCTTCTGTAATATGCATGGTACCCTATTCTTATATGCCTGATACTCTACTGTTATATGTCTGATATCCTTCTGTAATATGCCTGGTAATACTAGTATCCAGGGAAAGGGAAAGGGAAAAATAACACACAGCCCACAGTCAACAGTCAATGAACAATGAATAGGAATAGTAACTCACATCCTCCGGTCCAGAAGTAATGGTGCACGGATACGGCTCCTCGGTCCAGAGCACTCTTAGACAAAAGCTTGAAGTGGGGATCCAGCACACAAAAAACTTCTTTAAAATTTCATATTTATTGAAAAACTTGTGTTAAAAATATACACATATGAATCCATCGATAGTGGTGGCCCCCATGCGAGAGAAAAGCAACCAAACTAACGCGTTAGTTTGGTTGCTTTTCTCTCGCATGGGGGCCACCACTATCGATGGAATCATATGTGTATATTTTTAACACAAGTTTTTCAATAAATATGAAACAATATGCCTGGTACCCTATTCTTATATGCCTGGCACCCTACTGTTATATGTCTGGTACCCTTCTGTAATATGCCTGGCACCCTACTGTTATATGCCTGGTACCCTATTCTTATATGTCTGGTACCCTTCTGTAATATGCCTGGTACCCTTATGTAATATGCCTCGTACCCTACTGTTATATGCCTGGTACCCTACTGTTATATGCCGGGTACCCTTATGTAATATGCCTATAAACACTTTAACAAATTTTTACACTAGAAAATACATTTCTGAGGAAGAAGAAAAGATTTCTCTTTCTGTCACTTTTCTGTATTCTGCTTAACAACATGCTTTATAACTACTGTCAAATCTACCACAAAGGATATTGAAAGTCAGCTGTAAAGGCATGAAAATAACAGTAGTCAATTGAAATAAAAGTTTATTTTGCACGTCTCTTGTCATACCTATTTATTCCAAGGGGTTGAACATAATGTCCTCGAAGAAGGCATGGTAAGCATGCTTGAATGTGAAATGTATTATAGACTAAAATTAGAATACTTATGTTATTTAAAGTGATTAATAGTGACAAGATACTGATATTGTAATTGTCTTCATAATCACCAGGGAATTATGCAAAATTCTTCAATATGATCAGCATAATGTGCATGCATTTTTCTACTAATTAGTTTGATCCTTTGTACTAAAAAATTTGCATCATAAATTCAGTAAAATTGTTGTTATTTCCATGATAATATTTTCCCGGCATTTATGTTTTTGTAAGTTAAACGGTGCAGAAAGAACTTGTGGACATGTCGGGTGTCTTTCATTGTTCTCATGCTATTAGAAGAGAAATATACTAGGTATATTATTACCATGGAATAGAGATGAGCGAGTAGTTAAATACTCGATATTCGTTTCGAGTAGCCCCTCAATATTCGACTACTCGAATCGAATATCGAACCCCATTATAGTCTATGGGGGAAAAAAGCTCGTTTCAGGGGTAGGCAACGTTTGATCAAATTGAACTTACCAAGTCCACGAGTGAGGGTCGGGCTGGATAATCCGAGAAGTCTTCTCCATGCAGCGTCCCCGCGGCATCTTCCGGCTCTGAATTCACTCTGCCAGGCGTCGGGCCTGGGCAGAGCCGACTACGCATGCCCACACTACAAGAAAATGGCCGCTTACAGTCAAAGCAGCCATTTTGTTGTAGCGCGGGCATGCGCAGCTTGCTCTGCCCAGGCCTGATGCCTGGAAGATTGAATTCAGAGCCGTAAGACGCCGCGGGTACGTAACACGGAGAAGACTTCTAACGGTAGGAGAAGAACCAGCGTTGATTGGCCGACTATATAGCATTCGGTCAATCAACGCTGGTTCTGCATCGAATTTTTCCATTTGAATAGTGAGTGGTACTCGATCGAGTACGAGTATTTCAAATACCATAGTATTCGATCGAATATCTACTCGATTGAATACTACTCGCTCATCTCTACCATGGAAGCATAGAAGGAATCATAAAAGTCACTGCTAGCTATTTTGAATTGCTCAAATATAAGGAATAGATCTTCAAAAAACATTGCTTACAACGTAACTTTTAATGAATATCCATTTTTACTGAACTACTGTTAGATATTGGAGCATATGGAGGCATTTTATAATGATTTCAGGAGAAAAAAAATTCAAGGAATGTTCTATTTCGTGCCATATACCATGGTGTTGTTACCAGTGAAACTGCAAACAGCTCCAAAATGTCTTTGAAGAAAAGTCACCCAATCTAATAAATGCAAAAAGAATCCAAGCAAAAGAGATACAAAGGCAACCAAATGGGAAATTGGGGTCAAAAGAACCAAATAAGTAGAAACAAGGATTATAAGAGGTTTATAGAGGTTGCTGTTATACATATTGAATTGGGGCCCAAGAATATATAGAAAAAGTTGTTTTTGGAACTACATACTGATGTTTCCATCCTTAACTTTCCTCTTGACTGGACATGTTTAGTTATGTCTCTCATTTGATAAGCAACTTTCCACTGCTATGCGACAAGTGTCTATGAAGTCTATCAAGGCTTCTGTTATGTTGTAATATGCATATCATTTGTTATATGAGAAACTAAGCTAGAATTAAGTTAAGTGGGCACTGACATGGGCTTATGAACCTTCACTTACTTTCATTGGATTTTTCCTGGAATTCAGAATTTTTTTCCACCACATGCCATCATAGAGTGGATCTTATTATGTTTACATTGGATTGATAGAGTTTAGAGATGAGCGAACACTAAAATGTCCGAGGTTCGAAATCTGATTCGAGCAGCCGCACACTGTGCGGCTGTTCAAACGTATTTCAAACCCCTTTATAGTCTATGGGGGGAAATGCTCGTTTCAGGGGTTCGCAAAATTCGATACAATTATACTTACCAAGTCCAGGAGTGACGGTCGGGCTGGATTCCCCTTGAAGTCTTCTCCTGGCGCAGCAACATTCCAGCTGGAATTCACTCTGCCTAGGCATTGGGGCCTAGGCAGAGCCGACTGCGTATGCGCGGTCGGCTCTGTCCGGCCTTACGCCTGAGCAGAGCCGACTGCCGGATGCCTAGGCAGAGCGAATTCCAGCCGGAAGACGCCACAGGGACGCTGCACGGAGAAGACTTCTAAAGGTATATGTATAGCATTTTGCCAATCAATGCTGGTTCTGCATCAAACCTTATACTTCGAACAGCTAGTAGTGTTCGATTGAGTACGAGTATTTCGAATACCGTAGTATTCGATCGAACACCTACTCGATCGAACACTACTCGCTCATCTCTAATAGAGTTCAAGGCAGCACAGTAAAATACTATGAGAGAAAATCCAAAAGAGAGTGGCTCCCTATAGACATACAAGTGAATCAAAATGGCAGCACTCCAGGATATTCAAAAAAATTTCAATGTGTTTATTTCAAGGCAACATTTTGGTACACATCCAGAACTTTTCTCAAGCCAACCTTGAAAAGGGTTCTGGATGTGAACTGAAACATCGCCTTGAAATAAACACATTGATAATTTTTTTGAATATCCTGGAGTGCTGCCATTTTGATTCACTAGATAGCTAGATAGATAGCTAGATAGATAACTAGATAGCTAGATAGATGATAGATAGATATGCAACAAAGTTTAACATTCTAAACATAATATAATTTGTTAACTACTTTTTTTCAATAGATTATGTCTTTTGTTATCATCTGTGTCAAAATATCACACCACAATAGGTGAAGAGGAATTGGGTTCCAGCCCATAGAGTCAGACCACAAGTCCACCAGGTAGAAACTAACACACAAGAGGCAGCCCTCCAGGGATCCAGGGGAAAGGCTCTAAAGTCTGAAACGTTGCTAATGTTGTGTTCAATAAATCTCAACTTTTCATTGCTGGAGTGCTGCCTCTTGTTTGTTATTTTGTGTATACTTATATATAGTATCTCTGCCCCACGTATTGCGCTCCTTTCGAAAAAACAGGATGTAACACGCCTTAAGTAATCAACGCGTTTTGGGGTATGATTGCCAACATGTAATGCACACCCCTTCATCAGATCTTTGTGCCTGATGAAGGGGTGAGTATTGCATGTTGGCAATCATACCCCAAAATGCATTATCAAAAACACCAATAAAAGCCTGTTGAGTCACTTCAAGGCGTGTTACATTCCGTTTTTTTGAAAGGAGCGCAATACGTGGGGCAGAGGAGCTATATGCTCCAATATTGTTGTTGTCTTGCATGGTCCGTCTACGCAACGACTAGTTGCCTATATCGTTTGCAGCCCTAGCCAAAAAAGGCACTCCTCCTATATACATACTGACCAACATCCTATTTGGAAATAACGGGTTCTCCCCTAGTCCTCAGAGGAATTTTCCAGGACGAAAATGCAAACCTAAGGATTCGGCAGTTGGAGCGCAACTCTTCCTTTATTCCTCTATCACTTCCATATATATAGTATAGTGTATATATGTTGGTGTAGTGCTGCTGTATATCTATATCATTTTGCAGCCTAGGTCTATTCCAAGGAATTTTATTGTATTAGATTTAAGAGGGGCTTTAAACATAAAATATGTCCCAATAAACAACAGTGCAAGTGCAGTACTTTTATATGTTACAAGCTCTGGATAGATCTATTTACTGCAGACCATTCCCATGAGTACATCTTTGCATAGATTGCCCATATTTTCGAAAAACATTTCATTTTACTATTCATCGACAATATCAGTGATCAAATGTTGCCCTCTTGACAACTCAGCTCCATCGGATATATCAAAAGATTCTTGTCAAGGTACCAAGTAATGTTACAAGAAACAAATTTGCATCTGAAGCGGCTGCTGAGGGACCGCATGTTGGAAATAAGAAATAAACAGAGGGAGAAAAAAACCTAGAAAATTCTTGCTTGCGCTAACAAGTAGACAGTGAGACACCATTAATAGATCTTCCAGAAAATTCAATAATATGCAGTAGTGTCTTAAGAGAAAATGCAAAACATATGTACAGATGTAACAGATGTCAAAAGAACTTGTGATGGGCTACAGTAATAGCTCGGTATGATGAATGTACGCCATTTATGTAGTGCGGCCATTCTAATACTAAGTGAATGGGTGATGTAATAAACAAATGCACAGGGCTGCTATGTTGCCAATGAAGTGTACCTTGGTGGTTATGTTGGCAGCTGTCAAATGCATTCTTGCACAGATATCAGTATGAATGATTAATCCAAAGTACATACAAAGCTTCTTAACCTATGAAATATTCCAAGATGCAGAATTCTCCCACCACGAACCCCATCTTCTTCTATCTGGATTATACTATTTTTTCATATAACATTTGTTGTAAGCTTAAAACAGGTTTGGTGTTGCATTATGGAAGTGTCCATATTTAACTTGTTTCCACTTTGATTAGATACAATTATGTCTTGAAACCAATTCAATAAAATATCACAACATTCTAACAAAAGCTATGAAAGGCTGCAGTTAATGTCTTCCCAACTGGGTGATCACACATAGGCGTAGAATAGTTAGCATATAGCTTTTTGATAACTTGTCATGAAGCCATATAGTTTATATAAAAAAAACTGTTTAACTTGTTACAAATGGGGTGAAACTGATTGTGTTTTTTTTTTTTTTCCATGAGCCGGGGGGAAATATCTATTTCTACGTTTTTTTCTGTAAAACAACTTAGGTGCTGCAATTATTGTTGATCACAGTATATAAGGAGTTATATAGGGGGTGAAATCATGAAACAGTCCATGTTACGCCCTTTCCTGAGGCATAACTGAATTGACAGGGAAGATTGTCAGCTGCTTGTATTCTCCTTCACATTGGTTAAAGTGAAACAGCAAATATATGCAGCTCTGCTTTAACCAGTGATGTCACCAATGTATGCAGGCTAAAGATTTGTTTAAAGTGACCCAGAACATATCCTGGGGGTTTCGTCCACAGCTCTATCTGTGGATAAAATCTTTGTCCACATCTTTACTCAGACTGTTTGTTTATATAGCATCTATCTCTATATTCACCTCATTCTGTGTAATGATAGTCTTATCTTAAAATTTAACAGTGTTAAAAATCTCCTTAACCAGAGTTTAGAAGCTACAACTATTTCCATCAGTTTCTTCTTCCCTCTTCCCCTCCATAGACTTTTATGTAAGAAGTAACTTGGCCTGATAAATGGAGAAGGAAACATTTCTTTAATAAGCTATATTACAAAGCTTCTTATATTCATCTGAAAAATCACAAGGTATATTTTAATGTTATGGTATATAAAGTTCAATGTATAAAATGTACATAACCTATTAAAAGTTGCGCCCCGAAGAAGAGACGTACCATCAGACTTGGCTTCTTTGGGACCATTTCTACTACTCCGCTGACTTCCGTGCCCTTTTCCCTTCTGTTCCTTTGTGAATCGCTGTTTGTCTGTGTCTTAGTGTTTTCTTTTCATTCTATAGTTAATATCGATGTTTGCTTCTTTTCCCATTACCATACGACATTTGACTGTTCTGATTTTCTCTGATTTTCATTGTACTTTGACTCTGCTGCGTCAGAGGATATGTCTTTCCCCTCCTATCCCCTCCCTTTTCCTTCCCTTTTCTCTCTTGCCCTTGTTGCGTATTGTTATTTTTTCAGTCCCACACCGCCCTTCCCCTTCTCCCCCCTCCCGAGCCCCTTTTATTTCCCATTGTTGTTAAACATTCTTTGAAAAATCTTTCAATAAACTTTAATGTTAAAAAAAAGAAAAAAAAAGATGCTTACTACTACACAGGGATAACACCACAAAATAATGAAACCTATGAATATCTCAATGTAAGACCATACTAGTAAAAATACTGCATTGTGAGAGTTGTAGCGCTTTCTAAGGCACAGTGTAGAGACGTCTACAGTATAAAAGTATATACTATTGTATTGTCAATGCACTTGTCAGACCCCGGGCTGCCCATTACCAACACCGGCACACCCCCCCCCCCCCGAAACCGTTGCGGGGGATGGCGATAGGCACCATTATATACCATTATATACCACGGGTGTTACAGGGCATTGTCAGTCGTAACATACAGCTGACACTCACAGGGCACGGTACGCACACAGGTTCTGTGTGCGCACCATGCAGCCGCCGTAGTACTAAGGCGGTTTGTGGGAAGTCCTTCCCGGCAGCGCCGTACTATTACGGCAGATGTTGGGAAGGGGTTAATAGCCCAGTATGGTGTTCAACAATAAAAAAGGCATTCCTTCCTTACCGATTTCCTACTGCTTCTATTCCAGTATTCTCTGTTCTCCCACCAGACTTTAACTTCTTTTTACAGAGAAGACAGCCCAACACAGGGACATGTGACTACTGCAGCCAGTAGATATCAGACATCCTTGACTCGTGATTAGGGTTTGGCGATCAGGATTGGAAAAGATAGGATCCCGATCGGTGATCGAGCAAATTTCACGATCGCGATCGGCTGGAAAATGATCGAAAATCAGATTTTAAAAACGATCCTGAAATCTCAAGATCGGCTCAGCCCTACTCTTGCTGTCATCACTGGAGCAAGAAAGTAGAGACTGGTGGGAGAACGGTGAGGAATGAAATGGTAGCAGCAGAGGATCGGGGAGAAGGGCTTATTTTTTAATTTTTGTACACCATTTTAAACATGTCTCTTTTTACATTTTTGTGCACTATACTGAACTTTTTCATCATATTCACTCAACAAATCCTTCAAAATTCCATGAGATAAAGGGTTTTCTTGGCTCTGTTCATATAGATACTGATATTTGAGGTTTTCTAGTTCTGTCCAGTGCTCTTATGTCAGAGTTCTCTAATAAGGTAGTTCAATAACAAGGGTCAAGGTACATCTTTTACCTGAAAATGAGAACTTTCCTAGTGACGTGACTATAGTATGCTGTGTGTTGTATAAAATAGCATTAAATAACTTCTTTTAATGTTATTTTGCTCAATATAATGTTCTACTGCAGATTACTGTGTAATCCCCATTTACTTAAAAGCAGTTCATTTGTTTCAATTAGTCATTTCCCAAACTTTACGAGCCACTCTCTGGCAGCTTGTGAAAAGCAGTTTTGTCATTCAATTGTAAATAACTGTGGGTGACAATTAACAGAATGTTGCTCGAAGAATTGATAAGTACATAATTACTGCTCTGAACCCCAAGCAAATGTAAAGACTAAGCTATACCTGCTCAGAGAAACGTACCAAGGACAAATGATTTGTTTCCTAAATACTGGTTCGGTAGACTTAATACTTTCTTTACAAGTAGGATATTGCAAATTAGCCCAATGGAAGTAAATGAGCTAATTGTAATTATCAACTATATAAAACGAGAAACGGTTGTGACTTTATTACTATCATGAACGTAGCCATATGAAAAATTGCTATTTCCCAGAGTATCTATAACTCAAAAGGGTGCCCTCCTTATCCACCCTATTAACTTGTGGGTCAGAAGGGCATTTGTGCTTGTTTACCAGTACACACAATTAGAGATGAGCGAACAGTGTTCTATCGAACTCATGTTCGATCGGATATTAGGCTGTTCGGCATGTTCGAATCGAATCGAACACCGCGTGGTAAAGTGCGCCATTACTCGATTCCCCTCCCACCTTCCCTGGCGCCTTTTTTGCTCCAATAACAGCGCAGGGTAGGTGGGAACTACGACACCGGTGACGTTGAAAAAAGTAGGCAAAACCCATTGGCTGCCGAAAACATGTGACCTCTAATTTAAAAGAACAGCGACGCCCAGCGACGCCCAGCTTCGCGTCATTCTGAGCTTGCAATTCACCGAGGACGGAGGTTTCCGTCCAGCTAGCTAGGGCTTAGATTCTGGGTAGGCAGGGACAGGCTAGGATAGGAAGGAGAAGACAACCAACAGCTCTTGTAAGAGCTAAATTCCAGGGAGAAGCTTGTCAGTGTAACGTGGCACTGACGGGCTCAATCGCCGCAACCCAGCTTTCCCAGGATCCTGAATGGAATACACTGTCAGTGTATTCCCGTATACCCGATATATACCCCGATACCCGTTCCAACGGTGTGCCCCCCCACCTTCACCCCAGAAATACCCTGCAAGTCCCCTAGCAATAGAATTGGGGCTATATACACCCACAATTTTTACTACTGGTATACAGTGCCATTGTCTGACTGGGAATTCAAAGAATATATTGGGAATACAAATACCCTCATTTCTTGCTACTGCCATATAGTGCCAGTGTCTGACTGGGAATTCAAAGAATATATTGGGGTTACGTGCACCCACAATTTTTACTACTGGTATACAGTGCCATTGTCTGACTGGGAATTCAAAGAATATATTGGGAATACAAATACCCTCATTTCTTGCTACTGCCATATAGTGCCAGTGTCTGACTGGGAATTCAAAGAATATATTGGGGTTACGTGCACCCACAATTTTTACTACTGGTATACAGTGCCATTGTCTGACTGGGAATTCAAAGAATATATTGGGAATACAAATACCCTCATTTCTTGCTACTGCCATATAGTGCCAGTTTCTGACTGGTAATTCAAAGAATATATTGGGGTTACGTGCACCCACAATTTTTACTACTGGTATACAGTGCCATTGTCTGACTGGGAATTCAAAGAATATATTGGGGTTACGTGCACCCACAATTTTTACTACTGGTATACAGTGCCATTGTCTGACTGGGAATTCAAAGAGTATATTGGGAATACAAATACCCTCATTTCTTGCTACTGCCATATAGTGCCAGTGTCTGACTGGTAATTCAAAGAATATATTGGGGTTACGTGCACCCACAATTTTTACTACTGGTATACAGTGCCATTGTCTGACTGGGAATTCAAAGAATATATTGGGGTTATAAATACCCTCATTTCTTGCTACTGCCATATAGTGCCAGTTTCTGACTGGTAATTCAAAGAATATATTGGGGTTACGTGCACCCACAATTTTTACTACTGGTATACAGTGCCATTGTCTGACTGGGAATTCAAAGAATATATTGGGGTTATAAATACCCTCATTTCTTGCTACTGCCATATAGTGCCATTGTCTGACTGGGAATTCAAAGAATATATTGGGGTTACGTGCACCCACAATTTTTACTACTGGTATACAGTGCCATTGTCTGACTGGGAATTCAAAGAGTATATTGGGAATACAAATACCCTCATTTCTTGCTACTGCCATATAGTGCCAGTGTCTGACTGGTAATTCAAAGAATATATTGGGGTTACGTGCACCCACAATTTTTACTACTGGTATACAGTGCCATTGTCTGACTGGGAATTCAAAGAGTATATTGGGAATACAAATACCCTCATTTCTTGCTACTGCCATATAGTGCCAGTTTCTGACTGGTAATTCAAAGAATATATTGGGGTTACGTGCACCCACAATTTTTACTACTGGTATACAGTGCCATTGTCTGACTGGGAATTCAAAGAATATATTGGGGTTATAAATACCCTCATTTCTTGCTACTGCCATATAGTGCCAGTTTCTGACTGGTAATTCAAAGAATATATTGGGGTTACGTGCACCCACAATTTTTACTACTGGTATACAGTGCCATTGTCTGACTGGGAATTCAAAGAGTATATTGGGAATACAAATACCCTCATTTCTTGCTACTGCCATATAGTGCCAGTTTCTGACTGGGAATTCAAAGAATATATTGGGGTTACGTGCACCCACAATTTTTACTACTGGTATACAGTGCCATTGTCTGACTGGGAATTCAAAGAATATATTGGGGTTACGTGCACCCACAATTTTTACTACTGGTATACAGTGCCATTGTCTGACTGGGAATTCAAAGAGTATATTGGGAATACAAATACCCTCATTTCTTGCTACTGCCATATAGTGCCAGTGTCTGACTGGTAATTCAAAGAATATATTGGGGTTACGTGCACCCACAATTTTTACTACTGGTATACAGTGCCATTGTCTGACTGGGAATTCAAAGAGTATATTGGGAATACAAATACCCTCATTTCTTGCTACTGCCATATAGTGCCAGTTTCTGACTGGTAATTCAAAGAATATATTGGGGTTACGTGCACCCACAATTTTTACTACTGGTATACAGTGCCATTGTCTGACTGGGAATTCAAAGAATATATTGGGGTTATAAATACCCTCATTTCTTGCTACTGCCATATAGTGCCAGTTTCTGACTGGTAATTCAAAGAATATATTGGGGTTACGTGCACCCACAATTTTTACTACTGGTATACAGTGCCATTGTCTGACTGGGAATTCAAAGAGTATATTGGGAATACAAATACCCTCATTTCTTGCTACTGCCATATAGTGCCAGTTTCTGACTGGGAATTCAAAGAATATATTGGGGTTACGTGCACCCACAATTTTTACTACTGGTATACAGTGCCATTGTCTGACTGGGAATTCAAAGAATATATTGGGGTTACGTGCACCCACAATTTTTACTACTGGTATACAGTGCCATTGTCTGACTGGGAATTCAAAGAGTATATTGGGAATACAAATACCCTCATTTCTTGCTACTGCCATATAGTGCCAGTGTCTGACTGGTAATTCAAAGAATATATTGGGGTTACGTGCACCCACAATTTTTACTACTGGTATACAGTGCCATTGTCTGACTGGGAATTCAAAGAATATATTGGGGTTATAAATACCCTCATTTCTTGCTACTGCCATATAGTGCCAGTTTCTGACTGGTAATTCAAAGAATATATTGGGGTTACGTGCACCCACAATTTTTACTACTGGTATACAGTGCCATTGTCTGACTGGGAATTCAAAGAATATATTGGGGTTACGTGCACCCACAATTTTTACTACTGGTATACAGTGCCATTGTCTGACTGGGAATTCAAAGAATATATTGGGGTTATAAATACCCTCATTTCTTGCTACTGCCATATAGTGCCAGTTTCTGACTGGTAATTCAAAGAATATATTGGGGTTACGTGCACCCACAATTTTTACTACTGGTATACAGTGCCATTGTCTGACTGGGAATTCAAAGAGTATATTGGGAATACAAATACCCTCATTTCTTGCTACTGCCATATAGTGCCAGTTTCTGACTGGGAATTCAAAGAATATATTGGGGTTACGTGCACCCACAATTTTTACTACTGGTATACAGTGCCATTGTCTGACTGGGAATTCAAAGAATATATTGGGGTTACGTGCACCCACAATTTTTACTACTGGTATACAGTGCCATTGTCTGACTGGGAATTCAAAGAGTATATTGGGAATACAAATACCCTCATTTCTTGCTACTGCCATATAGTGCCAGTTTCTGACTGGGAATTCAAAGAATATATTGGGGTTACGTGCACCCACAATTTTTACTACTGGTATACAGTGCCATTGTCTGACTGGGAATTCAAAGAGTATATTGGGAATACAAATACCCTCATTTCTTGCTACTGCCATATAGTGCCAGTTTCTGACTGGTAATTCAAAGAATATATTGGGGTTACGTGCACCCACAATTTTTACTACTGGTATACAGTGCCATTGTCTGACTGGGAATTCAAAGAATATATTGGGGTTATAAATACCCTCATTTCTTGCTACTGCCATATAGTGCCAGTTTCTGACTGGTAATTCAAAGAATATATTGGGGTTACGTGCACCCACAATTTTTACTACTGGTATACAGTGCCATTGTCTGACTGGGAATTCAAAGAGTATATTGGGAATACAAATACCCTCATTTCTTGCTACTGCCATATAGTGCCAGTTTCTGACTGGGAATTCAAAGAATATATTGGGGTTACGTGCACCCACAATTTTTACTACTGGTATACAGTGCCATTGTCTGACTGGGAATTCAAAGAGTATATTGGGAATACAAATACCCTCATTTCTTGCTACTGCCATATAGTGCCAGTTTCTGACTGGGAATTCAAAGAATATATTGGGGTTACGTGCACCCACAATTTTTACTACTGGTATACAGTGCCATTGTCTGACTGGTAATTCAAAGAATATATTGGGGTTACGTGCACCCACAATTTTTACTACTGGTATACAGTGCCATTGTCTGACTGGGAATTCAAAGAGTATATTGGGAATACAAATACCCTCATTTCTTGCTACTGCCATATAGTGCCAGTTTCTGACTGGTAATTCAAAGAATATATTGGGGTTACGTGCACCCACAATTTTTACTACTGGTATACAGTGCCATTGTCTGACTGGGAATTCAAAGAATATATTGGGGTTATAAATACCCTCATTTCTTGCTACTGCCATATAGTGCCAGTTTCTGACTGGTAATTCAAAGAATATATTGGGGTTACGTGCACCCACAATTTTTACTACTGGTATACAGTGCCATTGTCTGACTGGGAATTCAAAGAGTATATTGGGAATACAAATACCCTCATTTCTTGCTACTGCCATATAGTGCCAGTTTCTGACTGGGAATTCAAAGAATATATTGGGGTTACGTGCACCCACAATTTTTACTACTGGTATACAGTGCCATTGTCTGACTGGTAATTCAAAGAATATATTGGGGTTACGTGCACCCACAATTTTTACTACTGGTATACAGTGCCATTGTCTGACTGGGAATTCAAAGAGTATATTGGGAATACAAATACCCTCATTTCTTGCTACTGCCATATAGTGCCAGTGTCTGACTGGTAATTCAAAGAATATATTGGGGTTACGTGCACCCACAATTTTTACTACTGGTATACAGTGCCATTGTCTGACTGGGAATTCAAAGAATATATTGGGGTTATAAATACCCTCATTTCTTGCTACTGCCATATAGTGCCAGTTTCTGACTGGTAATTCAAAGAATATATTGGGGTTACGTGCACCCACAATTTTTACTACTGGTATACAGTGCCATTGTCTGACTGGGAATTCAAAGAATATATTGGGGTTATAAATACCCTCATTTCTTGCTACTGCCATATAGTGCCAGTTTCTGACTGGTAATTCAAAGAATATATTGGGGTTACGTGCACCCACAATTTTTACTACTGGTATACAGTGCCATTGTCTGACTGGGAATTCAAAGAATATATTGGGGTTACGTGCACCCACAATTTTTACTACTGGTATACAGTGCCATTGTCTGACTGGGAATTCAAAGAATATATTGGGGTTATAAATACCCTCATTTCTTGCTACTGCCATATAGTGCCAGTTTCTGACTGGTAATTCAAAGAATATATTGGGGTTACGTGCACCCACAATTTTTACTACTGGTATACAGTGCCATTGTCTGACTGGGAATTCAAAGAGTATATTGGGAATACAAATACCCTCATTTCTTGCTACTGCCATATAGTGCCAGTTTCTGACTGGGAATTCAAAGAATATATTGGGGTTACGTGCACCCACAATTTTTACTACTGGTATACAGTGCCATTGTCTGACTGGGAATTCAAAGAATATATTGGGGTTATAAATACCCTCATTTCTTGCTACTGCCATATAGTGCCAGTTTCTGACTGGTAATTCAAAGAATATATTGGGGTTACGTGCACACACAATTTTTACTACTGGTATACAGTGCCATTGTCTGACTGGGAATTCAAAGAGTATATTGGGAATACAAATACCCTCATTTCTTGCTACTGCCATATAGTGCCAGTTTCTGACTGGGAATTCAAAGAATATATTGGGGTTACGTGCACCCACAATTTTTACTACTGGTATACAGTGCCATTGTCTGACTGGGAATTCAAAGAGTATATTGGGAATACAAATACCCTCATTTCTTGCTACTGCCATATAGTGCCAGTTTCTGACTGGTAATTCAAAGAATATATTGGGGTTACGTGCACCCACAATTTTTACTACTGGTATACAGTGCCATTGTCTGACTGGGAATTCAAAGAATATATTGGGGTTATAAATACCCTCATTTCTTGCTACTGCCATATAGTGCCAGTTTCTGACTGGTAATTCAAAGAATATATTGGGGTTACGTGCACACACAATTTTTACTACTGGTATACAGTGCCATTGTCTGACTGGGAATTCAAAGAGTATATTGGGAATACAAATACCCTCATTTCTTGCTACTGCCATATAGTGCCAGTTTCTGACTGGGAATTCAAAGAATATATTGGGGTTACGTGCACCCACAATTTTTACTACTGGTATACAGTGCCATTGTCTGACTGGGAATTCAAAGAGTATATTGGGAATACAAATACCCTCATTTCTTGCTACTGCCATATAGTGCCAGTTTCTGACTGGGAATTCAAAGAATATATTGGGGTTACGTGCACCCACAATTTTTACTACTGGTATACAGTGCCATTGTCTGACTGGGAATTCAAAGAATATATTGGGGTTACGTGCACCCACAATTTTTACTACTGGTACACAGTGCCATTGTCTGACTGGGAATTCAAAGAGTATATTGGGAATACAAATACCCTCATTTCTTGCTACTGCCATATAGTGCCAGTGTCTGACTGGGAATTCAAAGAATATATTGGGGTTACGTGCACCCACAATTTTTACTACTGGTATACAGTGCCAATTTCTAACTAGGAATTCAAAATGCACAAGGCTCCCGGAAAGGGACGTGGACGAGGCCGTGGGCGAGGTCGGGGGAATGGTTCTGGGGAGCAAGGTAGCAGTGAAGCCACAGGGCGTCCCGTGCCTACTCCTGTGGGGCAGCAAGCATTGCGCCACTCCACAGTGCAAGGGTTGCTTGTCACAGTAACTAAACTGCAGGGTACAAACCTTAGTAGGCCCGAGAACCAGGAACAGGTCTTGCAATGGCTGTCAGAGAACGCTTACAGCACATTGTCCAGCAGCCAGTCAGACTCTGCCTCCTCTCCTCCTATTACCCAACAGTCTTGTCTTCCTTCCTCCCAAAATTCCGAAGCTTTACAGAACAATAACCCAAACTGTCCCTGCTCCCCAGAGCTGTTCTCCGCTCCTTTCATTGTCCCTCAACCTGCCTCTCCACGTCACGATTCCACGAACCTAACAGAGGAGCATCTGTGTCCAGATGCTCAAACACTAGAGTCTCCTCCATCTCCGTTCGATTTGGTGGTGGATGACCAGCAACCCACCCTCATCGACGATGATGTGACGCAGTTGCCGTCAGGGCATCCAGTTGACCGGCGCATTGTGCGGGAGGAGGAGATGAGACAGGAGTTGGAAGAGGAAGTGGTGGATGATGAGGACACTGACCCGACCTGGACAGGGGGGATGTCAAGCGGGGAAAGTAGTGTGGATGTTGAGGCAGGTGCAGCACCAAAAAGGGTAGCTAGAGGCAGAGGCAGAGGTCAGCAGCTTAGGCGAAGCCAGGCCACACCCGGAATCTCCCAAGATGTTCCAGTTCGTACCCAGCCCCGAAAAACTCCCACCTCGAGGGCACGTTTCTCGAAGGTGTGGAGTTTTTTCAAGGAATGCGCCGAGGACAGATATAGTGTTGTCTGCACAATTTGCCTCTCGAAATTGATTAGGGGCTCTGAGAAGAGCAACCTGTCCACCACTTCAATGCGCCGTCATTTGGAATCCAAGCACTGGAATCAGTGGCAGGCAGCAACGGCAGGACAAAGGCCGCCTGCCGTTCACGCCACTGCCACTGCCTCTGCCACTGCCTCTGCCACTGCCACTGCTGACTGTGCTGGCGATGCACTCCAGAGGACGAGCCAGGACACCACTTCATCTGCCTCCGCCACTTTGTTGACTTCTACCTCATCCTCCCCTGGTCCTGTCTTATCTCCTTCTCCTGCACCATCAAAGGCACCATCAGGCGTTTCTTTACAACAACCCACCATCTCTCAGACATTGGAGCGGCGGCAGAAATACACTGCTAACCACCCACACGCGCAAGCTTTGAACGCCAACATCGCTAAACTGCTGGCCCAGGAGATGTTGGCGTTCCGGCTTGTTGAAACTCCCGCCTTCCTGGACCTGATGGCAACTGCGGCACCTCGCTATGCCGTCCCTAGCCGTCACTACTTCTCCCGGTGTGCCGTCCCCGCCTTGCACCAGCACGTGTCACTCAACATCAGGCGGGCCCTTAGTTCCGCGCTTTGCACAAAGGTCCACTTGACCACCGACGCGTGGACAAGTGCATGCGGACAGGGACGCTACATTTCACTGACGGCACACTGGGTGAATGTAGTTGAGGCTGGGACTGCTTCCCAAACTGGCCCGGTGTACCTCGTCTCCCCGCCTAACATTCCTGGCAGGGACACGAGAAGAACACCCCCCTCCTCCTCCTCCTCTACCGCCTCCTCCTCCGCCACCGCCTCCTCCTCCGCCACCGCCTCCTCCTCCGCTGTTAGATTGACCCCAGCTACGAGTTGGAAACGTTGCAGCACTGGCGTTGGTAGACGTCAGCAGGCTGTGCTGAAGCTGATCAGCTTGGGGGACAGACAGCACACTGCCTCCGAGGTGAGGGATGCCCTCCTCGATGAGACGGCAATATGGTTTGAGCCGCTGCACCTGGGCCCAGGCATGGTCGTTTGTGATAACGGCCGGAACCTGGTAGCAGCTCTGGAGCTTGCCGGACTCCAACATGTTCCATGCCTGGCCCACGTCTTCAACCTAGTGGTGCAACGTTTCCTAAAGAGCTACCCCAATGTTCCAGAGCTACTGGTGAAAGTGCGGCGCAAGTCGACAGTAGCCGCTGCTAGCTTAAAATCTCTCCAGCAACGCCTGCATGTGCCACAACACCGGCTTTTGTGCGACGTCCCCACACGCTGGAACTCAACGTTTCAGATGTTGAATAGAGTGGTTGAGCAGCAGAGACCTTTGATGGAATACCAGCTACAAAACCCTAGGGTGCCACAAAGTCAGCTGCCTCAGTTTCACATCCATGAGTGGCCATGGATGAGAGACCTTTGTGACATCCTACGGGTCTTTGAGGAGTCCACAAGGAGGGTGAGCTCTGAGGATGCGATGGTGAGCCTTACAATCCCGCTCTTGTGTGTTCTGAGAGAATCCCTGATTGACATCAGGGATAACTCAGATCACACAGAGGAGTTAGGGATAGCATCCGATCCGTCACAGCTGGAGAGTAGGTCCACACATCTGTCCGCTTCACTGCGTTTAATGGAGGAGGAGGAGGAGGAGGAGGAGGAAGAAGAGTTGTCCGATGATGTGATGGTGATACAGGAGGCTTCCGGGCAACTTCGAATCGTCCCATTGTTGCAGCGCGGATGGGTAGACATGGAGGATGAGGAGGAAATGGAGATTGAACTTTCCGGTGGGGCCAGAGGAGTCATGCCAACTAACACTGTGGCAGACATGGCTGAGTTCATGTTGGGGTGCTTTACAACCGACAAGCGTATTGTCAAAATCATGGAGGACAACCAGTACTGGATCTTTGCTATCCTTGACCCCCGGTATAAAAACAACATCTCGTCTTTTATTCCGGTAGAGGGGAGGGCCAATCGCATCAATGCTTGCCACAGGCAATTGGTGCAGAATATGATGGAGATGTTTCCAGCATGTGACAGTGGCGGCAGGGAGGGCAGTTCCTCCAGTAGGCAACCAAGTTCTCACCGGTCCACACAAACGAGGGGCACACTGTCTAAGGTCTGGGACACCTTGATGGCACCCCCTCGCCAAAGTGCCGCCACGGAGGGTCCTAGTGTCACCAGGCGTGAGAAGTATAGGCGCATGTTGCGGGAATACCTTTCCGACCACAGCCCTGTCCTCTCCGACCCCTCTGCGCCCTACACGTATTGGGTGTCGAAGTTGGACCTGTGGCTTGAACTTGCCCTATATGCCTTGGAGGTGCTGTCCTGTCCTGCCGCCAGCGTCCTATCTGAGAGGGTGTTCAGTGCAGCCGGTGGCATCATCACTGACAAGCGCACCCGTCTGTCAGCTGAGAGTGCCGACCGGCTCACTTTGATAAAAATGAACCACCACTGGGTAGAGCCGTCATTTTTGTGCCCACCTGTGTAAAGCACCCCAACATGAAACTCCATGTCTGTACTCAACCTCTCCAATTCCTCCGCATCCTCATACTCATCCACCATAAGCGTTGCACAATTCTGCTAATACTAGGCTCCCTCCACCCTGATTTCCCCCAACTCTGCTGGTTAGAGGCTCCCTCCACCCTGATTTCCACCAACTCTGCTGGTTAGAGGCTCCCTCCACCATGAATTTGCCCAAACTGGGCTGTTTAGAGGCTCCCTCCACCATGAATTTGCCCAAACTGGGCTGTTTAGAGGCTCCCTCCACCATGAATTGGTCCAAACTGGGTTTTTTAGAGGCTCCCTCCACCATGAATTGGTCCAAACTGGGCTGGTTAGAGGCTCCCTCCACCATGAATTTACCCAAACTGGGCTGTTTAGAGGCTCCCTCCACCATGAATTTGCCCAAACTGGGCTGTTTAGAGGCTCCCTCCACCATGAATTGGTCCAAACTGGGTTTTTTAGAGGCTCCCTCCACCATGAATTGGTCCAAACTGGGCTGGTTAGAGGCTCCCTCCACCATGAATTTGCCCAAACTGGGCTGTTTAGAGGCTCCCTCCACCATGAATTGGTCCAAACTTGGTTTTTTAGAGGCTCCCTCCACCATGAATTGGTCCAAACTGGGCTGGTTAGAGGCTCCCTCCACCATGAATTTGCCCAAACTGGGCTGTTTAGAGGCTCCCTCCACCATGAATTGGTCCAAACTGGGCTGGTTAGAGGCTCCCTCCACCATTAATTGGTCCAAACTGGGCTGGTTAGAGGCTCCCTCCACCATTAATTGGTCCAAACTGGGCTGGTTAGAGGCTCCCTCCACCATGAATTGGTCCAAACTGGGTTTTTTAGAGGCTCCCTCCACCATGAATTGGTCCAAACTTGGCTGTTTAGAGGCTCCCTCCACCATGAATTGGTCCAAACTGGGCTGGTTAGAGGCTCCCTCCACCATTAATTGGTCCAAACTGGGCTGGTTAGAGGCTCCCTCCACCATGAATTTGCCCAAACTGGGCTGTTTAGAGGCTCCCTCCACCATGAATTTGCCCAAACTGGGCTGTTTAGAGGCTCCCTCCACCATGAATTGGTCCAAACTGGGTTTTTTAGAGGCTCCCTCCACCATGAATTGGTCCAAACTGGGCTGGTTAGAGGCTCCCTCCACCATTAATTGGTTCAAACTGGGGTGGTTAGAGGCTCCCTCCACCATTAATTGGTCCAAACTGGGCTGGTTAGAGGCTCCCTCCACCATTAATTGGTCCAAACTGGGCTGGTTAGAGGCTCCCTCCACCATTAATTGGTCCAAACTGGGCTGTTTAGAGGCTCCCTCCACCATTAATTGGTCCAAACTGGGCTGGTTAGAGGCTCCCTCCACCATGAATTTGCCCAAACTGGGCTGGTTAGAGGCTCCCTCCACCATGAATTGGTCCAAGCTGGGTTTTTTAGAGGCTCCCTCCACCATGAATTTGCTCAAACTGGGCTGGTTAGAGGCTCCCTCCACCATGAATTGGTCCAAACTGGGCTGGTTAGAGGCTCCCTCCACCATGAATTTGCCCAAACTGGGCTGTTTAGAGGCTCCCTCCACCATTAATTGGTCCAAACTGGGCTGTTTAGAGGCTCCCTCCACCATGAATTGGTCCAAACTGGGTTTTTTAGAGGCTCCCTCCACCATGAATTTGCCCAAACTGGGCTGTTTAGAGGCTCCCTCCACCATGAATTGGTCCAAACTGGGCTGGTTAGAGGCTCCCTCCACCATGAATTGGTCCAAACTGGGCTGGTTAGAGGCTCCCTCCACCATTAATTGGTCCAAACTGGGCTGGTTAGAGGCTCCCTCCACCATGAATTGGTCCAAACTGGGTTTTTTAGAGGCTCCCTCCACCAGGAATTTGCCCAAACTGGGCTGTTTAGAGGCTCCCTCCACCATGAATTGGTCCAAACTGGGCTGGTTAGAGGCTCCCTCCACCATTAATTGGTCCAAACTGGGCTGGTTAGAGGCTCCCTCCACCATGAATTGGTCCAAACTGGGCTGGTTAGAGGCTCCCTCCACCATGAATTTGCCCAAACTGGGCTGTTTAGAGGCTCCCTCCACCATTAATTGGTCCAAACTGGGCTGGTTAGAGGCTCCCTCCACCATGAATTTGCCCAAACTGGGCTGTTTAGAGGCTCCCTCCACCATGAATTGGTCCAAACTGGGTTTTTTAGAGGCTCCCTCCACCATGAATTGGTCCAAACTGGGCTGGTTAGAGGCTCCCTCCACCATGAATTTCCCAAAACTTGGCTGTTTAGAGGCTCCCTCCACCATGAATTGGTCCAAACTGGGCTGGTTAGAGGCTCCCTCCGCCATGAATTTCCCAAAACTTGGCTGTTTAGAGGCTCCCTCCACCATGAATTGGTCCAAACTGGGCTGGTTAGAGGCTCCCTCCACCATTAATTGGTCCAAACTGGGCTGGTTAGAGGCTCCCTCCACCATGAATTGGTCCAAACTGGGTTTTTTAGAGGCTCCCTCCACCATGAATTTGCCCAAACTGGGCTGTTTAGAGGCTCCCTCCACCATGAATTGGTCCAAACTGGGCTGGTTAGAGGCTCCCTCCACCATTAATTGGTCCAAACTGGGCTGGTTAGAGGCTCCCTCCACCATTAATTGGTCCAAACTGGGCTGGTTAGAGGCTCCCTCCACCATGAATTGGTCCAAACTGGGTTTTTTAGAGGCTCCCTCCACCATGAATTTGCCCAAACTGGGCTGTTTAGAGGCTCCCTCCACCATGAATTGGTCCAAACTGGGCTGGTTAGAGGCTCCCTCCACCATTAATTGGTCCAAACTGGGCTGGTTAGAGGCTCCCTCCACCATTAATTGGTCCAAACTGGGCTGGTTAGAGGCTCCCTCCACCATGAATTTGCCCAAACTGGGCTGGTTAGAGGCTCCCTCCACCATGAATTGGTCCAAACTGGGTTTTTTAGAGGCTCCCTCCACCATGAATTTGCCCAAACTGGGCTGGTTAGAGGCTCCCTCCACCATGAATTGGTCCAAACTGGGGTTTTTAGAGGCTCCCTCCACCATGAATTTGCCCAAACTGGGGTGTTTAGAGGCTCCCTCCACCATGAATTTGCCCAAACTCTGCTGGTTAGAGGCTCAATCCACCCTGATTTTCAAAACAAATGTTGGTGCCAACCTCAACTTACTACAAGGGCCAAATTCACTGCTGGTGACAAGCTCTCCTCACTGCAAGTGCCAAATACACATGTTTCAAGGTGTTTTCCTACTGTCAGAGAGGTGGTATTGAGTGTGTAAAGTGTGTAGTTGTTAGGCTGTGATGTTGGGGTAATAGAGGGTCTTTGGTGTGTTAGATGCCCCCAGACATGCTTCCCCTGCTGTCCCAGTGTCATTCCAGAGGTGTTGGCATCATTTCCTGGGGTGTCATAGTGGACTTGGTGACCCTCCAGACACGGATTTGGGTTTCCCCCTTAACGAGTATCTGTTCCCCATAGACTATAATGGGGTTCGAAACCCGTTCGAACACACGAACATTGAGCGGCTGTTCGAATCGAATTTCGAACCTCGAACATTTTAGTGTTCGCTCATCTCTACACACAATTAATAAAGTCCTAAATAGTACATAATCCCTTACAGTAAATTGTGACATTTTTTATGTGTTTACCGTTATAAAAAACATCAATGTCTTCATTACATTAACTAAATGTCTTTGTATTCATAACCTGTTTATTTTCCAACTTTCTTTGCTTGTAACTATTGCAAATCATGTGCCCAAGATTAACAGCCATGAACCCAAAGTAATAAAGAATGAGGAGTAGTAAAAAAACGGAACACTGAGATAATAAAAAGAGACTAACAAATACTAAAAGCATTCCTATCATAACCAAACACAATCATTGGCAGCAGTAGACGTACATTGATGTAGCGTGGCTAGAAATGTTTAGTACGTGGTTTTTTTTCCCCCCAGTATTAACTTTCCATAATTAAGTTCTGAAATACATGCCGAATGTTTTTGATGGAATAAAGTTTGTATTTCCTTTTGTGTTGCTTCCTGTTGCATATGCTATCAATTGTATTACATATATCCCTATGAATCAATCACATTTATCTGCACTTTTGTTACCCTCCTAGCATCCAGTTTCGGAGAAAAAGAGAAAGAATTCCCAACCCTTTCCTTTACTCTATGCTCTGTACTGTATTAATGAAGAATCTTTTTGGCAACTGGGAAGGTTTATGAACATTTGCCACAAACAGGAAAAGAGGAACTATAGGCTGCTAAAAATAAAAGGTACCCATATATTGTATATGGGTACAATGTATGTATATGATTTAGTGCAATATATGCATATGCACTAATGATTTACTACATTTGACTGCACCTTAAAAAAATAGAAGAGAAAAAAAATATTTTTGTTACTTTTCCCAAACAAAACATACTCAATGGTTTAATGCGGTTTTGTATACCGCTAGAAAACTGACGGTGCGCTGAATTCAATGTCGGCTCTCCTACTATGTGCCCCAGGCAAAAAAATATTGGTTCCATTACTGATATGTCTTCACTGTCAGAAGGGTGTTCCTGACAGTCTAGCTGGGCTGTGAGGGATGCCCCTCCTGACAGTCTGTCCATAGCCCTGTACTGTCAGAGGGGGCATTCCTCACAGCTCAACATCAACGCTGGGTGATAAGGAACGCCCCTCTGACAGTATAGTGCAATGGACAGTACTATCAGGAGGGGTGTCCATCACAGCCCAGCTAGACTGTCATGAATGTCCTTCTGACAATGGGAAGACATCGGTAACGGCACCAACATCTCTTACCCTGGGGCACATAATGGGAAAGCTGGCAGTGCACTGAATTCAGCGCACTGTCGGCTTTCTAGCAGTATATAAAACAGCATGTGTATGAGGACATGAAAGGTCCTCTTTAAAAGCGAAAAAAAAGCAGAGAAAAGCTAAATATACCCCAATCCCTAAATGTTTGCTTTTGTTTTGATTCCACATACTTTAAGTCATACCCATGTGTAGAACTTCAGATGTTGAAGGTACTGTTTGTATAGAGATTTCACACTCGAGATATCTTTAAAAAATTTTTTTGAAAACTTTAACATGGGTCAATGAGGGTGCGGCACATGGCATCCCCACCGATCTGCTGACTGAAGGGGTTTTAGTGTGGCCTCTTCTTCATCTCTTCAATCACATGACCACTCTGCAGCTCAGTCTCATTTGAGAAAATGACAAAAAACTACAATTCTAGGCACAGCTACTACACAATATAAAGCACTGTGCCTGGTATAGAATAAGAGACTACAATACTTGCAGAAACAGTAGCCGATCCTTCAATCAGTTGATCAGTGTAAGGGTTGGACCTCCTCTCTCATTGAATGTCTTTTCTCGAGAAATATAAAAGTTTAGCTTCTAAACTTGGCTAAAAGTCAAAACAAAATTAACACGTATAACAGATTTTATCACGACTTTCCCCCTGATATTTATTTTCACCTTTTGCATCTCAGTTGGTGAAATCTGTTTCAAATCTGCAAGATCCCTAAGACAAAGTAGTGAAAAACTGATAATTTACCTCGAAGTCTTAAAAAGAGAATGAACCGCTTTCCATTTTATTCTCCGCACGTGCAAGCAGAAATATGAGAAAGCTACACTAAATCAACTTTCCAGCGTGAGAACCTGCATAAAGCAGCCGCACAGATCTGTGACTGTCCCTGTCAACTGCATAATCACAGATAAGAAAAGATTATAGCCTCCCACACAGTCAACACCTGTCGCCTGAAATCCTCTTCTCCTACCGTCTCATTAGTGACACAATGCTCAGTTTTAAACAATTTAGAATGATTAATAACTAATTGGTGAATTCCATAAAATTTTTGTTAAATTATTTTTGACTTTTGACATCTGTTTTATACAGACGTGTCCACACTTAACCAATCTCCGGTTTGATCAAGGACTACAGTTTCTCATTAAAAAATTGACGCAATATCTCAGACTTCGAAAAGCTGCCATTCACTCTGCCCATAGACAACTATAGCATACTTTGTAAATCATGTTTTCATAATCTATCACAAAATCTTGTTATCCTGTTATTTTTGGAATATCCTACCTTGTGAAACACATATCTGAACATGTTGAGCAATAAAGACACATCTGCCCATGGTAGTGACAACTTTGTAAACATCTTGGTTGGCAAAAACATCCAAAACCTGTTGAAATATTAATTTCTACCTTCCCCTGTATTGTTCATATTTTATTATAAGGATTTCACAGTTGTAAACAATGTCCAAAATAAAACTATTATTACATATTTCACTAATATTTGATGTCAATTAAATTAAATAATATAAAATAATATATTGTTTATTCCTTATGACAATAATTCCTTCTTTCACGTCTTGGTTCTTTAGCATTGAAGTATTTAATTAATTGGGTTTCAGATAGCGAAGGAGAAACTCTTGACTGAAAACAGATTTTCCTCCTACACATAATTTAACTTTTTTTCCCCGTGTGTTAGAAAATGAACACTAATGTAGAACATAACACTTTTCACATGCTTTATTTAAAGGATTTACAGAATAATATAAAACTTATTAGTCAATATTGTTTCTTAACAATGTTATTGTAGGATTTATTTCGCCGTTCAGTTTGACATTAGTCTCTTTCTTGTGTTGCTAGTTTCCTACTTTGATAGCGCATATCTCAGTGGCTGTCTATGAGTCAAATTCACTACTAAAGACATAATATATTGAGTCCATAAAAAATACGTATAAATTATATTCCAGTTAAACAGCTTATTAGAAAGTTTTTTCTAACTCAAGATGTTCTAAGTATTAATAATTCCCTTGGCATTTATGGCATTTTATCTCCAGACTAAATAATATAGCTAAAGCCTGTGTCCGACACCTTAAAGGGGTTGTCCAAGGTAACAAAAAAAAAATAAAACAAAATATATATATATATATATATATATATATATATATATATATATATATATATATATTATATTGATTCAGTTCAATAACGTTCAACTGCAATATCAGTCACAACACTTGGAAAGGTGTCATTAAAAGAGATCAGTGTCTGTTTTTTTTTTTTTTTACTGGAGAAATGGAGAAATTGTTTAAAAAGGGTTATACCAGTAAGAATATTTTTCCTGTCCCCATAGCGTACAGGATAAATTAGTGATTGGGGAGTCTGGCTCAGTGATTCTGAGAATGGGGGGTGTATTTCCCCTGTTGTGAATTGATCTTAACCAAAGTCAGGCTAAATGTTTGTATGCCTGTACCAAATGGCAAGCATTTGTGCCATCATTCGTTTCAATGGAAGCGCCAGAGATATAGCTTAACTAGTAGAGATGAGCGAACAGTAAAATGTTCGATATTCGATATTCGTTTCGAGTAGCCCCTCAATATTCGACTACTCGAATCGAATATCAAATCCTATTATACTCTATGGGGGAAAATGCTCGTTTCAGGGGTGGGCAACATTCAATCAAATTGAACTTACCAAGTCTATGAGTGTGGGTCGGGCTGGATTCTCCGAGAAGTCTTCTCCGTGCAGCATCCCTGCAGCATCTTCCAGCTCTGAATTCACTCTGCCAGGCATCGGGCCTGGGCAGTGCCGACTGCGCATGCCCGCACTACAAGAAAATGGCCGCTTACAGTCAAAGCGGCCATTTTCTTGTAGCGCGGGCATGCGCAGTCGGCTCTGCCCAGGCCTGATGCCTGGCAGAGTGAATTCAGAGCCGGAAGATGCCGCGGGGACGCTGCACGGATAAGACTTCTAAAGGTAAGAGAAGAACCAGCGTTGATTGGCCGACTGTATAGCATTCAGCCAATCAACGCTGGTTCTGCATCGAATTTTTCCATTCGAATAGCGACTAGTATTCGATTACGAGTATTTTGAATACCGTAGTATTCGATCGAATACCTACTCGATCGAATACTACTCGCTCATCTCTAATAACTACATCTATTTCTGCTGCTCCTACTGAATTTAAGGGTAGAACAGATTTGTTCTTCTCAACACAGACACACCTACCTGACCACAGCCTGGTGAATGTGCAACTGGTTGAAAACACCCGCTGTTCTCAGTACCTATGTCTATCTATGGATAGAGGATAATTGTTCTTGGTGGTATAACCCTTGTTAAAGTATTTTCCTGATTTTAAAAATATCTTCTTGTTAAATTGACAATATGCTGATGGGTTACCTTGCTGCTGAGATCCTTAGTGATTTCCCATGATCTATGGGGAGACCTGGAGGCAAGTATATCATTTCCATGCAGCGCCACCATCTGGCAATTGAGGTATTTGGTGGCCTGTCAGTGTAATGGATAAAGATGTCAGGTCCTCCAGAGTGTTATATAGTCTAAATAGCTGCTGTACACTCTAGTTAATAGAAGACAGACCCGCTCTATTAACTCAAAGTTCCCTAATACAGAATTTCAAAATGAGTTTTCTGAGCCAGAAATCCCCTTTAGGCTTCCTGTGATAATCAAATCATTCAAGACATCATCTACTGTCTATAGTATGTGTTAGTTTCTGTCTTCTTTCAATGATTTGAGAATGAAAAATTGCAGAATTTATTCATCAACTGAGCATGACTTGTGTCACATGACACATGTTGAACATGACATCACATGGTATCTTTACCCATGGAGATTAAAAAAAATAAAAATAAATAAAAAATAGGTTTATGGGGTAAAGAGAGGGCTAAGGATGCTCATTGTCAAAGACTGGACAATTGAATGAAACTTTTCTAAGAGTATGTGCAGTGCAGTGCATCATCATCCCGTCCCAAATGAATGAGCATTAGCATTATGCCCAAATGAATGGGCCTAATCAGGAACGAATCTCGAACCACAAACGCCGCAGCTGACTCAGCCTCAGAATCTGCGGCAAGATAGGGCATGTCACTTCTTTTTCCCACTAGCTGAAGAAAGTTGCTAGCAGGAGAAAAAAGCGAGGGACTCCCATTGAAATGAATGGGAGGCCTTTTTGCCAGGGGCAGGTTCCACGTCAAAATCTGCCTATAAAAAACTCTGTGTGAACTGACCTTAACTTGTTGGGGTTGTTATAACCGGTACTAACAGATGACATACAGTTTCAATGGTGGTAGATTTAACCAAAGCCATATAAAATACACTTGATCTTATATTAAAGAGTAATTGAAAACTAAGAAGACTGAGAATGCAACAATAAAAAGCTAGGTTCAGATATTGGTATATCAGAATGAAGCTGTACACGGTGTTTTTCTTATTAGGGTCATCATAGGTTAGTGCCACAATACAAGAGCATCTGCAGCTGCCCCGACAATATGGAGGCATTGTTGGTTAGCACCACCATACAGAAGGTATTGGATTGTGGCACCTTAACATGAAGGGGCTTTAGAGGAAAGTGTCACAATGTAAAAATCGTTGTTTTTATATTATACCAGTGTACTTATACATTTCATACCTTCTTAAAATAAAGGGGGAGAAGAGCACCCTACAAACACTTTACTTCTTACTTTAACTTCAAGGATGCAATTGCAACCACAAAGGCATCAATGTACATCAACTTGCATACATTCAACTATTTAGTGTTACTTTACCGGCAGAGTATGTATAGCCTTTGCAAGACATGGGCCCAAGATTATAATTTTGAAGAAATCTATCCATGTCTTGTTGTCTTGGTATCTGAATCGTAAATGCGCCAAAATACGTAAGGAATAAGAACGACTTCATTACAGACCACTTAATTTGTTTCTATAGTTAAATAATTACTACCGAAGTCGCTCAAGAGAAAGGGGAACAATATGAATGATTTTCCAAAGGAAACCAATTTTAGAGTTTGTAATTCAAGTAGAAGGAATGAAGAAATGGGGCCTGTGTACAAAACTGTATTTCTTGTACAAATGTCACGGAGCGAGATGACACCCAGCTATTTACTTGCAGATTGGATACAGTTGCCAGCATGCCTGCAGTGTCAAATTGGCCAAGACCCACAATTAATACTTCACATAAGTGACTTCTCTCTATAATTTACATTGAAAATGTCTGAAGGCTCCAGCAGTGTGACTATGATGCTTTTAGGAGGAAAAAAAATACACAAAAAACACAAACTGGGCCGATATAAATTGCTAATTATTTTCCTAGTAAATTAACAGACAAATGTAAAAGTTTCACTATGGTAAACATAATTTATTGCTCTATAGATATCATTTCGGTGTCATCGATAGACTGGTTAGCTCTTGTTAAGGCGCATTCACACTTGCATTGTTCCTTTTGTTCTGTTATAGAAACAGAGGGATAGAGACAAAACTTTAAAAGAGATCCATCTAATGAATAGAGATGGGCAAACCTTCACAAGGTTAAGTTCAACCAATATTCATGAGGTTTGACCCTCTGGTTCATCTGGGGGCCGAACTTATTTGGCACGATCCAGAATCATGATTATTATACTCCTATTAAACCTCGCCTTGCCTCACATCTCCTGGGCATCCATGAGGTGTCCAGTGGTTCCCCAGTGTCCTCTTCAGGCACCTTCCAACATCTGGTTTACCTTGGGAACTACATGACCACTGAAGCCCAATCACAGGCCTCAGTGGTGAATCTAGGTCTCCTGACATCATCCAGAGGCCTCTACTTATTATACTCTGGGATCTGAGGACACCCCAGAGTATGACAATGTTTCAGGGGTGACCAACTCCAAGAGTATTGGATTCAGGTATAATGTGAAACTTTTGGAAAATGCAGGTCGAATCCCGTTACAACTGAATATGGATACTATGTTTGATGGATAATAATGTAATTTGAAGGACCACATTGACTTAATGTAGTCTGTCAGATATCCATTGTTTCCTGGATGAAAAAATCATGCTGTTTGAATTCATGATGAAAGAATTTGTCTTGTACAATTTTGGAGGGACTCTGTACCAGAAGCTCTGAACACAGTTTCCGATCCAAATGTGATCAGACTTTTAGATTGTTTTATGTATTGCTGCTTGCTACCCCTTGGTACCCCTCATGACCATATCTGTAGCACACATCCAACTGTGATACACTACTTCTATTGTAAAGGTTCATATGTAACTCTCATGGTATATAAGTCAGATGGTTTATTTTTACTGTACTGCCCCATGCATGTGCTGCATATCCTGGTTGTCGAGGTGTTGTAATTGTGTAACAATATCCTATACAGTCTACATACTAACTTTTAGCCTGTTATATTGAAAGCTCACTATTATTTTAACAAACTTGTAATGCAATAATATCCCAACAATTGCAACAATGCTGTGCTTACCTCTGCCTAGAGTCCACACATCCAGCTGAATGGCATTTACACTCAGTTATATGCTGACGTTCTGAAACTTTTTATTAAAAACTTGTACTGTCAGACATCAAAAGAGATGAAAGTGTTATGAGAGGGACTTCTCTTCCTCTATGGGCCCCATAGTAATTGCCTACCTTGTCTCTATGGTAGGAACACCAATTCCCTCCTCTTTCTACATGTGCTGTGTATTGGAGTTATTATTGCAGGTAGACTCCACTGGGGTTGAGCCCATCTTGAGATTTCCCAATCGCTCAACCTAGTTACTTTATGTTTATGGAGTAGGGTTAAGCCGATCTTGAGATTTTAGGATCATTTTTAAAATCTGATTTTTGATCATTTTCCAGCCGATCCCAATCATGAAATTTGCTCGATCGCCGATCGGGATCCGATCTTTCCCCATTCCGATTGCTCAATAATTTCCACCTTGAAACTGTAACTAAACATTTGGACAACTTCTGATTTTCTGGTAGTATTTGTGTCATTAATACATTTTGTAATTCACTTTATGAACACATTTTAGCTCCTTTATGTGCATTCATGTGCTTCTTTATTCTTCTCCTTACATATGACACCAGAAGTAAGTTTCTATGTTTTATATTGCCCAAGATATAACTGCTTGAATTGACTTCCCCCACCCTCATTATTTTTTCATAAAACACACAAGCCCAAGGAGTAGACTAAAACTCTCAATAGCAAGGGTTAATAAAGAAATGCAGGATTTCACAGAAAGGAGACAAATAGAGATGAGCGAACACTAAAATGTCCGAGGCACACTGTTCGACTGTTCGAACGGATTTCGAAACCCATTATAGTTTATGGGGGGAAATGCTCGTTTCAGGAGTATGCAAAATTCAATAAAATTATACTTACCAAGTCCACGAGTGACAGTTGGGCTGGATTCTCCTTGAAGTCTTCTCCCGGCGCAGTGCCCCCGCGGCGTCTTCCGGCTGGAATTCACTCTGCCTAGGCATCGGGGCCTAGGCAGAGCCGACTGCACATGCGCGGTTGGCTCTGCCCAGCTCGACGCCTGAGCAGAGCCGACTGCACATGCGAGGGCATGCCCACGCATGCGCAGTCGGCTCTGCCTAGGCCGGATGCCTAGGCAGAGTGAATTCCAGCCGGAAGATGCCGCGGGGACGCTGCACGGAGAATACTTCTAAAGTTAAGAGAAGAACCAGCGTTGATTGGTAATGTATAGCATTCTGCCAATCAACGCTGGTTCTGCATTGAACCTTAAACATCGAACAGCTAGTAGTGTTCGATCAAGTACGAGTATTTTGAATACCATAGTATTCGATCGAACACCTACTCGATTGAACACTACTCGCTCATCTCTAGAGACAAAATGTGCTAGTGGCATTAATGCTGCCAGAAAAATCTAAAGTTGTTTGAAAGCTTAGTTAAGTTTTAACAAAGGTGAAGGAAAAGTGACAAATAGAAATAAGGACTACTGATGGAATAATGGCTGACTAGCTACATTAGTTACACAATAGCCCATTCTAGACAAAATTGTATCACATAATTTTAACACTTCAATACTGTACTAATAGATGAAGTGGCTTTTTATTTTATTCTTAGTTCCTGTTGTACGGCACGGTGAAATAAATGGGCTCTCTATACAATACATAAGGGATAATACCTAAATACTGAATCATTTTCCATGATGATAAAACAATAGCACCATAGCATGGCTTCCAGAATACTAATGAAGACTGAGCCTTGGATAGTCAGATTCCTGGAGGGGTTACATAAACTGAGCCGTTCCTAGATATGATATTTCAGGATGACTTTTAAATTGCAACAGCAGAATAAACTTAAATAATGTTACACATTAAAAAATGATGAGGTGCAGAGCATACCAAGTACTCATCTTGCTCCCATAGAAGATGTTCAGTAACTTGTCAGTACAGAAAGAAACTCAATTTGAAATACTGTCTAGGTCCTGCCTTTGAAGATAGGATTCGTACGGGTCAGCATATTTTTGTGTTATGTCAAAGTTTACCTTAGCTGTAGCTATGGTAATCTTGTAACTTATAAAACTGTCATTCTAAATGGCAGAAAGCTTTCATTAACTTCTATGGAGTAAATGGATTTTCTAAGAGAATAAAGTATGCAGCCGAAAGATAAAGAGAACGTGTTGTATAGGCAAGAGAAGGAGAATGTGCTGTCTAAGATTACACTGAAGCTTATACTACGCTTTCATACAAACTTTTTCTTTTACGCTAAGGCAGTTGCCATTTCCCCGCGCTACGTTTTAACTGTTGTTGCTAATACAAAATCCATAAAAATCTTGAATAAGTTCAAGCAGATACGAAAGCTTTCAGTCTAGCTGCTGCTAAGATACAAAATGAACTGTAAAAATAAGGAACTTCCCTTTTGAAGTTAGCCCTTTGGTAACTGGAGAACTGGGTTGTATGAACAGTTATTTCTGAGAAATTGTACAATACGTTTAATTCTATTTGGTCATCTGGACATTTGAGTCTTGTCGATATACGGTATATTATTATACATGGACATTCACACGGTTGCCGTTTTGGATTTGTTGTCACGAGCGGGACCAAATTCTATATTATTCCACCCTTCGCAATGGTAAACAACTAACAGATATGGGGTAGACTGACTAATATGGGTATTAACCCTTCAAGAGAAACATTAAAGTTGCAATTTTATGAGACATTACATCAAATAAAAAACAATCATCGGTGGCTCTGACCTCCTTTTCCCCAGCAGTCAATGGAAAAGGGATCTGTGCAAACAATTTGGCTACTAAAACCATCAGCAGTACCTAAGAAGGCATCTCACCTGTAGCCCAATGCTGTCTACATAATCTCTGAGCACTAAGTCTACATTAAAAAATTACTTTTAGTCAATATGCAAATCTGGGTTTTAAAGTCCAGGGGGTGGAGATCTAATTTATAAAGTCATGATCTCCACGTCCTATCGCCTCCTTTGTGTCGAACCAGGCTGTGATACACTCACCTTAGTAGAATAAATCTTAGCACTGAGGCAGAGTGCACATCCTTGGCTTCATCTCATCATTGCGCATGGACTAAGGGCTCAGTGATGCATTTTAGTCAGGTGCCACATGCTGTGATGCATCAATAAGCCCTGGTGCATGAGCAGTAATGCAATTAAGGTAAGGATGTCCATCTGACTTCAAGGCTAAGCTTAAGAACCATTGTATATGTGCAGGATTTAATTGGGCCAGAGTGGGAACATCACAGGGGCTAAGGGTGGTACATTGTGGCAGAAGGGAGATGATGGGTCATAGAGAGTTTGACTATATAAGCAGGGGTGTAACTTGAAGGGGTGCAGAAGGTTACAGAAGCCTTAGGGGGCCCTTAAGCACTGGCATCAGTATTGAGATTGTAGCTTCCATCTGGTCCATAAGCCAAGGAGACCCACAGATTACCCCAACCACACTAAGGTGGATTAAACTCCTTAGAACCCACAAACAACCATATCAAGAATTTGCTTTAGAGATGAGGTATGGGGCTCCGGACAAAGAATTGCAGTGGGGTCCACAAGAATTTAGTTACACTATTGTTTAGAAGCTAGTTCTTTATCGCCTTGATTTTAAAACCCTTATTTGCATATTGAATAAAAGTAATTTTTCTAAGGATAGATGCAGTGCTCAGAGATTATGCTGACAGCGTTGGACAACAGATTAAATGCTCTCTCGGGTGATGTTGGTCGCTTGAAGGGAAATATCATCAAAACAGTTTCCCTTTAATGTAATTCCTAAAGTGGTTGTCCGGGATATGAAGCATCCTTGGGAGTGGCCAGGATGGGTGTGAAAGAAAAGAAAGTCATACTTACCAATTCCTAGGGCTCTGTTGTCCATTCTTGGTCTACTTTCCAATATTCTAATGGTCTGTCACTGAGCCAGAAATTGCGAGGCTCAATGGCATCAGTAGTTGCTGGTAAGGAACTGGTGACATGTGGTCACTGATAAGTCAAAGCAGCCATGTGAGCCTCACAGTTTATGGTGCTGTGAGCCTTGGGACACAACACAAAGGGGGTGGGAAACAAACAGAGTTAGGGGGCAGATGGGTATGCTCTTTTTTTTTAATTCTATGCCCACTTCCTCGGCCCTAACATTGCTCTATATCCTGGACAACCCTTTAAGTCCACAGATGTCTTCCTGTCTTCCATCACCCTCCAAGTGTGAAGTTAGAAAATTAGAAATTATCTTCATGGGGATGATGAAAGGTGACCATGGACTTAAGAATATCATTAAACTGATTGTCTGGGGGAGGTGAGGTAGTGCCACAATCAGTGTCAATGTTCTTCCGGAGAGTACTCTTCACTGGCACCCTCCTCCATCAGTCAATTTGTTACAATTAATCTGACTTGTGGAGGGTCTATCTGAGCGGCTTCGCTCATCTCTAGCTATTATCTGCTCATTTTATAACTTGTTACACGCATAAATGTCAAAGTCACTTACAAATCCCTAAGTGTCCACATATTGCTTAGAAGGTGATTTGGGAAGATGTAGAATTATAGCAAATCTACAATACCACATTTGGATAGCAGATTTTACTTAAAAAAAAAAAATATTAATCTATCTATCTATCTATCTATCTATCTATCTATCTATCTATCTATGTATTCATATCTATACATCTATACACATGTATATATGAGTAAATATAGTTTGACATTTAAACTACCAAATGAATCTTTATCGAGTTCCTATTGTAGCCAGTTGCATAGTCTTAATTATGGTAAATTTAACATGAACAGTAATTATTAAATGACATTCTCACTTAAGCCAAGTGGCGGGGCAGCGGCTCTACTCTATTGCTTCTGAATGACAGGTGCTACATCCACTGTGTTTAAGATCTATTTCAAGCCTGTTTTAATAATGCATGAACTGCCTTGTGAATATGAACATACTGTACATTTCTTATGAGGTGTTCAATTTATTCAACCATAAAGTACACCTGTCATTTTTTTATGAGTTCTCCATTAGTGAACTTTCTCTGTATATCAATTACTGGGAAATCCATCCAACCAACCATCCAACCATCAATCCATTAATCCATCCATCCACCCATCCATCCACCACTGAAGTCACAAATCAGACGTACATAAAGTAAAGCATTTTGTAGGTAATCCCCTTTAATGCTTGTATTTATTCGTGATTATATTGGAAAACTATTATGTAATTAAATGTATATTGACATAGTGTTGTTTTGTAAGCCATACAGTAATTCTAAGGATATCAATAGGTACTAGATGACTTCTGACTGACTATTGGTTGTCACAAAATATATTTATATACTATTCATAGACACAACATTCAGTACAAGACATATAATACAGAGATAGACATAAATAGGTTCACACTTAACTGATGTCCAAAATCACATAATGTTCCCTGTCTGTATACTGTACAGAGAGGAGTCTGCAGCTTCTCATATAGCAGAATATAAAGAGAGTCTATGTACTTCTGACTAACTGTGTGTGCTATTGCTGATAGGATGTTAGTCAAGGACAGCAAATAGTTTTCCTTATTATACTCAGATTACTCTTTCCCTGTGTCTGGGATTTTTAGCTACACTATAACTCTGATTTAGAGTCCATTTTCTCTTGGTTCTCCTATATTATGTTCACTAGTGAGGGAAAATTATTGACCAGAGTCCTTCATGAATCTATGTCTATCAACAAGAAACAATCTTGTCTTACCAAGAGCTACCAACAGTTTATCTGTCATGGAACAACATCTCTTAACCCTTAAAGAGAGATAGCTTTTGTGTCTTAGTCACATCTATTCAGTGATAACTTGGTTCCAGGCCATGGCAGATTTTGGAAAAGTAGGTACCTACAACCAATTCTCTATTAGGCATAAGAGCATGGGTTGACATGGAAGTCTGGTACATTTGATATCCAAACAGGTAATTGAGCTCTTGAGACCAAATGAGGCCTTCTTAGATCATACTCTGACGTGTTAGGGAGTATAGCTAACAATAAATTTCTCACCAACAGGAGAGGAAAAGAAACCATGATACTGTCTGAGCACTTTTGTGGCTACTGTAAGGCTTATGAATATGCATTGAAAATGAAAATGTTATCAACAAGGACAATAGGGGCAAACATATTACAATACGTAGATTATCCATTGCCGATAAGGATAGTTTATCTAGTGACAGGTCCCTGTCCCATGAACTATCCATGAATTCCGGCAACATATTTTAATCACATGAGTCACATCTTAAGAGAGGAACACATACCTCTGGCTAAGCAGGAGGAACGTTATGAAGAAGATGTTAGATGTCCTAAATTTCTGAGGAAAGAAGGGGTTGGATCATCACTCCTGGGCTAATGGCACCACTGAGATCTTAGGGAAGAAACCTAGTGGATATTCAGAATGAGGAATACAAAGACCATAGGCCTTAATAATGACATTTCTTTTGTACCACTTATATAAATTATTTGGCAATATTTGTGATGGGAGGAGGTGTGTAGTCTAAGATTGTGTGACATGTGGTTATGAATAACATGCAGCTGCACAAGTTGTATCCAGGGTCCATTACATTGCTATGAACATTAGTCTCCCATGCTTAGGATATGCTATCACTTCATAGTACATGTGGTCCACTATATGGGCAATATTTACATCCAGTAGTAGTGATACTAACTCATAAACCCATGTGAAAGGTTCATTATATGAAGGTTGGAGGTATATAGCTAAAATTTGTATACACTAAGCAGTCTGTGACTAAAAACCAAGTCCTTGAATGACTGAAATCAACCTTACCCTCCAATAGGCACATATAGATAGTGTAATATAAAAAAAAATGAAAACATTAAATTTTTATATTTTTAGAAAATTTGCTTACATTGTAATGTACACATCTGTATATGTCCAGCCAATAGATAAGGAATGGCATAATGATACATAGATAGATAGATAGATAGATAGATAGATAGATAGATAGATAGATAGATAGATAATCATATGGTATCTTACATTACCAAACAAACTATATTTCATATTTATTCCACTGATGTGCATAATTTCATTTTCACTGTATTTAATACCTTTAGTAATGCATCTGTGCTTCCCTATTGGGTTCCATTTCATATCCCAGCAAGGATGCTACTGTCAGTGACAGCTAAAATGAATGAGTGATCAGTTGGAAAGATCTATTTCTTTCAGTTCACCGTGAAGTTAATGATTATTAATTCTCTTTTTTCTGTTTAGTAGTCGGCTGAATAATTGCAAGTTCACCCTCCAACAGAGCAGCAAGAATGCAATTTTCCATGTTCCTAGACA
Source organism: Leptodactylus fuscus (assembly GCF_031893055.1). Taxonomy (NCBI): domain Eukaryota; kingdom Metazoa; phylum Chordata; class Amphibia; order Anura; family Leptodactylidae; genus Leptodactylus; species Leptodactylus fuscus. The sequence goes on along the minus strand of NC_134266.1, from coordinate 55,729,728 downwards.
CCTTGTAGTACATTGTCAGAGCTGTTACCTATATAGGAAGTCTATGTAACGTATATTGTACTGTACGGCATCATCCGTCACCTCAACATTGCATTGAACACTGTGCCGTATAATAGAATTGGTGCAATTCCAATATAATATATCATGTGTAAGTTCTGTACATGCAGTGATAGCTTTAATAATTAGAGTTTGGAGTTCTATTCAGGATATACACTATTAGGTGATGGAAGAAGACTATAATATTATATAATCTACAGCCCAAAACTCAGTGGCATAGCCATCACAGTCAAGGTAAAGCATGTACAACCACAATAGGTGTTGGGTGGGAGAAGGTTTCATTTATTTAGTAGACAACCTTTATGATGTTACTTGACTAAAGAAATACAAATCTGTCAATGTGCCTCTAAATTGTCTTGGCTGGATATGTCCAGATAAGTGTACCACATATTAAAGAGGTTGTGCCATTATGGACACTTATCCACAGGACAATGGGTAAGTGTCTAATTGTTGGGGGCCTGAACACTGGGTCTCCCAGTGATGAACACCACACGGGACTGAAAATCCCTTAGAAGCCACCTTGTGAATGGAATATAAGTGCACTTGTATGACTGGCAATCCATTCACTTCTATGGGGCTGCGGAGATTACAGTCCCAGAATCCTCATAGAAGACAATAGAGAACTGGTCATGCTGTGCTCCATTTACAAGGAGGCTTTCAGAGGACTTTTGACCCCCGTCCTCCTGATCACAATCTAACCTTATTCCCTGTCCTGTGGATGGATAGCAACTTAGTATTCATAATGGCACAACCCCTTTAAATATCCTTCCTAAAGACAATATGGTTTCTTGACAAGTTATAACAAACTCATATCCTAACTATCTTACTTGTATCTATGTTTGACCAACTAGTGGAGCTGGGTGAACTGGGACATTTCATGTTACCATATTCTGATGTTATGTTGAGTTTGTTCCAATACAAAGTGGAAATCAGTTAAGTATGGACAAATCTGTTATACAAATATAGTCCTGACCTAGTTGATGTAGACAAAGTGTGATTCTGTTATATATCTATATCAGAGCTTGCCCACTTTACATACTGTCCATGGACATTGCATATGGTGAGTATGGACGTGCTACAGGAATAGCCAAGTTTAACATGACTTTTTCATGAAACCAATAAAATACTGTCGCGGGCTAACAAAACTCTGCCAAGCCTGAAATGCACAAAACCACAACACATATATGGATGTAGGATTCACATCTTGTGACAAAATAACCTCAAATCATTTAGTATTGTATAGCTACCCTGTTTCCCTGAAAATAAGACAGTGTCTTATATTAAATTATGTTCCGAAATATATGACCTGTCTTATTTTTGGGGGATGTCTTATGCAGCGGCTGGAGCGGGGGACAATAGGCAGTCATGTCGGCGCTTCCTTAGGTGGTCCAGGAGGTGAAGGGGGGTGGGGTGTCTTATTTTCGGGGAAACAGGGTAGCCATACTGTACAATAATAGCCAGTCATGATGACATTGTTCAGTTCAAGTATTCATGTCCATTTACTTTAAAATAAAACAGATGATCTCATCCCGGTAATGTACCCACAATAAGGAATATCACCTTTTTTGCCATTGACTATTTTACTTTAACTAAATCAATGATGTTGAAGTACAGAATACAATCCATGCAAACTGAAATTAGTCTAAAGCAGACTCATAATATGCCTCAACCACATCATTGCAAAACTTTAAAAACTTGTTAGTCCTTGAAACATCTTTCCTTATATCTGTTTACACATTTGGATTAAAAAAAAAAGCTTCACGGTTCAATATGTGAAATGTAGCCTTGGGTTGTTAAAGAAGAGGGCAAATATATAGCAGAATTCCTGCAATAAGAAAAATCATCATGAGAGCAGCCGAGTGACTGCAACACATCAGAGACACAATGTTGACTTGTGAATTAAATATAAGCTTATTTTAATGAAACTTGTTTGCACATATACAGATGGTTAAGTCAAGACAATGTTTAAAGCATCTTTTGGCAGCTCCGGCATTTCAGATGTAGCCCATGCTAACCTGGCTCTAATGACAAGACAACAGAGTGATTACTCGCAACAAAAGCCATTGAAAGCAATTGGAAAAAAGTCAAAAGAGGTCTGCAATGTTTTTACTTAAGTTGTTACTGAATTTGTAGACTATAAAGTATCACTAATGTATGCTCTAAAAGGACCAACCGCTATAACCAGCCCCTCCCCCCTCCCCTCTAGAGCAAAGAGTATTGTGATGCTTTACTTTATTTTTTTCTAAGAAGCCACATGGCTGGTCAATGCAGTTATAAAGCATGGAACATAACAGTCAATGTAGAACAACGCAGGCACTGGGAGCACTAAAGACTCATTTCTAGGTAATTTTTTTTGCAGTCCTGCAAAGCAATAGCTTGATCTCCAGTACTGTATTCTGCAATACTTCTGTATCACAGTATATTGTACATTGCAGTAGATTCTTAAGTCCTATTTCATTGTTAGGCCTTGTGGGTTCTAGGACAATCTCGAAAAAAAAACAAAACATAATCTTGTTTTGAAGCAAGGTGAGGTTTAAGAGGATGGGCACCACCTCTAATCACTTAGATAGTGTTATCTTCTGTATTGCAGTATATTGTACATTTCAGTAGATTATTAGTATCCCTATTTCTGGCAGATCTATATAGGCATCCATACATGACACTAAGAAGGTCATTGTTAGGTCTTGTGGGTTCTATGAAAACCTCTAAAATAACATAATCTTGTTTTGAACCAGGGTGGGTGTTGAGAGAATGGACACCCCATCTAATCACTTAGCTAGTGTTATCACTATTGATCATGACATCTAAAGGATTTAACTGCCAGAATCAGAGTAATATCTAACATAAGATAGATGGAACTCAACAGCTGCTTCTGCGCCTCCTACATCACAGCACCATACTATTGTAGCACTTAGCATTAAGGTGACATCATAGAACAGCACTAATACAGTTTAAAGAATATCATTGCCTAAAAGCAACCCTCATATTTTATATATTATGCATAATTAAAGTACATGGCTCCATATTGTTAATCTTTTAGGTGGGATTTCTCGAGTTCTCAGTTGCTTTTTCAAACTATTGGACTTTCACAGCCTGAGACATGCTACTTGTTCTCAGCTGGTTCATCCAAGACCAGAAGCAATATGTTAATCTACAATATGCATGCTGGGACTTAGTAGTTTAAGAGACTCTCCCCTTCTTTTGGATGGACCAATAGAACTTGACAGACCCTGTGTAGAGAGTATACCAATCAGAAGCAACCTAAATTCGAGCAAATACAACTGGTAGGCAAAATTCTATAAGAGGGCATAATAGTATATTTTTACAGATTATAGATTTAGCCCTTCTTAGACTGTAGTATCTTCTTTTTTTTAACTATTTCGGGGATGAATGCTCATCCTGGAAGTCCCTTTTAAGAGATTCTAATATACTCTCCGAAGACTCTCAAGCAATGCCTCTGTCTTCTTCTCCCGACTGCCTCTTTGCCGCGTCATTGGCCAAGTCATCAGCCGGCAGAGCTGACTGCGCATGTCCATTCAACCGTTTTCCTATGGCTTCTTACTCAAGCGTCCATTTGGCCACAAGAAAATGGCTGAACTGACTGACTCTGCGGCTGATGACGTGGCGAAGAGGTGGACAGGAGAAGAAGACAGAGGTGTCGCTGGAGAGTCTTCGGAGAGCACAGGGGGCACCCACTGTGCTCTCTAGGCAAAGGGGTAATGCCCCCTGTGCTTTCTGAAGACTTATTTGCATACAGAAGAAAAAAGTAAATTCACAAAAATGGCGGCACGGATCAGAATAACAAAGGTAGGAGAAGAATAGCCTTTATAAATTATATAATTCCTTTAATCAATTTCCTTCATCGATGTAGATAGAACGCTTTTCATTCTATAATTTTACCATCATTTGTTTTGTTAGGTCAGTATCATGGCAACAGTATTCATGGGAACCATACGGTTATATGATAAATGATAATGGAAGACATTTTGGATTAATTAGATTCATTTTATTCATTGTTTATAAATGGAATAATCCAGTAAGTGACATCTGATCCAATCCAAAGTTTAATTCCTACAATCAATAAAGCTAATAATCGTCACTCACCTAGAAAATATTTTAAGAAAAAAATTGATTTTGAAACTGGAATAAAACATGCTGAAAACATGAAGACCATCTTGGCATTTAGCAGTGCAAAGCTTTTTGTCAGGAAGATCAGAGTAAATTATTACAATAAAATAGTTCAGAGAAGGAGTATTGATTAAATATTAGAGGCAAAACTGAAAACTGTCAAAAGTTTAGTACAAATTGATTAAAAAGAAAAACATGCAACTGGAAATTGGCGGCTTAACCATGAATGTGCTTGTTTTACATAGAATACAAATATATACTAGTATATTAACTTCTGCCCATAAAACTGGATTTATTGTTCACACACCTCGGACAATACTGCAGAATTCTTTACTTTGTGTGTTCTCAGGCCAATTGTATTTACAAAAGGCTAAGGGTGTACTTTGCATTGGCCATAACTTTGATAAAGCTTATGCTAGGTTCAAACCTGCGTTCATCTTTTCTTTCCTTGGGTCCACTTGAGGACTTGAGAAACGGAAACCTAATCTGCTTAAAAAGCGCTAACCTACAGAAACTTGTTGAAACCATAGACTTTAATGGAGTCAACTGTGTTTCTGCCCAGTTTCCACCCAAAAAATGGGGAAAAATGCAGAGAGAATAGTCCTGCTTGTGAACATACTTTTATAATGTATTCTTTTTTAGAGATAACATTACACTGGCTCACATAGTCACAAGCATTTACTACTGCTGTACCATGAATATGCTACAGGGAAGACCGGAACCTCCGCAGCGCTGTGAGGAAGCTGCTGACCTTCTCCTCAATGCGTTCCCAAGTCCACATTTCTGGGTCTTGGGAGGCAGGACAGAATCTCCACGGTGATTTGTGGGGGTTGCCGTTCTCTTCCTGAGCCGAACGAGGGACTTCCGGTTTCAGTAGGGGGCTGGCTCCAGACTGCCACTGGCTATTCAGTTGTACTTCTCTTTCTGGTAGTAAGCACTTCTCTTGTTGTCTGTTTCCCTGTATTTCTGAGCCCTTGCCTGACCTCTGACCTTGCCTTTTCCTCCTGAGTTTTTTTTACGTAGATTGTGAGCCCCATATAGGGATCACAATGTACTTTTTTTTTCTTCCTATCAGTATGTCTTTGTAGAATGGGAGGAAATCCACACAAACATGGGGAGAACATACAAACTCCTTGCAGATGTTGTTCCTGGCGGGATTCGAACCCAGGACTCCAGCGCTGCAAGGCTCCACCGCGTTGCCCCTGCCTCCTGAGTTTGTACTATGCCTTGCTCCTGTTTATTACCCCAGCTTGCCTCAAGACCCCTGCATCCTGAACACCATTTTGTACTTCGCTACCGCTCCTGTTACCGACTTGCCCTGCCTGCTGTTCCCTTTGAATTTCCCACTGTACTGTTTTGCCTTCTTGCTGACGACCCGGACTGTACAACCACGATTTCCTCTCTTCTGCCACTTGGTGACCACCTACCTCAGCCTTATGGATCCTTAGACCTACACTGCTATCTCAAACGTCTGCTGGTAAGAGATCTCAATGTCTGGTTTTCCGTGATTTCTGGAGTGCTGTGTTTAGTGTTTCCTGACCCGTGCCGCTTTGCTCAGCAGTGCAGCCAAGTCCAACCCCACTATCTGGGGCTCTGGAGAACACCATTATGAGGTTGGAGTTGGTGCGTCCCGGGAGGTGTTGGACACACAGTGCCATGTTAACCATTTTAATCGGTATACTTAGTACTGGTTCTTACTTTGGCTCTGAACTGCATCTGCTATCCTAACAAAATATAATTGCCCTTGGCTTCAAAATCATCTTTTATTGCTTAAGGGGGTCGTCTAGCAGTTGAATATGCGTTTCATATGGGTTCAGAAAGGTATATAAAAAAATTAAAAAGTCATATTCACCTTACAATCCTGTACTGCACTTGTTCCTCATGTCCAATTGATTTCTGCTTTCTGGTCCCTTTCAACACACAAGCTGCGGTGCTAATTTGTTTCAGCTAATAATTGACTAAATGTCATTTCCTGTGTGTCAAAAGACATCGGAAAGCAGAGACCAGCAGGGAATCAAGACAGTATCAAAAGGGATCAGCTGGGAATCAGTGGGATGATTATATAAAAAATTCACCATTCTGAGCCAAACAACCCCTTTAAGAGTCCATTGCAAAACAAGGATCATTTATTAAACCTATATGAAATATATGTCACAAGATTATGTCATATATGAAACATCAGTCACGTGATTAGTTCCCAATGACTAGTTGTAGTTGCAGAATATAGTTTCAACATTGAAATTCATTTAATACTGTGAAGATGGGAAACTATTAGTATTAGAATAACCTACTATTATAATCCAAACAGTATTTTTTAATGAAGTATTAACATAAATTTTTGTATATAATTTATTGCCTCATATTTGTATCTATAAGGGGGCGTTCACACTAGCACCAATGTCCATTCTTTGCGAGTGCGTGGAAAAAACAGGCAAAACTGCATAGGGACAACTTGCCAGTGGTCAGTTTTAAAACCCATTCATTTCAATGGGTTTTCAAAGCAAACCACTGGTGTCCGTATGCAGCCTCTCTGCATGGAAATCTTTTTTTTTGCACAGACACAAATTTGGACAGCGGAGAGGCTGCATACGGACACTGGCGGTTTGCTTTAAAAACCCATTGATATGAATGAGCTTTAAAAACTGACCACCAACAAGCCGTCCCCTATACAGTTTTGCCTGGCTTTTCTATGATCTCATGAAGGGCGGACAGCGGCGCTAGTGTGAACACTCCCTAAGGGTCCATTCACACGGAGTAATGTGCCGCGTGATGTGCAAAATGCAAAATGCAAAATCACGGCCACAAAATAACTTGGCGTATATGATCCAGGCTCCCATTGAAATCAATGGGAGCTTTTACGGCGCTCAAAGTCACAAGGTGGTCCAAGATGTGTTATTATTACAACATATATAAAAATGTAGAACAAATACTGAGTAATTACTTTTTTATGGACATTCAGAACAAATTCTCCACTTTCTATTGCAAGTGTTGGACTGAAGTTTTTATTATAAACATTAAAATGTGTCACTGCCTCGGCAATTGAGTCTGCGATTAACCTCAATGTTATTTCCTATCTTGTTCTAACCTAATGCAGGTGTCCTCTGTGGGATATAATCATGAAGAAAGAGACATATGACTGTACTTTTATCCTTAGAGAGAATATATGACAAATATAACACAAAGGTGCAGATTTAAGAATACTTTCTAAAAGCAAAATGTCTTAGGCTATTTTGGACTGGAATTTGACGCAGAGGCCGCCTCAGGTTCCAGTCCAAAATACGGGTAGCCGCAACTACAGAGCACTGGAATTCAGTCGCAGCACTCCGATCCAGATTAGGCGCAAACGAAGGGGCCTAGTAAGGAGGAGGGAGTGTCTTCAGGCGGATTTGCAAGGTGAATGAGTATGTCGGCTTCCGGATAAAAGAACTGACTGATTTCAATGGGAGCCGTTTTTTTGGTCAGGATTTTGAGGTGGATTCGGCCTCAAAATCCTGACCAAAATACCCCGTGTGAACTCAGCTTTTGTGGCTCATAGCATCCCATCTCAATGCACAATGCATTTTCCAGGATCAGGATGTAAAATGAAAACTGAATTGTGTAAATTTTAATTTTAGAGAGTTTAATAAATCTGCTTTAGCTTTGCATCAATGTGTTTGTGCAAATATTAATATATTAGACATTTTGATATTACATCACACACATTACTCTACCATTCTTCCTTATGGGAATTTATAGAGGGAACGATAACATTAAATAATTACTGTGCATTACATACTACTAAAGGCTTTATATTCTCATGGTCCGATTACATTAGTACTACATTAGTATGAAGCCTATGGCTGCTCGGTATTCACTATAGTGTGTACAGAACTATCCCACTGGGCACTGAGGATTTTCTATCCATTAGAAAGGCCAGAACCTAACTTTATGCCAATTTGCCTATAACATGAAAATCAATGATCAAAGTTAAAGTAGTAAATGTAATCTAAACAGTTAATCAGATTTGCCATTATGTATCACAAACCATGGAGCATTGACATCTTGACATTTTACTTGCCCCGAAATATCAAGTTAGTGACATCAAACATACCGTAAGGTTTACTGCGAATGCTTTTAAGAAGACGCCTGCATTTCCAGTCTCCTAGGAGATTTTAAAGCAGTGAAAAACTAACAGGTTGATCTTGCTGTATAATCCACTAAAGACTTGAAATTTATAACAGTCTTTGAAAGTAACTGAATATTTCAGAGCTGTTTGAGGCCATTATATGATTCATTCAGGCTTTTCAGATTACACTGATAAAACAGCAGTTATGGATATGCAATGTTGAAGAAAAGAAATGGACTAAAAAAGAACACATTAAATAATATTAGTGATGGATTTACTTTATGGAAGGCCAGGGGCTGCTCTATCCTTATAGGACACTAGAGAGTCGGTGTTTCCACTATAGGTCTCAATGGCAGATGTTGTGTGGTTAGCACGTTTTCTAAGGAAAGTAAAGAAATATGGAGTACACATCCATCTACCATATGGCTTTTAGTATGAATGGCTACATTCACGTCCTCTTACCACAAACATTCTCAACCTATTAGATTAAATACATTTTACGAGAATTAAGGGAATATATTCTACTCCTGGCTTTCATCTTGACTTCGATGAATAGATTCTCAGCCCAAAATAAATAATTCTCTAATCCTTCATTATAAAGGGACTAACCATGGCCTGTTTCAACTCATGTATAATGCTATATCACTTCTTTTAAAAAGTGGGCAGTCGTGGTTGACAAACATCATAATCAGAATTTAGAGGCAAGAATAATATTACGTCTGCTGAAAAACAACATATGCCCCATATACCGTCATAATATCAATGTAAAGAGCCAGAAATAAACACAAACTGCAACTTTCATGTGCAAAATGGGTTCTCTAGGGATGATCTATACACTCACACTCTATTGATTCTATTGCAGGTAAACAAGGGGTTTTCAGACTTTATCCCAGCCCTCAAGTCTCTCCACTCCTACTCTCTTCCGTGATCACTGCTGTTACTTGTATTATAGAGAGTGGCTAAATATATAATTATTAGAGATGAGTGAACAGTAAAAAGTTCGAGGTTCGATATTCGTTTCGAGTAGCCCCTCAATATTCGACTACTTGAATCGAATATCAAACCCTATTATAGTCTATGGGGAAAAATGCTCGTTTCAGGGGTAGGCAACATTCGATCAAATTATACTTACCAAGTCCACGAGTGAGGGTCGGGCTGGATCCTCCGAGAAGTCTTCGTGCAGCTTCCCCACGGCATCTTCTGGCTCTGAATTCACTCTGCCAGGCATCGGGCCTGGGCAGAGCCGACTGCGCATGTCCGCTTGTAGTGCGGGCATGCGCAGTCGGGTCTGCCCAGGCCCGATGCCTGGCAGAGTGAATGAAGAGCCTGAAGACGCCGTGGGGAAGCTGCATGGAGAAGACTTCTAAAGGTAGGAGAAGAACCAGCATTGATTGGCCGACTGTATAGCATTCGGCCAATCAATGCTGGTTCTGCATCAAACTTTTACATTCGAACAGCAAGTGGTACTCGATCGAGTTCGAGTATTTCGATCAAATGCCTACTGGATCGAGTACTACTCGCTCATCTCTAGTCTTAAAGGGAGTCTATCATTGGTATTTTCCATTTCTAAATAAGCCCATCATTATATTGCCATTTGTCCGTTTTCTCCCTAAATAGATTTTTCTGATATGCAAATGAATTGACTTTCTTCCTGTGCTCCGAGCACACTCACTTCATTATCCAGGATTGTTCTGCATTGAACTTTTACATTCGAATAGTGAGTGTTACTCGATCGAGTACGAGTATTTCGAATACTGTAGTATTCAATCGAATACCTACTCGATTGAATACTACTCACTCATCTCTAATAATTATATATAATATAATCATTATAATAGTAAAGTCTGACCCTATAATATTGTTTTTTGCAACTTAAAATTGTGGCCACAGCCATTCATTTACATTAATGAAGGAGTCAGAGGACAACACTACATTGGTTGTACAACAAAAGTAGAGTAATTCATCTAAGGCTCTTTGCACAATATTTTGTAATACAGATGTAGTAGTTGTAAAATAAATGTTCAAATCATATTTTCAGTCATTCATCTTTGTATGTTACATGCGACAGTGTAAAAATGGTCCAACAAACATTCATGTAATGGCTGCAGAAGATGTAGCAAATGTTAACAGTACAAATAACACATTAGGGACCATGCATACAACCATGTGTGCACCCAAGCTAAGGGGCTGAGTTTATCGCTGAATGCAGTCAGATGACATCTGACAGCAATCCGTGATGCATTCACATTAATGGGACTTGTAGATTCATTCTGTTCTGATAACATGGATGAATGAAAAAACTGGTCCTATTCTGTTCCATGTTATTGAAATGGATTGGATCTGAAAACCCCATACATGTGCATGTATCATGGATGCATACTTGGTCTTGTGCATGGACCCTAAAGTTTTGACCCCACGTTGCAGAAAACCTTCTGATTTTGCTTTGGTTTTTTGAAACAAAGACAAGAATAGATTAAGTAGAAGGGAGAAACATAAGCGGTTACTTTATATTTCCCATTTCTTTTCAAAATACTCTTGACTTTGGTTTTTCTGCAACATGGGGTCTAAATGGGTTTTCTGGCTCCAAACCTGTTCTTAAACAAAGTTCCCTGGCATAGTTATGTCCTTGAAAGTCTCCTGCATATCTTTTATATACATTTGAAACTCCAATGATCCTCCTGGCTGTGTGCAGGGACTGACTGCAGCACTCCTGGGACCTTGATGCAATTCCAATGCTCTGCTTATGTCCCACTCCACTCCTGTGACCCCTCTCCCAGTAGTGATGTAATCCTTCTCTGCTCTAACTAAGTGGAGAATGGATCGTCAAGGAAATTAGTACAAAGAAGTCACATGACCACAAATCTCTTTAACTACACTGTGGACAGAGGGATAACTCAACCTTTTCAATAAATTCAATTTTTTGTTATTTTTTTTTTTTATTTCCCAAAAAATTATTCGAGCACATACATGATGATGGCTTACAATTAGGGTTGAGCGATCGTTTTCGGAAAAAATCGGATTCTGATCGGCAATCGAGAAAATTTCACGATCGCGATCGGAATTCCAAACACGATCTTTTTAGGTGGGATGGGGATCGGTAGTATTTCCCACAATGCCTTCACACTGAGTATATAGTGTATGCTCAGTGTGAAGGCTCCGCTGCGGTTCCATAGGAAGGAATGGAAGTAGCCGACACACAGCCTTAACCCCCTGCGTGCTGGCTGCCTCCATTCAGTCTAATGGGAGGCTAAACTAACATGTCTCGTAGCTACTTACCTCCAGAGTTGGCTGCTCAGCTGCTGTTCGCAGTCTCGTTCATCACTTCTCCCCTCCCAGTACCCGCCCACACTCTCCTAACCCGCCCACACTCTCCTAACCTGGCAGGGAGGGGGCCGCGAGGTGAAGAAGACTGCAGCTGGAGCGGCAGTGAGGACAAGAAGAAGGAGGAGCAGCCATCTCTAGAGGTAAGTGGACACCAGGGGGGACTAAGTAGCCAGAGGATTAAAAAAAATCCTCTGACTACTTACTGATTCACTACACAGCGTGGATTCTAACAATTCTTAGCTGTATAATGAATAGGATTGCTTTTAAAATCTGATCTCCGATTAATAAAAAAAATCCCATTGACTTGCATTGGGATTGGAATTGGGATCGAGATCGGGTTCGAATGAAAAATGATCGGAAATTGGATTTTAAAATCGATCCTGAAAAGTCAAGATCGGCTCAACCCCACTTACAATGCTTTATATCACTTTCTTGCCGATATAGGCAATGGCAATGGCTAGAAAATTATGGGTATTAGGGAATTAAGCCATTAGTTATGGTCACAATGTAAGGAATACATTACTAATAATGGGGGGTCAACGTTTGGCTTGGTTTGGAAAGTCAGGGAGTGAAGTAAAGGAAAGTATAAAAAGGAAAGAATTATTGGTTCTATGTCTACTCCCTACTAATAGTAAAAAGATAAAATGCAATTACAGCAATAATAGCAGAAATTGTTACGATAACAGTGAACTTTTCTACGTATCATAAAATAAAATAGAAGTACTACACACAGAGTAATAAAAGACAATAATATAATAATGTTACTGAAAATGAATTCACACCAATTCCATGAATTACTGTAATGTGAATAAGTAGAATTCCTCTGGTAACTGAGGGGTCCACAACAAACTTGCAGCTTCATCTCTTCCCTGTTTTGCCATAAGACATCTGCTTCTCTCTTTGTCATTATGCAATAGACAGAATCCCATGAGTTGTGATAAAGCTGCCTGCAAATGTAAGCTACGTTTGCTAACAAGATAAGCTGTGCTCTGATGAATAAACATACAGTATGATGACTCTTAGTCTATGAAGTTGTGCCTTCTACACTAAAAGAAAAGAGGAAAGGCTCAACACAAGATTTTATATGGCTAAAAGCAAGATGTTTAGCTAAGGTTCCTGTAACTTCAAATCAAAGCTCCTGGGATATGTGAAAGCACATGTAGTAATACAGTTACAAAAAGACATGCATGAAATAGTATAGCATCTAAATACAGATATAAGAAAGCAACAACAAGGGTTCAAAGGGTTGTGGTAAACTAGATACTACCCTGATTCCACAATCTAAGGAGTGACTAGATATAATACATAAGGAAATAATCATTTTCAAGTTAGGTTTATTAAAAAAATTATAAAATAAAAAATAATGCATTATTATTAGAGATGAGCGAGTAGTATTCGATCAAGTAGGTATTCGATCAAATACTACGGTATTCGAAATACTCGTACTCGATCGAGTACCACTCGCTATTTGAATGGAAAAGTTCAATGCAGAACCAGCATTGATTGGCCGAATGTTATACAGTCGTCCAATCAGCGCTGGTTCTTCTCCTACCTTTAGAAGTCTTTTCCGTGCAGCATCCCGCGGCATCTTCCGGCTCTGAATTCACTCTGCCAGGCACTTGTAGTGCGGGCATGCGCAGTCGGCTCTGCCCAGGCCCGATGCCTGGCAGAGTGAATTCAGAGCCAGAAGATGCCGTGGGATGCTGCACGGAAAAGACTTCTCGGAGGATCCAGCCCGACCCTCACTCGTGGACTTGGTAAGTATAATTTGATCGAACGTTGCCTACCCCTGAAACAAGCATTTTCCCCCCATAGAGTATAATAGGGTTCGATATTCGATTCGAGTAGTCGAATATTGAGGGGCTACTCGAAACGAATATCGAATCTCGAACATTTTACTGTTCGCTCATCTCAAATTATTATGACTTAAGAAAATCTGCTAGGGGTGAAGATTTAAAAGGGTTGAAGTTTAAACCTAAAAATACAGTCTAAATAAAAAAATATAATATATAATGTATAGTCATAACATTTTTGTATACTATTCTATAACACCAATAAAACAACCTATTTTTCATTATAATAACTCTGCTCTTTTGGAGATCTATGACTTATATCTTAATTCTTATATATAGGAAAAAATTCAGAATAGAGCAGCAATTTAAATTCATTGTCACTTTTCTACATGAGCGTACATACTTCTAATGCGATTCTTCAATATGTTACAATGACTTGAAAGGAAGCACTTCAATAAAAAGTATTCAAATAAGAAAAATAGAGGTGACTTGTAATACCAAATATAGTCTGTAGACAAAAGTTGTTTTTGTGGGAAAGAGCATGCAATCCTTTTCAATCTCAGACCTATTCAGCCATTACTTATTCACTTTGCGATGAACTGTCTATATGACAGAATCTGCCTCTTCTTATTCCTTTAATATAAGTTATCATTATTTCCATGGATTGTTTTTGAAGGTCTTTGTGTAGGCATTTACACATCCTTACACAGGAGGTTATTACGTCTTTTGTATACAGTTCTGTCCATTTAACAACTAACTTTCACTTACAAAATGTTGCTTATATTTTTCTTTATCAAAGTGTTATAGATAGTCTTAACCTTGGTGTAACAGACAAGTCATAAATTGAAAGAGAAGATGAAACACCCGAAGTTGTGAAATTTAAAGGTCAGGAAAATCATTTACTTGGTTTGTGATAGAGCAAGACATATATAATGTGGACATAGAGTGTTGACTTGAACACATGAGCAATGATTGTATACTGTTTATTATTCATACTATATATATAGGCTTTGCTTTCATATATTTATAATTTGTATTTGCTTCAGAAACATATCTTATTTTATTCATGGGCCCTTTTAATCTTTGTGAATGTTAGCCTAATGTTCTGCAAAATTTGCCAACATTTTTGAATTCCATATAACAGGTTTGGTCAATGAATTGCTGTATGGTAAAGGTAATCACTAGAGATGAGTGAGTAGTACTCGATCAAGTAGGTATTCAATCAAATACTACGGTATTCGAAATACTCGTACTCGATCGAATACCACTCGCTGTTCGAATGTAAAAGTTTGATGCAGAACCAGCATTGATTGGCCGAATGCCATACAGTCTTCTCCGTGCAGCTTCCCCGTGGTGTCTTCCGGCTCTTCATTCACTCTGCCAGGCATCGGGCCTGGGCAGAGCCGACTGCGCATGTCCGCTTGTAGTGCGGGCACGTGCAGTAGGCTCTGCCCAGGCCCAATGCCTGGCAGAGTGAATGAAGAGCCGGAAGACGCCGCAGGGACGCTGCAAGGAGAACACTTCTCGGAGGATCCAGCCCGACCCTCACTCGTGGACTTGGTAAGTATAATTTCATCGAACGTTGCCATAGGGTTCGATATTCGAATATTGAGGGGGTACTCGAAATGAATATCGAACCTCGAACATTTTACTGTTCGCTCATCTTTAGTAATCACAAAAACCACATGCCCCATGCTATGTTTCCAATTATAGGACACAATCATAATTGTCATACCCAGACCTCCAAACCCACCCGGATCTACTCTCACTCCCAGTTATCATTGAATTGCATATTAAACTAGTCCATAATACCATACTCATATAGGAGACCAAAAATTTGAGAAATAACCCAGTTTTGCTTATATGATGTTTGCCATCATAAATAATGAAACAAACTTCTGCAGCAGAATATATTACTGCATCGTAATATCTTATCACAGAAGACAAAAAACGCCAATGAAAAGTCACTGAAGAAAACCCGGATTTCTACCTAACAGCGGCGTGGAGAAGACATCTAAAGGTAGGAGAAGAATAGCCTTTCTTAAGGCTATTTGTACATGTTAGTAAGAAAAAAAAGAGTATCCAATGATATGATCCCTTTAAAAACCCAGCTCATTCTGGACATTGTTGCACTCAGAAAGCAAAGACCAGTAGACACTGGCAGTATTGGAACTGGAGCAGTATAGCGATTAGTAATGGAGACATACTTTGTGATGTTAATACCTTGAATTGGAGACATTTTTAATATATTTTTAATTTAAAGGATAATCCCTTTAAAGAGTGTTGCAAAATATGATCTTCTGGTATTGCAGCTCAGCCCCATTTGATTGAATCGAAGTGTACTACCAGAGAGTAACACTGTTTCTAGAACAAGAATCAGACTTGGAATTTCATACAACTCCTTTAAGTGTTACAACATACTTTATCAGAATTTTTCTACACTATTTGTAACATTCAGCCAACTTCTAAATGCAGAACAGTGTACTTGTGTTTAAAATAGTTAGGCAAATTACAGTCTTCAATTTCCATCTCCCATGATTCATTCTTCTTACCTTGAAAATACTGTATGCTAAAAAAAGTTTTTATTACTGTACTCTAAAACTCAAAAGAAGATGAAGAAACTAAGAACTAACCATTGCTAATTACTCCATTATAACACAATTCTTAGCTGTGGAAAGTATAACAAGGAAAATGCTTGTCCATTTGTCACAGATGTTTTTGAAAGCTGAGTTAATTTAAACAAAGGATTTGCAAGTGCTCCATCGGTTCTAGTCCTTTGTGTTCCACTTTTCTCCATTTATCTTTTGTGACTTTTTATGTAGAAACCATCATTTAAACTACTTTTTCTATTGTCGTCTCTTTCATTTTTAAATGGAGCAGAAACTTTATAGCCTTTTACTGCAAAAAAAAAAAATAAAACTATGGAATATAGCAGAGCCTAATTATACCAGCAAGATTATTCACTGTATTTTTGGATGATGTTCCTATGAAACAGATTAAAGAAGACTTCTCACCACTTGGGGCACATGCGGTTTTATATATTGCTAGAAAGCTGACAGTGCACTGAATTCAGCGCACTGTTGGCTTTCACGATCTGTGCCCCAGATGAAGAGCTATTGGTGCCGGTACCGTAGCTCTTCACCGTCACAAGGGCGTTTCTGACAGTTAGTCAGGATCGCCGTTCCTCACAGCAGTGCCTATAGCGCTGTACTGTGAGAGCGAGGAGGAATGCCTCCTCCCTCCCCTCCTGATAGTGCTCGACCATAGATGAGTACTGGTGAGGCGTTCCTTCCCACTCTCACAGTACAGCGCTATAGGCGCTGCTGTGAGGAAGGGCGTCCCTGAGTGACTGTCAGAAACGCCCTGTGACGGTGAATAGCTACGGTACTGGCACTGGTAGCTTTTCACCTGGGACACAGATCGTGAAAGTCAACAGTGCGCTGAATTCACTGTCGGCTTTTAGCGATATATAAAACCGCATGTGCCCCAGGTGGTGAAAGGTCCTCTTTAAATAACATATATTTTAAATTGTGCTTTTGTAATGCTGGTAATATTTCAGTCAGAATTTGATATTGATGTCTGTGATTATTATCGTCATCATCATTTATTAAAATCTACATATTTTAAAGCTAAAACCACAGCCGTACATATAACAGGTATACTTCTTAGTTCTCAAATAGTGTAAATATACTTAATAATAGTTCTTTAACAGTCAATATGTTAGGAAAGCAGTTTCTTTTAAACTATATAAAATGTAATAAAATGTCGGTGATCTAAAAGTAACATAAAAATGCGCAACTAAAGTCCTGAATCATCACAGATTCGCACTCATTAAAACGTGATAAAGTTGTCATTACAAATATTAAATCAACAAAATATAGAGAAGAGAACGATAGAAAGAAAAAGAGTTCCAACAGTTTATGAAAATCGAAATATAAGATGTTATTTTATATACGGCAGTGCACAAAAATTGACACAATTAAAAATATATATATATATATATATATATATATATATATATACCGATGTGTCCCCCTCATCTGAGCATATCAAAAGTCAAACAGTATTTCTAAGAACAACATGATTTAGTAATAATTTAGTTCCAAGTGATAAACTATGGATCTTTTTTGTGTCTATGTGTGGTCACTCTTTAATGGCTTTTGTTATCTTGCCTCCATATTGTTCCAAATTTGATGTGAAATTAGATTCCATAACCAAATTGGAGATCAGTTAAGTGCTGACACATCTGTACATAGTATATAAAGAATGCAAGGTATAAAAAATGTAATAAACAATAAAACTTTTTTCCTATGCATAACATAGTACACATGGCTACAACTTAATAAATAATTAAGGCGAATGTCTGTTTGTCACAAAGTGAATATATATCAGCAAGTCCCGAGATGGCATTTCTTAAACAGAAGACTTATAATGCAGAACATATTCAATAGGAATATGGAAGCGGTTGCCTGCTGTGTTTTTTATAGTATGGGCTTTTGCTTATAAGTATAAGAATCCTCCTACATTTGTAGGGGCTAACGCAAAGGGTTTTATGGATTTCAAAACACTTTGTAATAACCTTTGCACCTTTCTCAATCATTACATATAGAACAGTCTCTTCTTGTCTACATCAATATGTCTGTAAATATATATATATATATTTTTAAATAGATCTATAAAGGCTACAATAGAGTATGTGTAAAGTAGTGCTTGTGAGGGTGTCTGTCACCAGAACACAGAATATCAATCGCAGCATTGGCCACACACCGCTCGTACGGTCTACAGAGATCATCAGCGCGAATGCGCAGTCCCCCTTCCTGTCGCCCGGGACAATCTGTGGCATTTGTTTGGTTAATATGCTGGGTTCTGGTGGCAGATTCCCTTTAATGGAAGCTAGTCCAACCCTATAGAGAATGACCAATGTTCTGGAATATAATAAATTTATTTAAGCTACTGTATCTGTACTATACGTTATATATGTTAGATTTCCAAATGCTTATCCACATATATGTTTTTATAATTGGAATCTCCCTAAATAACGTTAGAACAAGGTTCATAATTGCAAAACATTGTAATAATATATAGAAATACGTTTCTGACTTACCTATCTGAGCTTCTTGTATTGTCAGTTTGTTTTCCAAGGGCTGGAGTAACTTTGGTGGTTTATCGGTGAGTGGAGCTGAAAGAACATCATATAATATTAATATTAGCCTTGTTGTCTTATAAATTATGAGTAATATAGCATATGAGTCATATGAAGATTTGGGAAAATTCCCATTGCTAGCTTTTTACTGAAGGGAGAATTTCCTATATTATGGAACCATATTTCTCTTCTAAAACTAACGTAACAAAATTAGCTTTTTTTCTCAAAAATTACCTGCAATGTTTGACACTATCTTAGCATCACAGGATCACTGTATTGCAATATAGTAGTTATATGCTAGATTGTTTCCATGGTTTTATTCCATTATTTTTATTTTATGTTTTTGAAATAAAGATCATTTATATATTTGTTGAGAAGAAATAGTTCTATACTGTACAGATAGTAACATAATGATACCGATACTATAAGAAGTACAAGTATTCCCTAACACACACAACCTAAAAATACCAAAATACCAAACAATAAATATGAAGCCAATATCTTGAAAATAAAAATTATTAATTAAAGATTAATTGCACTTATTTATTTTTATTTATTTATGCTTGCTTGTATAACGTCATCATATTCTGCAATGCTTTTACAGACATTGTGGTCACTGTCCCATAATATACATCCCCTATCAGTAAGTCTTTGGAGTGCGGGAGGAACACACACAAACACGGGGAGAACATACAAACACCTTGCAGATGTTGTCCTAGGCAGGATTTGAACCCAGGTCTCCAGCGCTGCAAGACAAACCACTGAGTCACCCTGCTGCCCACTTATTTACACAACCATATAATAAAATCCTATATACACTAAACACACTTAAAAACAATTCCTAATGAAGAAGCACCACAAAATGTGCATTGGAGAGTGGGATGGGGGACGTAGTTAAGCAAGATAATTCATTTGTTATGGGCATTTGCATTTGGTATATTTCTTGGACATACACATGTGTGCAGGCTTTGTAGGGCTTTTGTAGGTTTTGTGTAAAGTTTTGCAAGGCTCACATCTTGTTCAGATCCTACATCAAGCGTATATTTTGTATATTTCCAATGTATACCTTGGACAGAGAACTGCAATGTATCCCACTGTATAAGCATATAACACAATACATCACTAATAGGCTTTAAATATTAAAGAAAAAATGGAATAATGTAGTATACGATTCTACAGTATTTAATACCTCATAAATAACATACAGATATATTCCAGACTGATGGAAGGCAAGAGGACACTGTTTTGGCCTAGAGATGAGCGAACACTGTTCGGATCAGCCGATCCGAACAGCACGCTCCCATAGAAATGAATGGAAGCACCTGTGACGTTGAGTTTGCCGGCGGCCAGCCGGCGTCACAGGTGCTTCCATTCATTTCTATGGGAGCGTGCAGTTCGGATCGGCTGATCCGAACAGTGTTCGCTCATTGGCCTCCATCAGGTGAACAGAGTCCTATGGATAAGACCAGCATAGATGATACCACACCTACACAGCAGGTCAGATCCTTGGTGTAATTTTTATACCTGCACCATGCTAATTACAATGCCAGACAATTACTTTGAATTGTTGTATACAGACTAGAGGCAGCCCGACAGGCTTACAATCGTACAGTTTTCCCTCATAAACATATCCTTTAGCTCTGATATTGTTCTCACTTACTTATATCATCGTTATGTTCACACATACAAAGTTTCATTCCATTCCAATGAGTGTGTACAAAGAAAATCACCCTCCTATAGAGCAAATTACACTTATAAATCATTCTGCAAGGAACACAAAAATGTTTGTGATTAGAGATGAGCGAACAGTGTTCTATCGAACACATGTTCGATCGGATATCAGGGTGTTCGCCATGTTCGAATCGAATCGAACACCACGTGGTAAAGTGCGCCAAAATTCGATTCCCCTCCCACCTTCCCTGGCGCCTTTTTTGCACCAATAACAGCGCAGGGGAGGTGGGACAGGAACTACGACACTGGGGGCATTGAAAAAAATTGGAAAAAGTCATTGGCTGCCGAAATCAGGTGACCTCCATTTTAGACGAATAGTGGATTTCAAATCCGGGTCATATGAGAATGTGAACTTTGTGACTATGAGACAGGGATAGCTGTACAGGCAGGGATAGCTAGGGATAACCTTTATTTAGGGGGGAATGTTATTAAAAATAACTTTTTGGGGCTCTATCGGGTGTGTAATTGTGATTTTTGTGAGATAAACTTTTTCCCATAGGGATGCATTGGCCAGCGCTGATTGGCCGAATTCCGTACTCTGGCCAATCAGTGCTGGCCAATGCATTCTATTAGCTTGATGAAGCAGAGTGTGCACAAGGGTTCAAGCGCACCCTCGGCTCTGATGTAGGAGAGCCGAGGGTGCACTTGAACCCTTGTGCACCCTCAGCTCTGCTACATCAGAGCCGAGGGTGCGCTTGAACCCTTGTGCACACTCTGCTTCATCAAGCTAATAGAATGCATTGGCCAGCGCTGATTGGCCAATGTATTCTATTAGCCTGATGAAGTAGAGCTGAATGTGTGTGCTAAGCACACACATTCAGCTCTACTTCATCGGGCTAATAGAATGCATTGGCCAGCGCTGATTGGCCAGAGTACGGAACTCGACCAATCAGCGCTGGCTCTGCTGGAGGAGGCGGAGTCTAAGATCGCTCCACACCAGTCTCCATTCAGGTCCGACCTTAGACTCCGCCTCCTCCGGCAGAGCCAGCGCTGATTGGCCGAAGGCTGGCCAATGCATTCCTATGCGAATGCAGAGACTTAGCAGTGCTGAGTCAGTTTTGCTCAACTACACATCTGATGCACACTCGGCACTGCTACATCAGATGTAGCAATCTGATGTAGCAGAGCCGAGGGTGCACTAGAACCCCTGTGCAAACTCAGTTCACGCTAATAGAATGCATTGGCCAGCGCTGATTGGCCAATGCATTCTATTAGCCCGATGAAGTAGAGCTGAATGTGTGTGCTAAGCACACACATTCAGCACTGCTTCATCACGCCAATACAATGCATTAGCCAGTGCTGATTGGCCAGAGTACGGAATTCGGCCAATCAGCGCTGGCTCTGCTGGAGGAGGCGGAGTCTAAGGTCGGACTTGAATGGAGACTGGTGTGGAGCGATCTTAGACTCCGCCTCCTCCAGCAGAGCCAGCGCTGATTGGTCGAGTTCCGTACTCTGGCCAATCAGCGCTGGCCAATGCATTCTATTAGCCCGATGAAGTAGAGCTGAATGTGTGTGCTTAGCACACACATTCAGCTCTACTTCATCGGGCTAATAGAATACATTGGCCAATCAGCGCTGGCCAATGCATTCTATTAGCTTGATGAAGCAGAGTGTGCACAAGGGTTCAAGCGCACCCTCGGCTCTGATGTAGCAGAGCTGAGGGTGCACAAGGGTTCAAGTGCACCCTCGGCTCTCCTACATCAGAGCCGAGGGTGCGCTTGAACCCTTGTGCAGCCTCGGCTCTGCTACATCAGAGCCGAGGGTGCGCTTGAACCCTTGTGCACACTCTGCTTCATCAAGCTAATAGAATGCATTGGCCAGCACTGATTGGCCAGAGTACGGAATTCGGCCAATCAGCGCTGGCCAATGCATTCTATTAGCCCGATGAAGTAGAGCTGAATGTGTGTGCTAAGCACACACATTCAGCACTGCTTCATCACGCCAATACAATGCATTAGCCAGTGCTGATTGGCCAGAGTACGGAATTCGGCCAATCAGCGCTGGCTCTGCTGGAGGAGGCGGAGTCTAAGATCGCTCCACACCAGTCTCCATTCAGGTCCGACCTTAGACTCCGCCTCCTCCAGCAGAGCCAGCGCTGATTGGCCGAATTCCGTACTCTGGCCAATCAGCACTGGCTAATGCATTGTATTGGCTTGATGAAGCAGTGCTGAATGTGTGTGCTTAGCACACACATTCAGCTCTACTTCATCGGGCTAATAGAATGCATTGGCCAGCGCTGATTGGCCGAATTCCGTACTCTGGCCAATCAGCACTGGCTAATGCATTGTATTGGCTTGATGAAGCAGTGCTGAATGTGTGTGCTTAGCACACACATTCAGCTCTACTTCATCGGGCTAATAGAATGCATTGGCCAATCAGCGCTGGCCAATGCATTCTATTAGCGTGAACTGAGTTTGCACAGGGGTTCTAGTGCACCCTCGGCTCTGCTACATCAGATTGCTACATCTGATGTAGCAGTGCCGAGTGTGCATCAGATGTGTTGTTGAGCAAAACTGACTCAGCACTGCTAAGTCTGCATTCGCATAGGAATGCATTGGCCAGCCTTCGGCCAATCAGCGCTGGCTCTGCCGGAGGAGGCGGAGTCTAAGGTCGGACCTGAATGGAGACTGGTGTGGAGCGATCTTAGACTCCGCCTCCTCCAGCAGAGCCAGCGCTGATTGGCCGAATTCCGTACTCTGGCCAATCAGCACTGGCTAATGCATTGTATTGGCGTGATGAAGCAGTGCTGAATGTGTGTGCTTAGCACACACATTCAGCTCTACTTCATCGGGCTAATAGAATGCATTGGCCAGCGCTGATTGGCCGAATTCCGTACTCTGGCCAATCAGCACTGGCTAATGCATTGTATTGGCTTGATGAAGCAGTGCTGAATGTGTGTGCTTAGCACACACATTCAGCTCTACTTCATCGGGCTAATAGAATGCATTGGCCAATCAGCGCTGGCCAATGTATTCTATTAGCGTGAACTGAGTTTGCACAGGGGTTCTAGTGCACCCTCGGCTCTGCTACATCAGATTGCTACATCTGATGTAGCAGTGCCAAGTGTGCATCAGATGTGTAGTTGAGCAAAACTGACTCAGCACTGCTAAGTCTCTGCATTCGCATAGGAATGCATTGGCCAGCCTTCGGCCAATCAGCGCTGGCTCTGCCGGAGGAGGCGGAGTCTAAGGTCGGACCTGAATGGAGACTGGTGTGGAGCGATCTTAGACTCCGCCTCCTCCAGCAGAGCCAGCGCTGATTGGTCGAGTTCCGTACTCTGGCCAATCAGCACTGGCCAATGCATTTCTATGGGGAAAAGTTAGCTTGCGAAAATCGCAAACTGACAGGGATTTCCATGAAATAAAGTGACTTTTATGCCCCCAGACATGCTTCCCCTGCTGTCCCAGTGTCATTCCAGGGTGTTGGTATCATTTCCTGGGGTGTCATAGTGGACTTGGTGACCCTCCAGACACGAATTTGGGTTTCCCCCTTAACGAGTTTATGTTCCCCATAGACTATAATGGGGTTCGAAACCCATTCGAACACTCGAACAGTGAGCGGCTGTTCGAATCGAATTTCGAACCTCGAACATTTTAGTGTTCGCTCATCTCTATTTGTGATGATTCTCTGTAAGGGCACTGTGTCTTACTTTAACAAAGACATACCCAACTTCTGCTTCAATAACTTTTCACTCGATAGTGGATCGTATTATTAAGCAACCTACTTCTCTTTTGAAATCAATAGATCCGGATATAAAAAGAACAAACCCTTAGCGGAAAACTAAACAACAGATGGCACTTGCCAGTATCACTAATAATCAAAGAGAACAGCTGCTTGGATCACTTTTACAGTACGCAATGATAAAACATTGTATTATAGGGGATTTTGATCATGTTTCATTCTCTTCGGGTCACTTTTATTATCTCACCATTTTAACTATCGATGACTACATTTTGAAAGTCCAGATTTATATTATATTATATTATTCTATGTTAATATATTTCATCACATTTCAACTAAATATATGTGATGCCTTGGTTAAATATCTCTTACCTATTGAAATATTAACCTTATCCTATTAGTCTTAGCAAACCTATATGTCGTATTTCGTCATTGTTTTGTCTTTACCTTCATAGTGCCCCCAAGTGCTGCATCCTTTGCCTCAATGTACTATACTGTAGGATGATAAGATAATTTATGTTCTCTTTGTTACAGAAGTAACTACTTTTCTCTCTTCTGAATTTATTGTATGCCTTTGATCCCTAAGTAAATGTATTATGCCATTTGCCATATGAAACTTCTATAATCTCTTTCCTATGTATCCTGAATTATTGTGTATTTAGACATATATTATATAGTATTGGTTAAACACACAGAGCTTCCAAATCTTTCATATGTAGCTTTAAAAATTGTTCCGTTCTTTTTTTTTTTTTTTTTAATGAGCCAAAATGAAAATCACAAGGGTGGTACCTGGTACAGTAGATACGAAATTTCATCCATAGGCAAATGTGCATTAGGTGTGTACACCTCTCATGTGGTTGAGCTCATTGTAGGCATTGCATACATTGATCTCATATCTCCGCACTGGAAGCAATAGTTCCACTTTCCTCTAAGAGGGGAAGAACCAAGACTGTGTTCAATTGAAGGGATTCTCATCCAGGATGCCAGTGCTCCAGTAATGGGTACTGGTCATTGAAAATGTATCCATGGAGAACAAAAGTATTAAAATCCACTCAAGGTTTATTGGGTATATACAACGCGTTTCACACCATCCTGGCTTCCTTCGTCAGGAATAACTTATAGTGCTTACAAAAACATACAAATATACATTATATGTATGTACTGTACATCATGCCTGACAAAGACACCAGGATGGTGGGTATCTTTTTAAAGACTTTATACTGGACCATTGACATCCTGGATGAGGACTTTTTTCTTTTGAATAATTTGCTAGTATGTATCAAAACAATGCAACCACAGCAGTATAATCATTGATTCTCAGAAAGTGTGTGTGTGTGTGTGGGGGGGAAGTAACTTAAGAGAAGACTGGTTGGGCTGAATATGATTGTGTTACTTCTATGTTTCTACAATGGATCCTCTAAAGAGCAATCTGATTAGCACTGGCTAGACTGGGTGTGAAATCTAATGGTTTTCCAAGTTTTCATCCTTTAACTATTGTGTAGAGATGTGGACTTGGCTGTTAAGAAACCCTAGGTCTCGGTATTCTGAATAGTCTCCTGCAGACAGTGGTAGCATAGCAGAACATGAAGTCAAGCCAAGGATGTTCGTAGATAATCAACTAAGGACTAAACTCTAGCAACAACAGGAACAAAAAGGAAATAACTTGATCCTCAGGGGATAAGACTAAGGAAATACAAGGCGGAGCTAACTATATCCACGGCTGTGTCCAAAGCCTCCCACCCACATTGCTTTTCTGTTGTACAGTGAAGAAAGCAAAAGAAACCAAACTACACCAAAATCCAAGGCAATATGTAACAGGTTCTGTGATATATAACTATAAGCATTTTATATACATTTGTAAGACTTTATACTCTCAGCTCCTTTTGTGCATTAACCCCCTAGTAAAATGTAATTATATATATATTTTAGCCATAGGAATAATACCTCCATAGACTTATTATGGTGGTCCTCTATTGTAACTACTGTATAATTTGTATTTATAACTTAGTCCATTAGGGGTGTATAGAATAAATTCTGCAAAGGTTCTGCCAAAGCTGCTATCACTCTTAGAAAACGTTGCCCTACATTACATGTAATACAGATGGTAGTTGGACATTTTGTGATGCATCCCCTATAATACCCTGTAATATACATGTTCTATTAAACAAAGTCAAATGGGTTGTAAATTCAGTAAAATTAACATCTGTTTTGCTAATCTTTTGGAATAATACTATAGATAGTATGGTAGAAGGATGCAATAATATGTTTTGTTCCGGTAGGTTTAGCAAATAGGTTATTGCCATCGTATGCACATGACCTCTAAATATGTCATTCTAAATATACCTCTCTGATTGTAATTGATATTGTCAGCTAATGCAGTCAAGCACTTTGTACAGAGGCTAAAATAAGGCACATTGTTTTTCTAGAATGCTGGTTCTTCCTTGTTGTAATCTAAAGCTATCTCTGTGGGTTGCCAACAAGTGCAAGAACATTAGAAGAGGAATAAGAAGAACACTGTAATCCTAATAATCAAACCGCATGTAGCCATTCATTTCAGTAGACACACTGTACAATAGAAGAATCTGACTTCACCGTCAAGAACTTTTCCAAAGTTTAAATGCACTTCTAATACATTGTATAGTATTTTACCTTAGCAAAGTTCAATATTACATATGCCATATATTAAATGGCTGATCATTACATAGCATAACATCAAAATGGTAAAATATATTTTCAATAAAAACAAAAAACTAAATGAAGATGGTACGGTTTTGTTCACAATATTTCTGTAACATTTGCATGAATTTTTATAGTGGCTGATACTTGTCTGTTTTCAGCACGCCCATAAAGAATTAAGGGAGCAGCAGGGCAAATGTGCCACTTGCCACTCAATGAGTATGAGGGAACCGCAACCCCACTCTCAGGATCAGTGGAGGTGTCAGTGGTTAGTCCCCAAAATGAGGAAGTTATTTATCCTATCAATACCAATAAGAAAGCTATGGATAAGTAGAACAACAGGTGATCACATGAATGGATGTCCATCCAATAACTATCACGGTGAACATCAGGGACAAAGAGTGGTGAGGCAGAGAGCTTGTCTAAGTGGTGAGGCGTTAGAGCTTGTCTAACAAAAAAACCAAAAAAACAAATAGAAAATGCACATATCAAAGATTTAGCCAGGCACCTTAAAGAAACCAATGCCTTGAGATATTTTTAACATGGTAAATGTCAACATAAACGTTGCTGTATCTTTACTTTTGAACAATTTCAACATACATACACACACACACACACACACTGTGAGTTTGTTGCTCAGAAAGCTGTGTTAAGGATTGTAGATAATGGGAACACCATCTAAAACCCCTACAATGAGCTCAAAGAGCACATTTCTAAATTCCTGAAATTCACACTACTCAAACTACATAATGATAAGAACAAGCGCTACACAGACACTTAATACAAACCTATAGATTGAGACTTAGAGATCCAAAGAATTGTCATTGGAATCCTAAATAATGATGTTGGGTCAGTGATTAATTCATTCAATGTTGTATTGTGTATTTGTAAACTTTACAAATGTATGTACAGGATCTATCAGTTTATGTATGTATATATGTATGTATCTGTCTATTTTAAAATTACCGACCTGATATTCCATAAAGCGTAAGGGCCCCTTCACACGGAGTAAACGCTCGTGTATTTTGGCAAAATACACGTGTAAAAATAAGACTCCCATTGACTTCAATGACATTTTACACGTGTATTTTGACGTGTATTTTGACGTGTTTTTTTACACGTGTAAAAATAAATGCCATTGAAGTCAATGGGAGTCTGATTTTTACACGTGTATATTTTACACGGGTATTTTGCCAAAATACACGCGCGTTTACTCTGTGTGAAGGGGCCCATAAGCATAGCCCCATAACAACTTTTATAACTAAAATTTTAGTTATAACCAGCTTTTCATAAATAAATCTTGTACTATGTAGTATTGTATTGTCTTCCAGATAAGATGTGCTAGCTCCTTGGAATGAGACAATAAATCAACCGGCTGGCCGCAACCTCCTCTTCCCTCTTCCCTTCTCCGTAGAGTTCTACGTGTGAGGCAGGATATGGACATGGTTCTCAATGTAAACAAGAGTTAGATTGAAGATAAGGAGGAGTTGGTGAAGGAAATAGATCTCCTTAATAAGATATATTAGAAAGTTTCTTCTATTCACCTGTGCTATTTTTATTCACAAAAAGTTGTTCATAATTGTATAGATAGTATAGATTACTACTAGAGATGAGCGAACAGTGTTCTATCGAACACATGTTCGATCGGATATCAGGGTGTTCGTCATGTTCGAATCGAATCGAACACCGCGTGGTAAAGTGCGCCAAAATTCGATTCCCCTCCCACCTTCCCTGGCGCCTTTTTTGCACCAATAACAGCGCAGGGGAGGTGGGACAGAAACTACGACACTGGGGGCATTGAAAAAAATTGGAAAAAGTCATTGGCTGCCGAAATCAGGTGACCTCCATTTTAGACGAATAGTGGATTTCAAATCCGGGTCATATGAGAATGTGAACTTTGTGACTATGAGACAGGGATAGCTGTACAGGCAGGGATAGCTAGGGATAACCTTTATTTAGGGGGGAATGTTATTAAAAATAACTTTTTGGGGCTCTATCGGGTGTGTAATTGTGATTTTTGTGAGATAAACTTTTTACCATAGGGATGCATTGGCCAGCGCTGATTGGCCAGAGTACGGAACTCGACCAATCAGCGCTGGCTCTGCTGGAGGAGGCGGAGTCTAAGATCGCTCCACACCAGTCTCCATTCAGGTCCGACCTTAGACTCCGCCTCCTCCAGCAGAGCCAGCGCTGATTGGCCGAATTCCGTACTCTGGCCAATCAGCACTGGCTAATGCATTGTATTGGCGTGATGAAGCAGTGCTGAATGTGTGTGCTTAGCACACACATTCAGCTCTACTTCATCGGGCTAATAGAATGCATTGGCCAATCAGCGCTGGCCAATGCATTCTATTAGCTTGATGAAGCAGAGTGTGCACAAGGGTTCAAGCGCACCCTCGGCTCTGATGTAGCAGAGCCGAGGCTGCACAAGGGTTCAAGCGCACCCTCGGCTCTGATGTAGCAGAGCCGAGGGTGCACTTGAACCCTTGTGCACCCTCGGCTCTGCTACATCAGAGCCGAGGGTGCGCTTGAACCCTTGTGCAGCCTCGGCTCTGCTACATCAGAGCCGAGGGTGCGCTTGAACCCTTGTGCACCCTCGGCTCTGCTACATCAGAGCCGAGGGTGCGCTTGAACCCTTGTGCACACTCTGCTTCATCAAGCTAATAGAATGCATTGGCCAGGGCTGATTGCTAAGCACACACATTCAGCACTGCTTCATCACGCCAATACAATGCATTAGCCAGTGCTGATTGGCCAGAGTACGGAATTCGGCCAATCAGCGCTGGCTCTGCTGGAGGAGGCGGAGTCTAAGGTCGGACCTGAATGGAGACTGGTGTGGAGCGATCTTAGACTCCGCCTCCTCCAGCAGAGCCAGCGCTGATTGGTCGAGTTCCGTACTCTGGCCAATCAGCGCTGGCCAATGCATTCTATTAGCCCGATGAAGTAGAGCTGAATGTGTGTGCTTAGCACACACATTCAGCTTTACTTCATCGGGCTAATAGAATGCATTGGCCAATCAGCGCTGGCCAATGCATTCTATTAGCGTGAACTGAGTTTGCACAGGGGTTCTAGTGCACCCTCGGCTCTGCTACATCAGATTGCTACATCTGATGTAGCAGTGCCGAGTGTGCATCAGATGTGTAGTTGAGCAAAACTGACTCAGCACTGCTAAGTCTCTGCATTCGCATAGGAATGCATTGGCCAGCCTTCGGCCAATCAGCGCTGGCTCTGCTGGAGGAGGCGGAGTCTAAGGTCGGACCTGAATAGAGACTGGTGTGGAGCGATCTTAGACTCCGCCTCCTCCAGCAGAGCCAGCGCTGATTGGTCGAGTTCCGTACTCTGGCCAATCAGCACTGGCCAATGCATTTCTATGGGGAAAAGTTAGCTTGCGAAAATTGCAAACTGACAGGGATTTCCATGAAATAAAGTGACTTTTATGCCCCCAGACATGCTTCCCCTGCTGTCCCAGTGTCATTCCAGGGTGTTGGTATCATTTCCTGGGGTGTCATAGTGGACTTGGTGACCCTCCAGACACGAATTTGGGTTTCCCCCTTAACGAGTTTATGTTCCCCATAGACTATAATGGGGTTCGAAACCCATTCGAACACTCGAACAGTGAGTGGCTGTTTGAATCGAATTTCGAACCTCGAACATTTTAGTGTTCGCTCATCTCTAATTACTACCTCACTATTATTTTTTTTTTTGTTTGTTTGTTCATTTTATAATTAAAAATATTTCCTTGGTTTTCAGAACCAGCATCGATCATACTGAATGCAATGACTGAAAATGTATTCACTTTAAATCTCTCAATTTCAATGTTGTATTTCTTTTTAGAAAATGAGAATGTGGAACATCACGTTATGTTTTTCATTGACTATTTCATTGAAATTATTTCTGCAATTACGCCATTTTATACCATTTTCATAAGAAATGCATTTTGAAGAGCCTCACAAAAGACCTGACACAGCGACTAAAAGCAGTAATAGATTGGCGATTGGCACAGTGACTATACTACAACTTAATTGTGGAAGCCTCCGACTGATACCACTGTGATGATTTAGCAGCATCTTATCGAGTATAAAAACGACAAAGTGATAATATTGTAATAACAAAGACATGCAACTAAATGATCCACTATTTGTGTCATAATAAGATGATGTCTGCTACATATATACTATCGAGACTTAGAAAATAGTATTATGGAGAACATAATGTGATAAAACTTTGGCGACTGAATCCTTGTGTTTAATGCAAATCTACGTTTTTTGTCCGCAATATTTGTTGGAACCATTAACTCAAAATCGTAATAAAAAGTGACATTTTCAGGAGGGTTTTTGAAATCACTGCTGTAGCAAGTCACATGTAATGAGAAGACATCAACTCCGGAGATAAGAGAACAGAGATGGGTGGAGGATCTTCCTTCATGGCTGCTTATAAACTACATGTCAACTTTACCAAAATCATTCTTGCCTGCGTATGACCTTAATACATGAACAGAGTATCTTTGTACAATAATAATAATAATAATAATAATAATAATAATAATAATAATAATAAATAAATAAATTTTATTTATATAGCGCCAACATATTTCGCAGCACTGTACAATTTGTAGGGTTCAAATACAGACAGAAAGATACATTACAAAGAAAGTCATTTCACACAATGGGACTGAGGGCCCTGCTCGCAAGAGCTTACAATCTATGAGGTAGAGGGGGTGACTCAAGAGGTAGCAGGGGCGGCCTTGCTTACACAGTGTTTTAAGCATAAATTTGAAGTGGAGGAAATCTGCAGGTGAACCTGATTTTCTCCTCTTTGTAATGTAGCAATACATCAACTAACACATGCAAAGGTGGTTTTTATCTCATCTTAAAGGGATCTTACTATAACACAGAGTATGAATGTTAGTTTGACAGGTACCATGTCCCTAAATATTTGTGCAATCTAAGTACACTTCTTCATGGCATGGTAGTCCCAATGACAGAATAATGTGCCAACACACAACAATAACTGAAGATAATTTTATTGAGGGACACAATACATCTAGGAAATGGCTTGGCTTTCAAATTACAACACTCTATTTTCAATTTTAGGGTGCCAAAAAAGTCTACTGCATGGAAGTCACTCCTCACTCACTTACTTTACTATCACTCGGTAGTATCCAATACCCTATCATTCATGACTTCACTGTGTGAGGCGAGTATGGAGATTGATTCTATACAGTTAAACAGGTTGAGAAAAGATAAAGAGGTGGAGAGCAGCCTAATAAGTGGAGAAGGGAACATATTTCTTTGTTAAGATTGTGAGTAAGTTAACACGATAGAAGCAGTGGTGTGGACCCAAACAGTCAAGACAGGGACACAAAATGTGCAGCAAACTGGTTTATTTAGAGAAAAACAGGAAAATAAATAAACCTTGACTTCAGGCACTAAATGAATAAAACAAAATACAGCCTTAACTTCAGGAAAAAAAAAACAAAATAAAAACCTGCTCGTCTGAGCAACTAACTAAACAGAACTGATAACCTAACTATACATGTGGCTTACTTCCAGCCACATGAACAAAACAGGCACAATATAGTCTCACCGGACTCAGGGATACAGGACAGAACCATACACCTCCTTTCACCTCATGGAACTGCACACAATGCAGGAGCTGCAGCCTTTTTCTGGACCAGTAATGAGCCAAAGATCTACACTTGGGCTGAGGCCTACTCCAGATCTGCCCTGGACCACACATATGTCATAAACCTGGGGCTGATATATCTGAACTCCAGCACTTTGCCTGTCACCTTCTCACAAGATATGTTACAAAGTTTCTTATATTCATCTGCACTGTTCAGTTATTAAAAGTTGTTTTATAACACGAGGTACTCTTTAAGTATAATAGTACAATACTGCTGAACATGTTCTATATTATACTTTTTAAAGTAGAACAATTTGTTTGGAATCCTACTTAAAGTTTAGTAAATGGCCATGATTCTACTTGATGGTTTTTTGCATTCTGTTTCTGAAAGTTTTACAACTGGCAGAATCATTAGGGAAATAAAAAGCTTCACCTCTGCCCTGAATAAATGCAGATTAACTGAAAAAATAATGATAAGATCCATATTTTACATATAACCTAATATTGAGAGCAATATTTTCTGTTTAGAAGAGAATATTGTTTGGCATACATAACAAATTTATGGTACATTTGGGGCATTGCTTAATAAGCATTTCATTACTAGCAAAAAATATTTGCAGACAAAATCTCAGCTTTCTTGGAAATGATTAGGAATTCATGAATTTGTATGAAATGCTTGTTTCAGTATACAACAGGCAAACAATGTCACCATGATATTAGGCCTGGTTCACATCTGCATTCGGTATTCCATTTGAGGAGTCGGCTTAGGGACCCCCTCAACAGAACACCGAATACATTGACAAGTGATGAACTTATGAAAGCACACGGACCCCATAGACTATAATGGGGTCTGTGTGTTTTCCACACGGTGTCCACATGACATGGTAATTCATGAAGTACTTTTCTCTCATGCGGACACCGCACAGAAAACACATGGACCCCATTATAGTCTATGGGGTCAATGTGCTTTCTTAAGCTCAACGCTTGTCAATGTGTTCAGTATTCCATTTGGGGGGTCCCCAAGCGGACTCCCCGAACGGAATATCGAATGCAGTAGTGAACCGAGCCTTAGTTCTTTACATAGGGGCCTTTATATGAACCATATTTTATGTTTCTTTTCAAGATGAAACTTGGTGTATATAAGTAGAGATGAGCGAGTAGTAATAGGTATTCGATCGACTCCTACGGTATTCGAAATACTCGTACTTGATCGAGTACCACTTGCTATTCGAATGTATTGCATTGATTGGCCGAATGCTATACAGTCGGCCAATTAACGCTGGTTCTTCTCCTACCTTTAGAAGTCTTCTCCGTGCAGCTTCCCCACAGCGTCTTCCAGCTCTGAATTCACTCTGCCAGGCATCGGGCCTGGGCAGAGCCGACTGCGCATGTCCGCTTATAGTGCGGGCATGCGCAGTCAGTTCTGCCCAGGCCCGATGCCTGACAGAGTGAATTCAGAGCCGGAAGATGCCACGGGGACGCTGCAAGGAGAAGACTTCTCGGAGGATCCAGCCCGACCCTCACTCGTGGACTTGGTAAGTATAATTTGATCGAACGTTGCCTACCCCTGAAACGAGCATTTTCCCCCCATGGACTATAGTAGGGTTCGATATTCGATTCGAGTAGTCGAATATTGAGGGGCTACACAAAACGAATATCGAACCGCGAACATTTTACTGTTAGCTCATCTCTATATATAAGTAATACATTAAAGGGAAATTAAAAAAAAACAAAAAAAAAACTATAAATGAAATATAGTTTAAAGTGAACTTTTCACATTGAACAGGAAGTGCAGGTATCATATTATAGCATGGGAGAGCCGAGCAAGTGGAAATAATGTTTTTAGGAAACAATTCAGAATCATTTGTAAGTTATTCATTTAAAGCACACCTGACCTTTAAACAAACTTTGTATAAATCAATAAGAACAGCTTGTGAACATGAACAGGAATATTAAATATTTTTGCAGACAGGTCGTTATATGACTTAGGCCTGGTTCACATCTGCGTTTGTATTCCATTCAGGGAGTCTTCTTGAGGACCCTCCAAACGTAATAATGAACGCGTTAAAAAGCGGTGAGTAATGAAAACACACGGACCCCATAGACTATAATGTTGTTCATGTGTTTTCTGCGTGGAGTCCGCATGAATCATGCAGAGACAATAGTACTTCAAGCAGCACTTATCTCTCCGCATGATTCCTGCAGCCACCATGCGGAAAACACATGGACCACATTATAGTGTATGGGGTCCGTGTATTTTCATTGCTTAATGCTTTTTAATGTATTTGGTATTGTTTTGGGCGGTCCCCAAGCGAATTCCCCAATCATAATACTGAATGCCAATGTGAACCAGGCCTTAGATTTTCCAATTTTTACTACTTTTACTATCTTCAGGTTTTGTCTATAGTTTTTAAGTTTCTCTCCAAGTGTGTGAGCGAAAACTAGCTGCTATACACTGCATACAGTTAGTAAAGGAGAATCTGCTTTATGACTGTTTTTCTCTCACCCAGAAACAGCTGGGGATCATATAGGATTTACTGTATATAGAGAACAACTGGAGAGGTGAGTATGACTGTTTGTTATATTTACATACCTGCATTGGGCCGGGGCATCTTAAGATACCCCAGGGTATAATAATAGCAGTTCTGAAATTAAACTGTCATTAAAATCACAAGAATATTCACTAGATGAGTTCTGACCAACACCATTTGGTAGCTGTCATGCAGAACTTAAGGAAATGGTGTGGGGAACATTTTGAAACCTTAGACAAATAAAATGTATCCTATTGTGATAAAAAAATATCAGTCATGCAATGTAAGGACATTCCAGATTCACCAGATCAAGAGCAAAGTATTCAGCTCTGTTAAAAAAAAAAAAAAAAACTTATTTTTTTTCTAGTTTTGTTCACTGGTTATTTAATATAAAAATTTTAAAAATTAAATTATTACAACTATACAATATTTTTTCCAGATTTAAAAATCTATTTGTACATGTATGGAAAAAATATTGTGCATGTTTTGTCAATGTTATATAAAGGCTCAGCTGTAAACTACAGGAATATATTGACACAAGTCGACAAATCTCAAAGCAATGAAAATTCCAAATGCAATGCCTCAGCACTCTGATCACCGAAGTCATCTTAGCCTAACAACTTCATCAATAAGTGATGTGAAATTGTATTTTCATCAGGATATCATTTCCTACAAAGCGTACAAACATGTTTAATGTGTTATTAAGACTGCACCACAAATAGAGTAAAAATGATACAGCGTGATTGAGCTATAGACTATTACCAAAAATATAACAGTATCTCCTGGGTCTGAAAAAAAGAAGAAAAAACAAAAACATCCTACCAGAATGGGTGTCTACGATATGCAAATGCTTGTCCATGGACTATATCTTATAATGCAACTTAGATGTTCTAAAAGTAGACATTGATCATTACTTACAAGAATCAGATATGACCAATTGTACCTAACACAGGAACGTTTCATTGCAGACAGAAAAAGTGCAAAACCTGCCCACACATAAAATAAAAATCCCCAACTCTGGCCAAGACTACAAGATCCCAGGTAACTTCATCTGCAGCACACCTAATGTGGTGTATTTAATAATTAGAGATGAGCGAACGGTAAAATGTTCGAGGTTCGATATTCGTTTCGAGTAGCCCCTCAATATTCAACTACTTGAATCGAATATCGAACCCTATTATAGTCTATGGGGGGAAAATGCTTGTTTCAGGGGTAGGCAGCATTCGATCAAATTATACTTACCAAGTCCACGAGTGAGGGTCGGGCTGGATCCTCCGAGAAGTCTTCTCCGTGCAGCATCCCCACGGCGTCTTCCGGCTCTGAATTCACTCTGCCAGGCATCGGGCCTGGGCAGAGCCGACTGCGCATGCCCGCACTACAAGCGGACATGCGCAGACGGCTCTGCCCAGGTCCGATGCCTGGCAAAGTGAATTCAGAGCCGGAAGACGCCGCGGGGAAGCTGCACGGAGAAGACTTCTAAAGGTAGGAGAAGAACCAGCGTTGATTGGCCGACTGTATAGCATTCGGCCAATCAATGCTGGTTCTGCATCAAACTTTTACATTCAAATAGCGAGTGGTACTCGATAGAGTACGAGTATTTCGAATACCATAGTATGCGATCGAATACCTACTCGATCGAGTACTACTCGCTCATCTCTATTAATAATATGTACCAAGTGTCCCACTGGAGACCTTTATGTAGGAGAAACAGGACAGACACTTAGGATGAGGATGAATTCACACCAACATACGATTAGAAAGCAGAGAATTGACCTCCTTGTGCCAAAATACTTCTGCAATCAAAATCATAATATCACCAATGACATGAAGATCCTGATTTTAAGAAGAAATTTCAAAAGCAGAAAACATAGGAGGATATGGGCATATAAACTCATGATGACCTTTGACACACTCCAAAGGGGGCTAAACCAGTCACAGGGTTTTATGACATTTTACAACAACTAGATACCACGCGACTGATCAAAGGAACCAAAAACCCAGGAAAACTTCCTGTGAACTGATATATATGTTTTTTTGAATTGTTTTATTTGCATGTTCTGCTTTCCATCAATTTTGCATCTAACACTCTATTCCTGTATAAATATGCTTGCCTTCAGATATTGTGTTATACCAGCCTGATGAGGGGACCATTTTAGTAGTCCCGAAAACTCGCAATATGTCATCATTTTTAGTTAGCCATTAATAAAGGTATCAACTACTGAAGACTCCTCCCCAAATTTTTTTTATATACCCACATTGAATAATGAAAAAAAAAAAAAAAGACCATTGCATAGAATACATATAGACATACAAATAAAGCAAAATATAAATCTGTAAACATTAAACTACAAAGTGTTTAGGTGTTCTATAAAGTGCAAATTATTGGTGTCCTTCTGTAGTGTAAATGTATGAAAAATGAATATTTGCAGAATAAAAATAGATCAACATGTATTAAAATGCACTATTTATTTTGTGAATTGCCACTTATATGACATAGCCTACTATAGAGCTGACACACCATACAGTTCCATAATAAAACATACAATACATTGTTAAAATTTGAGGGGAAAAAAATGATGACTATGAATAAAAATTGACATGTGCATTCCAAGAAAGAATCATATTTTGACAGGTTTTCTTGCCATTCAATCCTCTTCTCTTCTCGTGCATAGCCGCAGAGATGAGTTTCATTTTAAATTGACATCCTTATTAAAACAAGTTACTCAAAAATGAGAACATCTTATAGAAAATAAATGAACCAACTGCAAGTGTACTGAGCAGAAATAGCCAAGGAAGCCTAGAATGCTTAATGTGGAGAAAAAAGTTGCAGAGTGGCAAATACTTAAGCTAGAAATGCCCCTTAATAGAATACAAAAGTATATACTGTATCTATCTACTGTCATGAGAAAAACAAAGTACACCCTCCTCAAATACTATGGTTTTAAGCATCAGAACATACAAATAAAAAACCCCACAAATGATCCTTAGATGGTAAATGCAACCTCAGATGAGCGAACACATGCCAGATTACACTGTGTCATTATTTACTTAATAAAACTAGGACTACACACAGAAGCAGTGTGTAAAAAGCGAGTGAACCTTTACTGATTCTGTAAGAATAAAGAGTATAGGAAAAAGCCAGGTGATGCCAAACACCTTTGATCAATGGGTTATCAGCAAAAGTGACCACCACCATAAAAGCAGTTTTGGCAGATTGCTGGCCTGGAAAATTAAGGCATGAGTTAATACAATGCCAAGGAGAAAATACATCCTTGCTGTACATCAATCTAGGAAGGGTTATATGTCCATTTCCAAAGCAATTAAAGTCTTTTACACTACACTGAGAAAGATTATTTAGAAGTGGAAAACATTCGAGGCAGTTGACAGTCTTCCCAGGAGTGGAAGTCCCAGCAAATTCACTATAAGATCACTACAAGACCGAAATCTAAGACTCTACAGGTCTCATGATGTTACATATTCAAGGTTATGACAGTGAAATTAGAAAAAGACTGAACATGTATGTTGTTTTTTCTGGGAGGGGGAATGGTTTGTCAGTAGAAAGCTTCTCCTTTTTTAAAAAAAAAGTACTTGGCAGCATGTCTTAAGTTTGCAAAGTTGCTTCTGAACAGAACTTAGGACTTTCGGAATAATGTCCCTTGGACAAATAAGACCAAAGTGGAGATGTTTGGCCATAATACACAGATCCCCAATGCATAGCAAACATCTCATATCAACTGTCATGGAGGGGCCATCATTGGGGCTTGTTTTGAAGCTACACCAAGCTGGGCACCTTGCAGTCATTGAGCCAACCATGGTCTCCTGTTTATATCAAAATATTCTGCAGTCAAAAGTGAAAGCATCTATCCAACAGCTAAAGCTTGGTCGAAACAGAATTATGTAACAGGGCAGTTGACCCAAGCACAAGAGCAAATCTGCAACAGGGTGGATGGAAAGTAGGTAATTTGTTGCAATGGTCAAGTCAAAGTCCAGACTTCAACCCACTTGAAATGCTGTGGTGGGACCTAAACCTCAATAAGCTGAAGCAACTGTGAAGGGTGGGACAATATTCCTCCAGACATATGTGAAACTCTTTTATTAAATTCTTTTTTTAGACATGTGTGAAATTCTAATAAGATCATATAGAAAATCATTACTTTAAATTATTGCTTCTAAAGGTATTGAAGTTACTAAATTACAGGGTGTACTTAGTTTATCCATTTTAGCCTAATTTAGTTAAAAAAATGAATGAAATGGTGGAATCTGATGTGCGTTGATGTTCATCCATCTAAGGACCAAATATTTTGTTTTATTATGTCTTGATACAGAAAACCATAGAATTCAAAGATGGTGTACTTTGTTTTTCAAATGACTGTCAGGAATATGGAAGGATAAATAGTTTAATAGATAGATGGATAGATAGATAGATAATAGATAGATGATAGATAGATAGATAGATAGATAGATAGATAGATAATAGATGGATAGATGATAGATAGATAGATAGATAGATAGATAGATAGATAGATAGATAATTGATTTTAGATGTTTTGACTCCCTTTATTGAAGTTCTATCATTCCGTTGCAGCTTGCTCATTCAGAATCTATGCAGTTGAAATTGTGTGTCAATGTAGAAGGCAGAAGTCTTTGAATTGCATACTCGTGATGATGAGTATATGACATATCTTTTCAATTGCTGAACTGTTATTGTTTGGCTGGTTATAGTAATGACATCTGGTAGCCTGAGGCAATTACAAGGAATGCTAGTTTAGCAAAAGGTCACAATCTGATGCCGCAAGTAAGTTTTTTTTTTATCTCATACACAGCTCTAGTAAGAATGCAGTTGTTTGTTTTACTGTACTAATGATATCTCAATACAAGATGGGAATGCTCAAACAAAAACTCACACTACTGATATTTTTCCATGGTCAGAAATATTTTATATTTCATTTTCTACTTCTTCTCTAATTCTTGGAAGATGATAAAAGCCCTTAGATCGATACTCGGGTTCCCAATAATATTTTCAGAACAAATGCACGATGCATTCTTACAGTACATATTGCTTTTTTTTAATTTTTTGGGCTCTGTTCCTCTAAGTCCTAGTCCCCTCCTTATTTTTGTGGAACTTCTCTATACACACTGTGCTTTTTTTTTGTAGTCTGCAATGCTATGTCTTGGAAGGACCGGCTAAGAGCAGGGGATGGTTTCTGAAACCACCCAAATTCAGTGTGTATATAGTGGTCTGAGAAGCCGGTGTCCATTTAACAGAAAGGATGCAAGTGCTGGAAACTGGAGGGATCCCACTATTAAAATTACAGTAGCAATGAGGGCATTATGTGAACCTTCGCTCAGACCTACAAGTTTTCAGACCAGAGATATAACTTGGTGCTCCAGACACCCAATACACAATTTGTACTGGGGCTCCCTCTTACCACGTGCTGTCTATAATACTGGTGCCTTCTTTATGTTGTAGAAATGCCTATGGGCTCTGTCACGGGATGGTTAGAGTCCGGCAATAGGCAATGTGTAATATATATTTCATGTGGAATGTATTCTCTAACCTGTTGTAAACATCAGTGTGTAGTTGGCTGATTCGGGTCTAGTGTGTTAGCACATTGTATGCAAATACCTCTAACTAGTGAGGACAATGGGTGGAGATAATCTGATCAGTGTCTCCAAGAAAATGTTGGATGGTGCATTGTCCATAGTAGACAGGGAGTCTGCTCTCCTTGGTATAGGTGAGGGGGGAAGGATCTGTGACTCAGCCCTTCCCACCCACAGATATAGGTGTAACAGTTTTAGTATATAGTTGTAGCTGCAGTTAGTATGTGTTAGCCGGCCTGTGCACAGCTCTGCAGAGAGCCAGGATATAGTTACAGGACCAAGGAACCAAAGTTATCATTGGATTGTGACTTCTGTGGACTTATTGTTATTACGGTTGATGTGACCGCCGCCGGCTACTAACTTTGTGGATTACAATAAATTGCTGTTGTCTCCCGACCTCTTGCGTCCGTGTTGATTCAAAAGACCATCCGGAGGAAGACGTATACCTTTGCTCCGTGACAACTGGTTGGCAGCGGTGGGATCAACAGCGGACAGCGAGATGGACTACAGCAGCCCAGCGATTAATGGAGCCACAACCTCAGAATACAGGAACTGGACTATGGCAAGTCTACAAGTAAGGGCCCGGGAACTAAACCTGAGTTACCAGGGAAGAACGAAAGATCAACTGATCGAGGCACTGGAGGAGATGACCCTGCAAAGCGACCATGAGGAGGGCTGCCCCCAGGAGACAGTAGAGATACGGGAGTGGCAGGTACAGACCCAAAAGAGCAGATGGGTTGTTTTGTATGAGGAGGAATTGGCAGTGCTGGGGCTAGGAGCAACTGCAGAGCAAAGGAGTAGAGCGTTACAGAGGGCTCAGGAAACGGAGAAGGAGGAACAGAGAATGGCGCATGAAAAGGAAAGAATGGCGCATGAAATGCGAATGGCTGAGATAACTACGCGGAATTATAATCAAACGTCGACCCCCAGCCCAACAGTGAGAGAACCACCATATGTCTCCCATAAACACTTCAAGACCTTTGATGAAGCGGCTGGGGATGTTGATGGATATTTTCAGGACTTCGAACACCAGTGCCGCCTGATGGAAGTCCCAGAGAAGGATTGGGTCCGGTATCTGGTGGGGCACCTACGAGATGGGGCTGCGGAAGCTCTCAGAGCCATGGACCCTAGTGATCAGCGGGACTATGAGGCCATTAAAAGAGCGGTGCAGAAGTATTATGCAGTCACTCCAGAGACCTACCGAGTTCAGTTCCGCTCTTTGTCTTACAATGGGGGAAGCTCCTTCCACATGTTCGCCCACAAGTTGAAGCAAGCATGCAAGCGCTGGCTAGAAGGAGAGGAGGCTGTCACAGTCGATAAGATCCTCCAAGTCATACTTAAGGAACAGTTCTTTTCCCAGTGCCCCGCTGAGATCCGTGAGTGGGTGCTGGAACGGAACCCAGCCACAGTGGAGCAAGCTGCTTCCCTTGCAGATGAGGGCCTGACCATCAAGCCGCAGTGGAAGAGGTTGTTTGCAGAGGAGCGGAAAACTACCACAGTCCGCCAGACACCCTTCAGCCAGCCACCCACCTTTCGTGTCCGGCCTCAGGATTACAATTCCCCCTCTACCCCTGCCCCAGCCCATCGGCCTCCAGCTATGAACAACCCTGTCCCTAGACAACGACCCACTGGAAGAATGCTAGAGCGCAGATGTTTTGGGTGCGGGCGGCCTGGACATTTGCAAGCTAGTTGCCCTGCTAACATGGGGGCACGGGCCACCGTGGCATCCCGGCCTATTCACTACCTGGGAACCACCCCTAGGACAGAAAGTTTGGCCCCATTTCCAGATGACTCCATGAATGACCCATCTGTTCCACCTCCAGGGGTCTATGGGATTCAGCCCTCCGCCACACATCCCGCAAACCTTCAGCGGAAGCACTTGCAGGAGGTCCTACTGGATGGCCGAACAGTTGTTGGATTCCGGGACTCGGGAGCTTTCCTAACGGTAGCGGACCCCCGAGTTGTGCGACCCGAGGCCCTAGAGGAGGGCCCTGGCATTTCTATCAAGTTGGCAGGGGGTACTCGGAAACGTATTCCTAAAGCTACCGTGGAACTCGACTATGGTTATGGACCAAAACGATGCACAATTGGTGTGATGAGCGGGCTGCCGGCCGATGTTCTGTTAGGCAACGATGTTGGAAATCTACAGTGCCACTTTGTGGAAGCAGTGACCCGAAGCCAAGCTCAGGGAGAAGCCAACATGGATCCACCGGATTTTCGGACAGATGCCAGCCCTTCAACCCTACAACTTTACCATTCAGTACCGCCGAGGGAGCCAACACCAGAACGCGGATGGGTTATCCCGGCAGGAGGACATA
The DNA here is from genome assembly GCF_031893055.1 of Leptodactylus fuscus. Taxonomy (NCBI): domain Eukaryota; kingdom Metazoa; phylum Chordata; class Amphibia; order Anura; family Leptodactylidae; genus Leptodactylus; species Leptodactylus fuscus. The sequence continues at coordinate 55,687,015 of NC_134266.1, read as the reverse complement.
TGAGCTATAGAGACTGATGTGCATTCCCCAATTTACCTGTGTAGGCCAATTGTGTCATGCACATGTTTTGAGAGGGGGAGGGGTTGTCACGGGATGGTTAGAGTCCGGCAATAGGCAATGTGTAATATATATTTCATGTGGAATGTATTCTCTAACCTGTTGTAAACATCAGTGTGTAGTTGGCTGATTCGGGTCTAGTGTGTTAGCACATTGTATGCAAATACCTCTAACTAGTGAGGACAATGGGTGGAGATAATCTGATCAGTGTCTCCAAGAAAATGTTGGATGGTGCATTGTCCATAGTAGACAGGGAGTCTGCTCTCCTTGGTATAGGTGAGGGGGGAAGGATCTGTGACTCAGCCCTTCCCACCCACAGATATAGGTGTAACAGTTTTAGTATATAGTTGTAGCTGCAGTTAGTATGTGTTAGCCGGCCTGTGCACAGCTCTGCAGAGAGCCAGGATATAGTTACAGGACCAAGGAACCAAAGTTATCATTGGATTGTGACTTCTGTGGACTTATTGTTATTACGGTTGATGTGACCGCCGCCGGCTACTAACTTTGTGGATTACAATAAATTGCTGTTGTCTCCCGACCTCTTGCGTCCGTGTTGATTCAAAAGACCATCCGGAGGAAGACGTATACCTTTGCTCCGTGACAGGCTCTATAGGGGGATGTTCACACAGAGTGAATTTTGACATGGAATCCGCCTCAAAATCCGCCTCCAAAAATGGCTCCCATTCACTGCAATGGGAGCCGCTCACTTCTTTTTTCTGCTAGCTATTAAAAAAAAAAGGAAAAAAGTGAGCTGCCCTATCTTCCCACGGATTCCGTGGCTGAGTTGGCCACAGCATCTGTGGTGTGAGGCTCCCTCCCAATTAGGCTCTTTGGCGCTCTATCTGGTTGGGATCCCTATCAACCTGCGATATGCACAAGCTGACTTTTTCCCATAGGAATGCATTGACCAGCATTGATTGGCCGAATGCCATACAGGCTCGTCTGTGAGGAGGCGGAGTCTAAGATAGGACCAGAATGGAGAATGCTGTGGACCAATCTTAGACCCCGCCTCCTCCAGCAGAACCGGCGTTGATAGGCCAAATACTGTACTCTGTACGGCATTCGGCCAATCAACGCTGGTCAATGCATTCCTATGCAGAGATGTAGCAGAACTGGTCATGCGCTCAACTCAACTATACCAGAGATGCAGCTGAGCTCAGCACGCAGCCAGCACTGCTACACTGGAGATGAAGCAGAGCTGGCCGTGCGCTCAGCTACTACAGAGATACAGCTGAGATCAGCGCATGGCCAGCTCTGCTAAACCGGAGATGTAGCAGAGCTGAGTGTGTGCTGAACCCTGCTGCACACTCAGCTCTGCTACATCTCTGACCAAGAGTCACCTCTGCTGCGGAGCATAAGTTCATCCGAGTCACCAGCCTCAGAAATCGCAGGTTAACAGCAGCTCAGATTAGAGACCAGGTCAATGCCACACAGAGTTCTAGCAGCAGACACATCTCTACAACAACTGTTAAGAGGAGACTTTGTGCAGCAGGCCTTCATGGTAAAATAGCTGCTAGAAAACCACTGCTAAGGACAGGCAACAAGCAGAAGAGACTTGTTTGGGCCAAAGAACACAAGGAATGGACATTAGACCAGTGGAAATCTGTGCTTTGGTCTGATGAGTCCAAATTTGAGATCTTTGGTTCCATCCACTGGGTCTTTGTGCGATGCAGAAAAGGTGAATGGATGGACTCTACATGCCTGGTTCCCACCATAAGGCATGGAAGAGGAGGTGTGATGGTGTGGGGGTGCTTTGCTGGTGACACTGTTGGGGATTTATTCAAAATTGAAGACATACTGAACCAGCATGGCTACCACAACATCTTGCAGCGGCATGCTATTCCATCCGGTTTGCGTTTACTTTTTTGTTAAGTATATAATTCCACATGTGTTAATTCATAGTTTTGATGCCTTCAGTGTGAATCTGCAATTTTCATAGTCAAGAAAATACAGAAAACTCTGAATGAGAAGGTGTGTGCAAACTTTTGGTCTGTACTATATATATACAGTCCTATGAAAAAGTTTGGGCACCCCTATTAATCTTAATCATTTTTAGTTCTAAATATTTTGGTGTTTGCAACAGCCATTTCAGTTTGATATATCTAATAACTGATGGACACAGTAATATTTCAGGATTGAAATGAGGTTTATTGTACTAACAGAAAATGTGCAATATGCATTAAACCAAAATTTGACCGGTGCAAAAGTATGGGCACCTCAACAGAAAAGTGACATTAATATTTAGTAGATCCTCCTTTTGCAAAGATAACAGCCTCTAGTCGCTTCCTGTAGCTTTTAATCAGTTCCTGGATCCTGGATAAAGGTATTTTGGACAAACAATTCAAGTTCAGTTAAGTTAGATGGTCGCCGAGCATGGACAGCCCGCTTCAAATCATCCCACAGATGTTCAATGATATTCAGGTCTGGGGACTGGGATGGCCATTCCAGAACATTGTCATTGTTCCTCTGCATGAATGCCTGAGGATTTGGAGCGGTGTTTTGGATCATTGTCTTGCTGAAATATCCATCCCCGGCGTAACTTCAACTTCGTCACTGATTCTTGAACATTATTCTCAAGAATCTGCTGATACTGAGTGGAATCCATGCGACCCTCAACTTTAACAAGATTCCCGGTGCCGGCATTGGCCACACAGCCCCAAAGCATGATGGAACCTCCACCAAATTTTACAGTGGGTAGCATGTGTTTTTCTTGGAATGCTGTTTCTTTTTGGACGCCATGCATAACGCCTTTTTTTATAACCAAACAACTCAATTTTTGTTTCCAAAATGAAGCTGCCTTGTCCAAATGTGCTTTTTCATACCTCAGGCAACTCTATTTGTGGCGTACGTGCAGAAACGGCTTCTTTCTCATCACTCTCCCATACAGCTTCTCCTTGTGCAAAGTGCGCTGTATTGCTGACCGATGCACAGTGACACCATCTGCAGCAAGATGATGCTGCAGCTCTTTGGAGGTGGTCTGTGGATTGTCCTTGACTGTTCTCACCATTCTTCTTCTCTGTCTTTCTGATATTTTTCTTGGCCTGCCACTTCTGGGCTTAACAAGAACTGTCCCTGTGGTCTTCCATTTCCTTACTATGTTCCTCACAGTGGAAACTGACAGGTTAAATCTCTGAGACAACTTTTTGTATCCTTCCCCTGAACAACTATGTTGAACAATCTTTGTTTTCAGATCATTTGAGAGCGGGCTGTCCATGTTCGGCGACCATCAAACTTAACTGAACTTGAATTGTTTTGTAGAAAGAAATGGTCCAAAATCCCTTCATCCAGGATCCAGGAACTGATTAAAAGCTACAGGAAGCGACTAGAGGCTGTTATCTTTGCAAAAGGAGGATCTACTAAATATTAATGTCACTTTTCTGTTGAGGTGCCCATATTTTTGCACTGGTCAAATTTTGGTTTAATGCATATTGCGCATTTTCTGTTAGTACAATAAACCTCATTTCAATCCTGAAATATTACTGTGTCCATCAGTTATTAGATATATCAAACTGAAATGGCTGTTGCAAACACCAAAATATTTAGAACTAAAAATGATTAAGATTAATAGGGGTGCCCAAACTTTTTCATAGGACTGTATATATATATATATATATATATATATATATATATATATATATATATTTATATATATTCACTGTCTACCAATAAGCATTTGAACACCCATGCAAATGAAGATATCTGATGCCTTCCGCCCTTAAATATCATGTAGGAAACAGCATTGGCATTAGTCGCATGCAAGTTGCCACAAAGTTCAGAGTTCTCCCATTGCGAGAAAGGAGTCATTGTGGGGTACCACAGAAATGGTCGATCCTTAAGGGACATAGCAAGCAAACTGAATTACCCAAAATCAACAGTGGCCTATGTGATTACGAAGTGAAAGGTGAACAGTTATTGTCAGAATGTGTCCCGAGTCGGCAGACCCCCGAAACTGAAATATAGAGATCGACGAGTGCTGACCAGAGAAACCGATGGTTCACATACACCAGGGGTTTCAACAGGCATCCAAGAGTATTGTGTCGATCAATACAATCCGTAAGGAAGCATCTGCTGGGTTCTACCAACTATTTAATACGAATACATGTTGTTTTTCTATTCTACTATAGGTGTCCAAATACTTATTGGTAGACAGTGTAAATTTAACATATATATATATATATATATATATATATATATATATATATATATACTATCTATAGCCCGCAAATTCGTCCGCTGTCCCCTCACCCTTGCGCGATCCACCTGCAGCGCGGCCCATGGCCCCCCATGGCCCTTTCCTTGCATCCAGCGCGGTCACCTCCCACAGCGTTGTGGGCAAGGACCCCACGGCCCCGCTGCTGCACCTCTGGCCCTCCCCTTTGCCTTCACCTGCACCCCCGGCTCTCCCCGTACCCCCCACCCGCGTCCCTGGCCCCCTTTCCCCCTTTAGAGTTACAGTCACCTCCTACCTCTTCCCCCCAGCACTACCCACCCGTGACCTTGGCTCCCCCCCACTTGCCTTCTGCCCTCTGGTGTGAAACCCGACCCCCCCCCTGGCCCCCTCTCTAACCCCTACCACCAGCACCTCCCCCAAACCAGCAACCCACCCCCACCCCCGACCCCTACCGATCACCCGTGCCCCAGCACCCCTCTCCCCCTTAAGCAAGCCGGCGATCCCCATTCCCGCAGCACAGCTGACTAAGACAGCATTTCCTTTGCCGGTGCTGCTGTGTTCGTGTTCGGCGCTGGCACCCGGAGCAAGCTGACCTGTCCTGATGTCCTATGGTACGTAGCCTGCAGTAGAAGCGCCGGTTTTATGCTATGCTATACCAGTGCTTCTATTGCAGGTTACGAAGCCTAGGCTGCAGTAGGAGCAAAAGACCGACAGGACGGGGACCCTGCGCAAGGCTCCCGGCTGGCATAGGAACATGACGCCGGCCCCAGAGCTTGGTCCGGGTGCCGACGCGGAGAAGGAATATAACGGAGAAGGAGCAGCACAGCGTCCACGCACTGGCAGAGGACATCAGGACAGGTCAGCTGTGACTGAGGCGGCATTGGGGTTAATGGAGACGATCGTTGCGGACACTGGCCACCCCCCACCCCGCTGGACTCACCTTGTGTATGGTGTGTAGTCCGCAACATCTGCCAGTCCTGTGTAGCAGGCCTGGGTGTAGGCGGCCTGGGATGGCAGCGGCAGCTGGAGCATGTGGGCTGCTGCCATGTTGACTACGATCTTCCCGGTCAATCGGCCCGCCCACACTTTGCCGGCAACATATGGTGCTGCAGTGCTGGCTCCCTAGCCCACCCACACCCTGCCATGCACCAATAGGAGGTGCATGGAAAGACCTGGGCTGGCAGAATGCCAGCTCCTACATCAGAGCAGGAGAGAACTTTGGAGGGTCGCGGTGGCGATTTGGGGTGAGTGACCCACATTTAAAGTAGCCTATTCTTCCTTCCTGGGCAATATGTCGGTGTGTGTGAAATTTCAACAAAATCCATTCAGCCGTTTGGCTGTGATTGAAGAACAAACATCTGAACATCCAAACATCCAAAACTTGCAAACTTTCACATTTATAATATTAATAAGATATATAACCCTGGTTTAAATCCTGGATAACAAAATTAGATAGAAGAATAGTCTCATTAAGAATCTTATATGTAACACAATGGAATGAGTCCATTTATTATGTAAAAATTAATACAATGTTACATGTATGTAAATATATAATAAAACATAATGGTATAACAGTATATAAGTAGTGTAAGTATAGACATTAATATAACAAACAGTCATGTAATACAGAGCAAATTGATGTAAAGGGTTCTTGCCATATAATAAAATGTAAAATAAGAAATTTTTTACTTCTGGTTACTAGTCGCTCATTCTGTTGCGAAAAAGAAAGCTCCATCATTTACAGTATGAAAGCAATTTTTTATTTTTAGTAAAAGAACATATTTTATTTGTGCTTCACAGTTCTTCAATTTTATCTGTAAGAGTCACAAGAAGCGCGTTGTTCAGGATACCAATTATATGGGTATTAAAAAAAAGTGAAAGCTATTTCTATGAACAAATGACCTAGTCCTTAGCTCATTAATCTGTCAGAGGATTGCTGTAGCCAATGATGGGAAATGATCAATGTTAGCAGATGGTACATTCCTTTCCATTGATTTCACCAGCAATTTCTTGATAGTGACAGACATGGTCCTAAGCTCATTATTCTAACTTACCTTAACATCAATTGGTTTTCTAACATGGAGGGTGAGTGCTCTGATAGTGCATGTAAACTAAGGAGTTTTACACTTGCCCAATGAATTATTTATATGGTCTAAACACATATAGATCAAATGTGTAATAGTGATTGAAAAGCGGAAAAAGACATTTATATACAAGTGTATTACAGCAGCCGGAACACCGGGATTATGTGCACCGATTAATATATCCTATATGATAATGACTACGGCAGAATGATATGTCAAAGTTCATGACTTTCACATACTACTGACTAAATGAATGAATAAAGAGTGAGAACATTATAGTGGACTCCATCAATGTGGATACTAAGGCAAACGCTATGACTGTTGTAACCAATTGCTTGGGTTGTCAGTACTAATGTTAGGATAATGCACACACAGACATATAGGACTGATTTATAGGAATATCTTATGGTCTATGGGATGTTTTTAGAATTTGTTGCAGAAATATAAGAACACATTCCATCACATGAAAATAAAAACCCTTTATTTGGATTTTTTGTCTTTTCCATATTGCTGGTATTTCAACTATTTTTGTAAGTGGTTAAATTAATAATTGGAGTCCTTAACCCCTTCCCGACATGCGCCGTAATAGTACGGCGCATGTCGGGTCTGTAACTATGGCGACCGCCCGGGAGCCGGGCGGCCGCCATAGCCGCCGGGTGTCTACTGCTTTAAGCAGTAGACAACCGGCTCTAATGCCTCCGATCAGTCCCCGGACCGATCGGAGGCATTAACCCCTCCGGCGCCGTGGTCAAAGGCGTCGGAGGCGCCATTTTCCCGGCGGCGCATGGGCGCCGCCATTTTGGCCGGGATCGCCGGCTCCTGGAGCATGCTCCAGGGCTGACGTCCCGTTGCCATGACAGCCGGGAGCCTTGTTAAAGGCTCCCAGGCTTGTCTGCAAATCCTCTCTTTTGCAGGCTGGTGTATACAGCCTGCAAAAGAAAGGATGCTTTTTTGCAATGCATTGCAATGCATTAGCATTGTAATGCATTGCATTAGTGATCAGACCCCCTGGGGTTCAACACCCCTAGGGGGTCTAATAAATGCAAAAAAATAAAAAATAAAAAAAAAAGTTAAAAAAAATATAAAAAAATATAAAAAGAATTAAAAGTTCAAATCACCCCCCTTTCCCTAGAACACATATAAAAGTAGTTAAAAACTGTGAAACATATACATGTTAGGTATCCCCGTGTCTGAAATCGCCCGCTCTACAAATCTATAAAAATATTTTTCCTGTTCGGTAAACACCGTAACGGGAAAAATAGTCGAAAGTGCCAAACCGCCGTTTTTTCACTGTTTTGATTCTGATAAAAAAATTGAATAAAAAGTGATCAAAGCAATAACATTTCCCCGAAAATGATAGAACTAAAAAGTACACCCGACCCCGCAAAAAAAGACGCCCTTTGCATCCCCGTACACTTGCGTATAAAAAAAGTTACGGCCGTCGGAATATGGCGACTTTTAGAAAAAAAATTTTTTAACACAGTTTTGGAATTTTTTTTAGGGGTCAAAATGTAAATAAAACCATATAAATTTGGTATCCCTGGAACCATACAGAAACACAGAATATAGGGGACATGTCATTTTGGCTGCACAGTGAACGCCGTAAAACCAAAGCCCGTAAGAAATTCGCAGAAATGCATTTTTTCTTCAAATCCACCCCATTCTGAATTTTTTTCCTGCTTCCCAGTACATTATATAGAATAATTAATGGTAGTATCATGAAGAAAAATTTGTCCCGCAAAAATTAAGACCTCATATGGCTCTGGGAGCGGAGAAATAAAAAAGTTATGGGGTTTAGAAGGAGGGGAGTCAAAAACGAAAAACGAAAATCAAAAAATGCCATCGGCGGGAAGGGGTTAAACAAAGTCAAAGTAAACTAAAGCAATACATTGCCATGTATATATGGAGGTTATGAGACTATAATTGCCGTTGAGCTTGGAACTAAACCATTATTGACCATTATATCTAACAATATGAAAGCATGAGCCCTACTGGGCATTCTGATTGTCTAAGGAAATCCCTGGCAATATCACATATAAGGGGTTGCCCAAAATCTAAACATTTTTGATACTTATGACCGATCCACAGGATCGGTCATCAGTATCAGATTGCTCATGGTCCGACAACCGAATCTCAAACTGATCAGCTGATGTGGCCACTAGAAGTCATATATTAAATATAAAGCTATAAGCAGCCATGCTCCTATTGAACTGAATGGGAGCGGGGCTGCAATACCAGGCACCACCAATACACAGGACTGATTCTAGCTTATCTACTGCCTAAGGCAATCATTAAAATGGTGTAAGTTACTGTAATAGTTCCCTAATAGTGTCCCCTCACATGTAAGAGTTCCTCCTACATAAGTAATGTTATTGCCTGTATGGGCGCACTATTACTGTAATAGTGCTCTAATGGTGCCCCTCCATAGGTAATAGTCTCCCCCTACATAAGTAATATTATGAACAATAGTTCCCCCTCCCACCAATATATATGTTTAGGCACACAAATGTGTGTATCTTAATACTCTGCTCCCAAGTCCCAGGGGCACCGTAGAGAAGGTTCTAGGAGCAGAATAGAAGATTCACAAATCCTTTATGACTAAATAGGTCCCAGGCATTATTAGTAATCTGTAAATACAATACAATACAATACAATACAATGAGTCTATTTCTAATGTTCTGTAGTTTGGAATTTACTAAGGATTTGCCTATGGAAACTTGAATTCTAAGCATCAGGACTCTGGGGAATATTTGTTTTCTCTTCATTCTGGAATAAGCCATTGCTCGGTGTTGCTTTAGGCAATGCACTGTAATGTAAAGGATGTCTTGCAACTTGCCATTAGGTCTGTTTATGCAGATAGAACTGAAATGCATTATTATCTTAATTTATTCAATTTACTAGCAGGTATCCTTCATTTATTCAAGGACTACTGCTCAGAATGGATGTGTCAAGTAAATTAGTTTCCTTTTGAATATTATCCATCTTAGTTAAACTGTAAAAACAATATCTTTCATTTCTGAACCACAGAAAATCTCATATATTAATCTTCACGACAAGTACAAAGGACTGCGGTCTGCTGAGCACATGTAGGAGCCCTTTCTTCAAGATTAAAATAAATTCCCCTACTTACGATCTTTATTAGAATGATCACAAGTGAAATTTCCAGTAAGCATCCTCAAGATCTGTAAATACCGATGACCCATCACATTAAACCTGCACCTCCTAATCGTATGAGACAAGATGTCCTTAAATGAAAGGTGTCAATTCCCGCCACTGATGTCCTACACTAGGCATATCTCTTAGATTGTCATTTCCAATATTAAAAGTGAAAACTGATTTCTAATCATCAGCCTGAACTTTTTAAAGGTTAACCAGATGAGCCGAGCGGTTTTATCGTGAAGAGAGATAATTAAGATCATTACGCCCTCATCACAATACGGAGGGGCATTATATTGTCATCGTTCATCAACAGGTCACACAAGCAGAAACCGCCACGTAGATGGATTCCACTCAGGCTGATTATTTCCAGGTTTGATATATTAATTCAATAAGAAGCGTTTAACCCTTGATTTTATCATTCATTGATGTGTTTAGATTGATTTGGATTTGAGTAATATATTATCTCTTACTCTAATATTGCAATATTTTAAACATATTTAAAGGGATTCTATCATTAGAATCCCTTTTTTAACTAAGAACACGTTGGAATAGCCTTAAGAAAGACCATTCTTCTCTTACCTTTCTTTTTCTGCTCTGCACCGCCGTTCCTGAGAAATTTCTTATTTCTTCCATATGTAAATGAGTTTTCAGACAATACAGGGGGCGTTCCCATTCACTCAAACAGCACCAAAAGACATCCTCTATGCTGTCTGAAGACTCTCCAGTGATGCCTTTGTCCTCCTCTCCTGGCACGCCCTGACACTTCTCCCTGCCATGCTATGCACTAGATCTATTCCGATGAAGGTCTAACGACCAAAACATCAAAACATTGATTGATCTAGTTTGCCTTTTTCAATTTTTTCTTAGCACTGTGTCAATGGCGTTTGTTCTATTGTAAAATAAATCTTTACACTTTCCCAATGCAAATATAGTGTGTGCAGCAAAATTTACTTCTATCTCTCCTCCTCTCCAGACTGCCTCTTTGCCAGGTCATTGGCCGCGTCTTTAGCCACAAGCGCCGACTGCGCTTGTCCGTACATTTTCCTATGGTCAAACGTGTGCTCATGTAAGAGACCACAGGAAAATGGCTGACAGACATGTTCAGTCGGCGCATTTGGCTAAAGATGTGGCTGATGACCCAGCGAAGAGGCGTCACTGGAAAGTTTTTGGACAGCACAGGGGACGCCCCCAGTGCTGTTTGAGCAAAAGGGAACGCCCCCTGTGCTGTCTGAAAACTCTTTTACATATGGAATGGTGGTGTAGATCAGAATAATAAAGGTAAGAGAAGAATAGCCTTCCGAAAGGCTATAGCTAAGTGTACTTAAAAAAAAAAATGGATTTTAATGATAGAATCCCTTTAAAGGGAGTTTTATCCATCTGGAAAAAGTAATAGGAGTATCACTAGACTATAACATCACTTTTGAATTGGTGAGGTTATGACCTCTGTGACCCTCACTGATCCTGAGAATGCTATAGCTATAGCTATAGCTATGCCATAGCGATGCCTTCACTTTTTGCTCTCTGCATAGAGATTTCTAGACACCTGACCATGCAGGTGAATGGGGATGGCTGCATTCACCTGCACAGTCAGGAACAAGAAAAAGAGAAGTGGACTCAAAGTTACACCAAGTTGGGAAAATGCTACTTTCCCCTATTCAAATATATTTAAAAATGTAATGGATTACCATAAACTGAATTTCATAAAATCAATAAATAAATTATACGAGTTTATATGAAATTTAAGTCAAATCAAGCAATGTAAAATATGAATTTAAAATATATATTTTTACTTACGGTATACTAAATATTCCCTAAAACATGAGAAAATACACTAAGGTTGTCCCTAAATATCTAAATACACAGTATCATATATATTGTTATATTGTTAGCAATAATTATAATAATAAGAAAATATATACTATAAGCTAATATATTTAGAAAGAGACTGTCTATTGAAGGATAGTGATAAACAATTCAGCATAGATAACTAATGGTAAAATACAAGAAAGAATATCCAAGCCATCTAGACTTGGGCATGGTAAGACGACATCCATTATGTGCTCACTGTACATTTATTTACATAGCTTTGTTATTGTCAGCAAGAATGATCCTAATTAGAGATCTGTCACATTTCAGATTCCATTAAAATGCTCACTATAGCATAAATTATGTGACAAAATAAACTCACTTCAGAACCAAAGAGCCTGATCTGCATAATATTGACTGTATTAATTTGCGTTAGTAATGCTCCCACACATAGTAAAAGACATGACTGCAGAATGCCTGGCAGTGACAGCACTATCTCAAGGCAACACAAAGGAAGAGCAAAGATGCCATTGGCCCTGTCACCCAGGTGGAAAGCAGAAGGAAGCAGAGAAATGTGCTTTAATGATAGTAAAATACACTTGTGTATCAAATTATTAAAACACAATAAAAGGAAACATTGCAATCCAATAAATAATAATGAAATCATCGTATAATAGATAATTAATAATTAAGTTTGTCAGAACCAAAATCTGGTGTGTTCGATTTTTTCTGCCTAGATCCCATGTGAATGAGCTAGACCAGTGATTCCCAAAGTGGTCCAGGTGGACCCCCAGGGAACTCAGCCGTGATGCAAATTTCCATTGTTATATCTAATCTTCACATTTTTTGACGATTTTTAAGGTAGAAATGTAGCAGCAGGGGGTCCACCGAAACCAGTCAAATTTTGAACGTGGTCTACGAGAAAAAAGTTATGGAACCTCTGGGCTAGAGAGACAGACATTTGGCAAATATTTGTATTATGGGCTTGTATTTGTACAACTAACTCACCAAATCACTACAATGTGCCGTAACATTATGATCAGCTGAGAGTATTGCACTGATAGTGATAGGGTGCAGGGAAGGCCTGCATATATGACACTATCAATGGCTGACCGTCATTAAGGTGCATCAGGGGACCCAAACAATGGTGAGGCAAACCACTAAAATATTGGTTACATACAGAGCCCGGCAGACCCCACTGACTAGGAGGGGGTCCATCGAGTGAACTTTGTTTTTAAGCTGAAAACAGTGGAAGAAATAGTTCTACCTGACAATTTTTGGCAGACTGTGCAACAGAGTTTTCAACAAAGACTCCAATGCCGATGTCAACCTAACTTGTCCGTGCAACTCCAGCCTATAGAACATAATTTTGGACTATAAGACACACAGTATAAAATCCTAAAAATTACTCACACACAGTAGGATGTTCTTTAGTGTCCCCCACAGAGTATAATGTTTGCTATTTCCACCACATATTCCATATTGATGTATTAGTGCCCCCCCCCACAGCATAATGCCATGTTAGTACTCATCACACAGTATATTGTTCCTTATTGCCCCCCACACAGTATAATGCCATATTAGTGCCCCACACAATATAATGCCTATTAGTGTCCTCACACAGTATAATGCTTATTATTGTGCTCACACAGTGTAATGCTTATTAGTGTCCTCACACAGTATAATGCCTATTAGTGTACCCACATAGTATAATGCCCTATTAATGTCCCCACACAGTATAATGCCCTATTAGTGTCCTCACATGATATAATACCCTATTAATGGCCCCACATAGTATAATGCCTGTTAGTGTACCCACATAATATAATGCCCTATTAATGGCCCCACATAGTATAATGCCCTATTAGTGTCCTCACACGATATAATTCCCTATTAGTGTCCTCACACGATATAATGCCCTGTTAGTGTCCCCACACAGTATAATGCCCTATTAGTGTCCCCACACAGATCCTCTTTAGGAGGCATTCACACGGAGTAAAGTGGCGCTGATTCTGCCACAATAACTGGTGGCAGAATCAATGCTGATAAAAAGACTCCCATTGAGGCTTTTTAGCCCATTGATTTCTATGTTTTCCACGTGTTAAACGGAACCCATTGAAGTCAATGGGACTCTTTTTATCAGTGCTGATTCTGCCGCCAGTTATTGTGGCCGAATCAGCACCACCTTACTCCGTGTGAATGTCCCCTTAAAGTCGGAGTAAAATCAGTTGGACTCATAAATGTAGAAGGAGTTGCTGTAAGTTTTCTAATATACGGTCATGACCTGCAGTTGTGATCTAGCTGTTTATTACTATGCTGTATGTACATAGGCTTATAATATCTCCTTCAGCTTATCCTGTCTGCAGTATCAACTCATCGCACTTCTGAGACTTCCAATATTTTTCTGCTTATCTTGCACCTGCCTTTTAATCTAGTCATGAGATTTACTGCAAGGAATAAACAGGAAATTCTGCTTTATAATTAACATCTGATTCTAATAAAGGAAATTATAAAACAGACAGAAATATCATTACTGATCAGAAAGCTTTCTGTATTTCTCTAAATGCACAGGAGTGGGATATAAAGTGTGCAGGAGTTGTGACTATATCCATGTAAATACATATCAGACTCTGCCCATCAATAGCCAATCATTATATGATACAGTAAATTAGTAAAGTACAGCGTGACAAGATTGTAATAATGTATCGTTACATGCTACATGCCACTTTAGAGTCTTGCAATCAATATTGCCAAGACAGATTGCTAAATGAATGTTTTCTCTGTGCTGTATTGATTCGATATTGTTCTGTATCTGGGTCCATTGTGACTCGACTCAACACTTGTCAAAGAAATATATAACAATATTCTAAAACTTTATGGGAACAGCAGATCTAAATTTTCAGTAGATATCCTCTATAAAAAAAACAAAACAAAAAAATAACTCCAAAAACAACCTCATCCCCAAACTAACAAAAAACACACAAAAAGCCAAAACTGTTTGGTTCAATTGATAGAACTCTATTGTGCTAAAATGTCTCCTTTGATATTATAAAACCACATTGATAGAATATTGATCACTATAGGAGTAATAAGATACTATGATAATAATTATTATGGTACGGTAGAAAGTGAAAGGGGTTTTCTTATAATGAAAACCCCAATACTTTGTGCTGTATTAGGGTCCATAAGTATTATAGAAGGAGATCCCGTTTGGATTCCCCTCCATGTCCAATAAGAATGACCTTTGTTCTGGTGGACTCAATTTGTCCATGTATTACATGAACAGCATTTAGTTTGAAAGGCCTCTATAGCACACTATGGTACAATCCGCCCGAAGTGACAACAAACAGGACTGGCTGGGCTGTGGCTACTACATGGAATATGAACTCTTGGTTGCTGGGGAACAGTAAGTTATCATTGTGACAGCTCTTTTTCTAAAGGTGTTGTTGGTTCTCTATTGTTATGTACAATAAAGATTCTACTGTCCATTAAAGGGGTTGTTCTATTTGGACTGTGGGGCCATTTGCTGTTTTTCCTGGCAATAGCGCAGGGGATGATAGAAGGCTAGGGTTCCAGATGATGATCAAAATAGTTGCCAATTTAACAAAGGCTTTCCAAATGGCGACAAAAGTCTTGCAAAGTAAGATCAGGTTAACGATCAGAGGCCCAGGGGTGGTGACAGACATAAAAACCAAAGTTACTTACTAGAGATGAGCGAACACTAAAATGTTCGAGGTTCGAAATTCGATTCGAACAGCCGCTCAATGTTCGTGTGTTCGAACGGGTTTCGAACCCCATTATAGTCTATGGGGAACAGATACTCATTAAGGGGGAAACCCAAATCCGTGTCTGGAGGGTCACCAAGTCCACTATGACACCCCAGGAAATGATGCCAACACCTCTGGAATGACACTGGGACAGCAGGGGAAGCATGTCTGGGGGCATCTAACACACCAAAGACCCTCTATTACCCCAACATCACAGCCTAACAACTACACACTTTACACACTCAATACCACCTCTCTGACAGTAGGAAAACACCTTGAAACATGTGTATTTGGCACTTGCAGTGAGGAGAGCTTGTCACCAGCAGTGAATTTGGCCCTTGTAGTAAGTTGAGGTTGGACCAACATTTGTTTTGAAAATCAGGGTGGATTGAGCCTCTAACCAGCAGAGTTTGGGCAAATTCATGGTGGAGGGAGCCTCTAAAAACCCCAGTTTGGACCAATTCATGGTGGAGGGAGCCTCTAAAAACCCCAGTTTGGACCAATTCATGATGGAGGGAGCCTCTAAACAGCCCAGTTTGGGCAAATTCATGGTGGAGGGAGCCTCTAAAAAACCCCAGTTTGGACCAATTCATGGTGGAGGGAGCCTCTAAAAACCCCAGTTTGGACCAATTCATGGTGGAGGGAGCCTCTAAACAGCCCAGTTTGGGCAAATTCATGGTGGAGGGAGCCTCTAAACAGCCCAGTTTGGGCAAATTCATGGTGGAGGGAGCCTCTAAAAACCCCAGTTTGGACCAATTCATGGTGGAGGGAGCCTCTAAAAACCCCAGTTTGGACCAATTCATGATGGAGGGAGCCTCTAAACAGCCCAGTTTGGGCAAATTCATGGTGGAGGGAGCCTCTAAAAACCCCCAGTTTGGACCAATTCATGGTGGAGGGAGCCTCTAAAAACCCCAGTTTGGACCAATTCATGGTGGAGGGAGCCTCTAAACAGCCCAGTTTGGACCAATTCATGGTGGAGGGAGCCTCTAAACAGCCCAGTTTGGACCAATTCATGGTGGAGGGAGCCTCTAAAAACCCCAGTTTGGACCAATTCATGGTGGAGGGAGCCTCTAAACAGCCCAGTTTGGACCAATTAATGGTGGAGGGAGCCTCTAAACAGCCAAGTTTTGGGAAATTCATGGTGGAGGGAGCCTCTAACCAGCCCAGTTTGGACCAATTAATGGTGGAGGGAGCCTCTAAACAGCCCAGTTTGGACCAATTCATGGTGGAGGGAGCCTCTAAACAGCCCAGTTTGGGCAAATTCATGGTGGAGGGAGCCTCTAAAAAACCCCAGTTTGGACCAATTCATGGTGGAGGGAGCCTCTAAAAACCCCAGTTTGGACCAATTCATGGTGGAGGGAGCCTCTAAACAGCCCAGTTTGGGCAAATTCATGGTGGAGGGAGCCTCTAAACAGCCCAGTTTGGGCAAATTCATGGTGGAAGGAGCCTCTAAAAACCCCAGTTTGGACCAATTCATGGTGGAGGGAGCCTCTAAAAACCCCAGTTTGGACCAATTCATGATGGAGGGAGCCTCTAAACAGCCCAGTTTGGGCAAATTCATGGTGGAGGGAGCCTCTAAAAAACCCCAGTTTGGACCAATTCATGGTGGAGGGAGCCTCTAAAAACCCCAGTTTGGACCAATTCATGGTGGAGGGAGCCTCTAAACAGCCCAGTTTGGGCAAATTCATGGTGGAGGGAGCCTCTAAACAGCCCAGTTTGGGCAAATTCATGGTGGAGGGAGCCTCTAAAAACCCCAGTTTGGACCAATTCATGGTGGAGGGAGCCTCTAAAAACCCCAGTTTGGACCAATTCATGGTGGAGGGAGCCTCTAAAAACCCCAGTTTGGACCAATTCATGATGGAGGGAGCCTCTAAACAGCCCAGTTTGGGCAAATTCATGGTGGAGGGAGCCTCTAAAAACCCCCAGTTTGGACCAATTCATGGTGGAGGGAGCCTCTAAAAACCCCAGTTTGGACCAATTCATGGTGGAGGGAGCCTCTAAACAGCCCAGTTTGGACCAATTCATGGTGGAGGGAGCCTCTAAACAGCCCAGTTTGGACCAATTCATGGTGGAGGGAGCCTCTAAAAACCCCAGTTTGGACCAATTCATGGTGGAGGGAGCCTCTAAACAGCCCAGTTTGGGCAAATTCATGGTGGAGGGAGCCTCTAAACAGCCCAGTTTGGGCAAATTCATGGTGGAGGGAGCCTCTAACCAGCCCAGTTTGGACCAATTCATGGTGGAGGGAGCCTCTAAAAACTCCAGTTTGGACCAATTCATGGTGGAGGGAGCCTCTAAACAGCCCAGTTTGGGCAAATTCATGGTGGAGGGAGCCTCTAAAAAACCCCAGTTTGGACCAATTCATGGTGGAGGGAGCCTCTAAAAACCCCAGTTTGGACCAATTCATGGTGGAGGGAGCCTCTAAACAGCCCAGTTTGGGCAAATTCATGGTGGAGGGAGCCTCTAAACAGCCCAGTTTGGGCAAATTCATGGTGGAGGGAGCCTCTAAAAACCCCAGTTTGGACCAATTCATGGTGGAGGGAGCCTCTAAAAACCCCAGTTTGGACCAATTCATGGTGGAGGGAGCCTCTAAAAACCCCAGTTTGGACCAATTCATGATGGAGGGAGCCTCTAAACAGCCCAGTTTGGGCAAATTCATGGTGGAGGGAGCCTCTAAAAACCCCCAGTTTGGACCAATTCATGGTGGAGGGAGCCTCTAAAAACCCCAGTTTGGACCAATTCATGGTGGAGGGAGCCTCTAAACAGCCCAGTTTGGACCAATTCATGGTGGAGGGAGCCTCTAAACAGCCCAGTTTGGACCAATTCATGGTGGAGGGAGCCTCTAAAAACCCCAGTTTGGACCAATTCATGGTGGAGGGAGCCTCTAAACAGCCCAGTTTGGGCAAATTCATGGTGGAGGGAGCCTCTAAACAGCCCAGTTTGGGCAAATTCATGGTGGAGGGAGCCTCTAACCAGCCCAGATTGGACCAATTCATGGTGGAGGGAGCCTCTAAAAACCCCAGTTTGGACCAATTCATGGTGGAGGGAGCCTCTAAACAGCCCAGTTTGGACCAATTCATGGTGGAGGGAGCCTCTAAACAGCCCAGTTTGGACCAATTCATGGTGGAGGGAGCCTCTAACCAGCAGAGTTGGTGGAAATCAGGGTGGAGGGAGCCTCTAACCAGCAGAGTTGTGGGAAAGCAGGGTGGAGGGAGCCTCTAACCAGCAGAGTTAGTGGAAATCAGGGTGGAGGGAGCCTCTAACCAGCAGAGTTGTGGGAAAGCAGGGTGGAGGGAGCCTCTAACCAGCAGAGTTGTGGGAAAGCAGGGTGGAGGGAGCCTCTAACCAGCAGAGTTGTGGGAAAGCAGGGTGGAGGGAGCCTCTAACCAGCAGAGTTGGGGGAAATCAGGGTGGAGGGAGCCTAGTATTAGCAGAATTGTGCAACGCTTATGGTGGATGAGTATGAGGATGCGGAGGAATTGGAGAGGTTGAGTACAGACATGGAGTTTCATGTTGGGGTGCTTTACACAGGTGGGCACAAAAATGAAGGCTCTATCCAGTGGTGGTTCATTTTTATCAAAGTGAGCCGGTCGGCACTCTCAGCTGACAGACGGGTGCGCTTGTCAGTGATGATGCCACCGGCTGCACTGAACACCCTCTCAGATAGGACGCTGGCGGCAGGACAGGACAGCACCTCCAAGGCATATAGGGCAAGTTCAAGCCACAGGTCCAACTTCGACACCCAATACGTGTAGGGCGCAGAGGGGTCGGAGAGGACAGGGCTGTGGTCGGAAAGGTATTCCCGCAACATGCGCCTATACTTCTCACGCCTGGTGACACTAGGACCCTCCGTGGTGGCACTTTGGCGAGGGGGTGCCATCAAGGTGTCCCAGACCTTAGACAGTGTGCCCCTCGTTTGTGTGGACCGGTGAGAACTTGGTTGCCTACTGGAGGAACTGCCCTCCCTGCCGCCAACGTCACATGCTGGAAACATCTCCATCATATTCTGCACCAATTGCCTGTGGCAAGCATTGATGCGATTGGCCCTCCCCTCTACCGGAATAAAAGACGAGATGTTGTTTTTATACCGGGGGTCAAGGATAGCAAAGATCCAGTACTGGTTGTCCTCCATGATTTTGACAATACGCTTGTCGGTTGTAAAGCACCCCAACATGAACTCAGCCATGTCTGCCACAGTGTTAGTTGGCATGACTCCTCTGGCCCCACCGGAAAGTTCAATCTCCATTTCCTACTCATCCTCCATGTCTACCCATCCGCGCTGCAACAATGGGACAATTCGAAGTTGCCCGGAAGCCTCCTGTATCACCATCACATCATCGGACAACTCTTCTTCCTCCTCCTCCTCCTCCTCCTCCTCCTCCTCCTCCATTAAACGCAGTGAAGCGGACAGATGTTTGGACCTACTCTCCAGCTGTGACGGATCGGATGCTATCCCTAACTCCTCTGTGTGATCTGAGTTATCCCTGATGTCAATCAGGGATTCTCTCAGAACACACAAGAGCGGGATTGTAAGGCTCACCATCGCATCCTCAGAGCTCACCCTCCTTGTGGACTCCTCAAAGACCCGTAGGATGTCACAAAGGTCTCTCATCCATGGCCACTCATGGATGTGAAACTGAGGCAGCTGACTTTGTGGCACCCTAGGGTTTTGTAGCTGGTATTCCATCAAAGGTCTCTGCTGCTCAACCACTCTATTCAACATCTGAAACGTTGAGTTCCAGCGTGTGGGGACGTCGCACAAAAGCCGGTGTTGTGGCACATGCAGGCGTTGCTGGAGAGATTTTAAGCTAGCAGCGGCTACTGTCGACTTGCGAAAGTGGGCGCACATGCGCCGCACTTTCACCAGTAACTCTGGAACATTGGGGTAGCTCTTTAGGAAACGTTGCACCACTAGGTTGAAGACGTGGGCCAGGCATGGAACATGTTGGAGTCCGGCAAGCTCCAGAGCTGCTACCAGGTTCCGGCCGTTATCACAAACGACCATGCCTGGGCCCAGGTGCAGCGGCTCAAACCATATTGCCGTCTCATCGAGGAGGGCATCCCTCACCTCGGAGGCAGTGTGCTGTCTGTCCCCCAAGCTGATCAGCTTCAGCACAGCCTGCTGACGTCTACCAACGCCAGTGCTGCAACGTTTCCAACTCGTAGCTGGGGTCAATCTAACAGCGGAGGAGGCGGTGGCGGAGGAGGAGGCGGTAGAGGAGGAGGAGGGGGGTGTTCTTCTCGTGTCCCTGCCAGGAATGTTAGGCGGGGAGACGAGGTACACCGGGCCAGTTTGGGAAGCAGTCCCAGCCTCAACTACATTCACCCAGTGTGCCGTCAGTGAAATGTAGCGTCCCTGTCCGCATGCACTTGTCCACGCGTCGGTGGTCAAGTGGACCTTTGTGCAAAGCGCGGAACTAAGGGCCCGCCTGATGTTGAGTGACACGTGCTGGTGCAAAGCGAGGACGGCACACCGGGAGAAGTAGTGACGGCTAGGGACGGCATAGCGAGGTGCCGCAGTTGCCATCAGGTCCAGGAAGGCGGGAGTTTCAACAAGCCGGAACGCCAACATCTCCTGGGCCAGCAGTTTAGCGATGTTGGCGTTCAAGGCTTGCGCGTGTGGGTGGTTAGCAGTGTATTTCTGCCGCCGCTCCAATGTCTGAGAGATGGTGGGTTGTTGTAAAGAAGCGCCTGATGGTGCCTTTGATGGTGCAGGAGAAGGAGATAAGACAGGAACAGGGGAGGATGAGGGAGAAGTCAACAAAGTGGCGGAGGCAGATAAAGTGGTGTCCTGGCTCGTCCTCTGGAGTGCATCGCCAGCACAGTCAGCAGTGGCAGTGGCAGTGGCAGAGGCAGAGGCAGTGGCAGTGGCGTGAACGGCAGGCGGCCTTTGTCCTGCCGTTGCTGCCTGCCACTGATTCCAGTGCTTGGATTCCAAATGACGGCGCATTGAAGTGGTGGACAGGTTGCTCTTCTCAGAGCCCCTAATCAATTTCGAGAGGCAAATTGTGCAGACAACACTATATCTGTCCTCGGCGCATTCCTTGAAAAAACTCCACACCTTCGAGAAACGTGCCCTCGAGGTGGGAGTTTTTCGGGGCTGGGTACGAACTGGAACATCTTGGGAGATTCCGGGTGTGGCCTGGCTTCGCCTAAGCTGCTGACCTCTGCCTCTAGCTACCCTTTTTGGTGCTGCACCTGCCTCAACATCCACACTACTTTCCCCGCTTGACATCCCCCCTGTCCAGGTCGGGTCAGTGTCCTCATCAGCAACCACTTCCTCTTCCAACTCCTGTCTCATCTCCTCCTCCCGCACAATGCGCCGGTCAACTGGATGCCCTGACGGCAACTGCGTCACATCATCGTCGATGAGGGTGGGTTGCTGGTCATCCACCACCAAATCGAACGGAGATGGAGGAGACTCTAGTGTTTGAGCATCCGGACACAGATGCTCCTCTGTTAGGTTCGTGGAATCGTGATGTGGAGAGGCAGGTTGAGGGACAATGAAAGGAGCGGAGAACAGCTCTGGGGAGCAGGGACAGTTGGGGTTATTGTTCTGTGAAGCTTGGGAATTTTGGGAGGAAGGAGGACAAGACTGTTGGGTAATAGGAGGAGAGGAGGCAGAGTCTGACTGGCTGCTGGACAATGTGCTGTAAGCGTTCTCTGACAGCCATTGCAAGACCTGTTCCTGGTTCTCGGGCCTACTAAGGTTTGTACCCTGCAGTTTAGTTAATGTGGCAAGCAACCCTGGCACTGTGGAGTGGCGCAATGCTTGATGCCCCACAGGAGTAGGCACGGGACGCCCTGTGGCTTCACTGCTACCTTGCTCCCCAGAACCATTCCCCCGACCTCGCCCACGGCCTCGTCCACGTCCCTTTCCGGGAGCCTTGCACATTTTGAATTCCCAGTTAGAAATTGGCACGATATACCAGTAGCAAAAATTGTGGGTGCACGTAACCCCAATATATTCTTTGAATTCCCAGTCAGACAATGGCACTATATACCAGTAGCAGGAAATGAGGGTATTTGTAACCCCAATATATTCTTTGAATTCCCAGTCAGACAATGGCACTATATACCAGTAGCAAGAAATGAGGGTATTTATAACCCCAATATATTCTTTGAATTACCAGTCAGAAACTGGCACTATATGGCAGTAGCAAGAAATGAGGGTATTTATAACCCCAATATATTCTTTGAATTCCCAGTCAGACAATGGCACTATATACCAGTAGCAAGAAATGAGGGTATTTATAACCCCAATATATTCTTTGAATTCCCAGTCAGACAATGGAACTATATACCAGTAGCAAGAAATGAGGGTATTTATAACCCCAATATATTCTTTGAATTCCCAGTCAGACAATGGCACTATATACCAGTAGCAAAAATTGTGGGTGCACGTAACCCCAATATATTCTTTGAATTACCAGTCAGAAACTGGCACTATATGGCAGTAGCAAGAAATGAGGGTATTTGTAACCCCAATATATTCTTTGAATTCCCAGTCAGACAATGGCACTATATACCAGTAGCAAGAAATGAGGGTATTTATAACCCCAATATATTCTTTGAATTCCCAGTCAGACAATGGCACTATATACCAGTAGCAAGAAATGAGGGTATTTATAACCCCAATATATTCTTTGAATTACCAGTCAGAAACTGGCACTATATGGCAGTAGCAAGAAATGAGGGTATTTATAACCCCAATATATTCTTTGAATTCCCAGTCAGACAATGGCACTATATACCAGTAGCAAGAAATGAGGGTATTTGTAACCCCAATATATTCTTTGAATTCCCAGTCAGACAATGGCACTATATACCAGTAGCAAGAAATGAGGGTATTTGTAACCCCAATATATTCTTTGAATTCACAGTCAGACAATGGCACTATATACCAGTAGCAAAAATTGTGGGTGCACGTAACCCCAATATATTCTTTGAATTACCAGTCAGAAACTGGCACTATATGGCAGTAGCAAGAAATGAGGGTATTTGTAACCCCAATATATTCTTTGAATTCCCAGTCAGACAATGGCACTATATACCAGTAGCAAGAAATGAGGGTATTTGTAACCCCAATATATTCTTTGAATTCCCAGTCAGACAATGGCACTATATACCAGTAGCAATAAATGAGGGTATTTGTAACCCCAATATATTCTTTGAATTCCCAGTCAGACAATGGCACTATATACCAGTAGCAAAAATTGTGGGTGCACATAACCCCAATATATTCTTTGAATTACCAGTCAGAAACTGGCACTATATGGCAGTAGCAAGAAATGAGGGTATTTGTAACCCCAATATATTCTTTGAATTCCCAGTCAGACAATGGCACTATATACCAGTAGCAAGAAATGAGGGTATTTATAACCCCAATATATTCTTTGAATTCCCAGTCAGACAATGGCACTATATACCAGTAGCAAGAAATGAGGGTATTTGTAACCCCAATATATTCTTTGAATTCCCAGTCAGACAATGGCACTATATACCAGTAGCAAGAAATGAGGGTATTTGTAACCCCAATATAATCTTTGAATTCCCAGTCAGACAATGGCACTATATACCAGTAGCAAAAATTGTGGGTGCACGTAACCCCAATATATTCTTTGAATTACCAGTCAGAAACTGGCACTATATGGCAGCAGCAAGAAATGAGGGTATTTGTGACCCCAATATATTCTTTGAATTCCCAGTCAGACAATGGCACTATATACCAGTAGCAAGAAATGAGGGTATTTGTAACCCCAATATAATCTTTGAATTCCCAGTCAGACAATGGCACTATATACCAGTAGCAAAAATTGTGGGTGCACGTAACCCCAATATATTCTTTGAATTACCAGTCAGAAACTGGCACTATATGGCAGCAGCAAGAAATGAGGGTATTTGTGACCCCAATATATTCTTTGAATTCCCAGTCAGACAATGGCACTATATACCAGTAGCAAGAAATGAGGGTATTTGTAACCCCAATATATTCTTTGAATTCCCAGTCAGACAATGGCACTATATACCAGTAGCAAGAAATGAGGGTATTTGTAACCCCAATATATTCTTTGAATTCCCAGTCAGACAATGGCACTATATACCAGTAGCAAGAAATGAGGGTATTTGTAACCCCAATATATTCTTTGAATTCCCAGTCAGACAATGGCACTATATACCAGTAGCAAAAATTGTGGGTGCACATAACCCCAATATATTCTTTGAATTCCCAGTGAGACAATGGCACTGTATAGCAGTAGCAAAAATTGTGGGTGCACGTAACCCCCATATATTCTTTGAATTCCCAGTCAGACAATGGCACTATATACCAGTAGCAAAAATTGTGGGTGCACGTAACCCCAATATATTCTTTGAATTCCCAGTGAGACAATGGCACTGTATAGCAGTAGCAAAAATTGTGGGTGCACGTAACCCCCATATATTCTTTGAATTCCCAGTCAGACAATGGCACTATATACCAGTAGCAAAAATAGTGGGTGTATATAGCCCCAATTCTATTGCTAGGGGACTTGCAGGGTATTTCTGAGGTGAAGGTGGGGGGGGCACACCGTTGGAACGGGGATTTGGGGTGTATATATGGGGTATACGGGAATACACTGTCAGTGTGTTCCATTCAGGATCCTGGGAAAGCTGGGTTGCGGCGATTGAGCCCGTCAGTGCCACGTTACACTGAGAAGCTTCTCCCTGGAATTGAAGTTATATGTAAGCCCAATATATTCTTTGAATTCCCAGTGAGACAATGGCACTATATACAAGTAGCAAAAATTGTGGGTGCACGTAACCCCAATATATTCTTTGAATTCCCAGTGAGACAATGGCACTGTATACCAGTAGCAAAAATTGTGGGTGCACATAACCCCCATATATTCTTTGAATTCCCAGTGAGACAATGGCACTATATACCAGTAGCAAAAATTGTGGGTGCACGTAACCCCCATATATTCTTTGAATTCCCAGTGAGACAATGGCACTATATAGCAGTAGCAAAAATTGTGGGTGCACGTAACCCCCATATATTCTTTGAATTCCCAGTCAGAAACTGGCACTATATACCAGTAGCAAAAATTGTGGGTGCACGTAACCCCAATATATTCTTTGAATTACCAGTCAGAAACTGGCACTATATAGCAGTAGCAAAAATTGTGGGTGCACGTAACCCCAATATATTCTTTGAATTCCCAGTGAGACAATGGCACTATATACCAGCAGCAAAAATTGTGGGTGCACGTAACCCCAATATATTCTTTGAATTCCCAGTCAGACAATGGCACTATATACCAGTAGCAAAAATTGTGGGTGCACATAACCCCCATATATTCTTTGAATTCCCAGTGAGACAATGGCACTATCTACCAGTAGCAAAAATTGTGGGTGCACGTAACCCTAATATATTCTTTGAATTCCCAGTGAGACAATGGCACTGTATAGCAGTAGCAAAAATTGTGGGTGCACGTAACCCCCATATATTCTTTGAATTCCCAGTCAGACAATGGCACTATATACCAGTAGCAAAAATTGTGGGTGCACGTAACCCCAATATATTCTTTGAATTCCCAGTCAGACAATGGCACTATATACCAGTAGCAAAAATAGTGGGTGTATATAGCCCCAATTCTATTGCTAGGGGACTTGCAGGGTATTTCTGAGGTGAAGGTGTGGGGGGCACACCGTTGGAACGGGGATTTGGGGTGTATATATGGGGTATACGGGAATACACTGTCAGTGTGTTCCATTCAGGATCCTGGGAAAGCTGGGTTGCGGCGTTTGAGCCCGTCAGTGCCACGTTACACTGACAAGCTTCTCCCTGGAATTGAAGTTATATGTAAGCCCAATATATTCTTTGAATTCCCAGTGAGACAATGGCACTAAATGGCAGTAGCAAAAATAGTGGGTGTATATAGCCCCAATTCTATTGCTAGAGGACTTGCAGGGTATTTCTGGGGTGAAGGTGGGGGGGCACACCGTTGGAACGGGTATCGGGGGTATATATCGGGTATACGGGAATACACTGTCAGTGTATTCCATTCAGGATCCGCGGAAAGCTGGGTTGCGGCGATTGAGCCCGTCAGTGCCACGTTACACTGACAAGCTTCTCCCTGGAATTTAGCTCTTATAAGAGCTGTTGGTTGTCTTCTCCTTCCTATCTAGCCTGTCCCTGCCTACCCAGAATCTAAGCCCTAGCTAAATGGACGGAAACCTCTGTCCCCGGTGAATTGCAAGCTCAGAATGACGCGAAGCTGGGCGTCGCTGTTCTTTTAAATTAGAGGTCACATGTTTTCGGCAGCCAATGGGTTTTGCCTACTTTTTTCAACGTCACCGGTGTCGTAGTTCCTGTCCCACCTACCCTGCGCTGTTATTGGAGCAAAAAAGGCGCCAGGGAAGGTGGGAGGGGAATCGAGTAATGGCGCACTTTACCACGCGGTGTTCGATTCGATTCGAACATGCCGAACAGCCTAATATCCGATCGAACATGAGTTCGATAGAACACTGTTCGCTCATCTCTATTACTTACCTCTTCAGTGGTCCGACTTCCTCATGTCTTTGGACATCTTCATTGACGTCATGTGGATCAACTTGGCGTCAAGACGCATAATGATGCTGGCATAACCTACATCAGTGATGTCACTGAAGAGGGTCGAAGACATGATGGAGTCACGCTGAGCCCAGGACAAATAACTGTTTTTTGTGTTTGATCACCTCCTCTTGAGCCCCTGGTAATTATTCTCCAAGGTGGGAAAAGCCCCAAAAGTCTAATAATAGTTCATGAGTCAAGAACCCCAAAAGTTTTGGGTTCTGCAACGAACACAATAGGGCAACTATGGGACATTATACTGTGTGGAGGGGCCACTGTAGAACATTATATTCTGTGGAGGGGCTGCTATGGGATTTTATACTGTGTGAAGGTGCTACTAAACGACATTATACCATGTGGAGGGGCTGCTATGAGACATTATACTTTGTGAAGGGGCCACAGTGGGACATTATAGTATATGTAAACTGGGCATTACACTGTGTGGGGGTGATGTGCTGTGTGGGGGAGGTTCAAGACAAAACTTTATGATAACTGAATGGATTCTATCTACTACAATAGGTCTGCCTCTGCAAAAAAAAAAAACAAAAACACCCAATTTTGGTTGTATTTTCTGATTTTCTGCTGCGGCAAGAGTTAGTTGCATAAAGGGCCCACTGAGAGCAAGAAAAATAAACAGAACGGCTACAAGTAGAGCTGTACAAAATATTATCAGCTAAACTACTGTAAACTTCTATACAGAAAGATAAAGAAAGGTAAAGAGGATAAACACTAAACCTAAATAACAGTCCTAAAGGAGAAGATGAAAGGGAATAATGTTATGATACTTAAGAATATAGCAGTGGGGATAAAGCGTTGTAAAAGAAATAGTAAGAAATATAAAGCTAAAGCAAAAGCTCAAAGGAGACAAACCACATTGTATTCGCCGCACTGCAAGGCTCCACTCAAGGTTTTGATATGATCATTGGTACTGAGACTCTATGATAAAGTTACAATGTGTCATATAGAGATGTGAGCGGAGGAAAAGGAGAAATAATTCAACTTCATTCACTTGTGTGTTGTACAATACATGTGTATTCTGTAAATGAAAACCTATTACAATTATATATAAGTTGCTACATTGTATACATTTATGGCTGAGCGTTCAATAAAATGGGGTCTCAAACATCTCAGAGGAAAAAAAAAATCTTTTGAAGAGGGTCTTTAGCTGAAAGAGTCACCTACAGTTTTGCAGCAGTGTCAACAGCAGCATATGCACTTTGTAATACATCCATATTTCTACTGCATACAGTATTTAAAGGGGTTGGGCACTTGGTATTTTACATTGGTAAATAAGCCCATCGTTATATAGCCTTTACAAAAGCTATTCTAGGCATAC
Source organism: Leptodactylus fuscus (assembly GCF_031893055.1). Classification (NCBI taxonomy): domain Eukaryota; kingdom Metazoa; phylum Chordata; class Amphibia; order Anura; family Leptodactylidae; genus Leptodactylus; species Leptodactylus fuscus. The sequence continues at coordinate 55,659,045 of NC_134266.1, read as the reverse complement.
CTGTGCAAAAGAGATCCATTCATTTGTTTTCTCCCAAAATCGATTTTTCTGATATGCAAATTAATTTTCTTGGAGTACAGGGGGTGTTATCCCTGTTCTCCAAGCATCCCTGCGTCATCATCCAAGAGCGTTGTTCACTACCCCCTTCTTAAATTCAGGACACCTTCTTCTCCTCCTCTTCACTACTCTCATCAGCACCCTTTCTCATTGGCCCGATTGAAATCTTGCGCATATACGCTGTACACTCGGCCACTTTGGCTTCGGGACTTTGCGTACAGCAAATGCTACATGTACCAGCTTGTATTTCTTCTTGCATATGCATACAGTACGCTTGTATAAGAAGAAATCACAGATGACGCATGGAACATGATGAAAGCAGTGAAGAGAAGGAGAAGGAGGTGTCCTGATTTTAAGAAGGGGGCGGTAGGCAAAAATCCTGGATAATGAAGTGAGTGTGCTCGGAGCACAGGAAGAACGCAAATTCATTTGCATATCAGAAAAATATATTTAGGGAGAAAACGGACAAATGGCAATATAATGATGGGCTTATTGAGAAATGGAAAATACCAATGATAGACTCCCTTTAAGACCAATATCGATTGGTCTCTCAACATTGGCCTGAAAATGGACAGCCCCTTTAACAATACAGTTCCCAAGAAACAACCATAACCATAGTTTAGTGAATTGAAATAAGTCATAGGTGTCAGAATCCAAGAAATGTATTTTTTTTTAAAATTTTGGATTTTTTTAAAGGGATATATATATATATATATATATATATATATATATATATATATATATATATATATATATATATACACACATATATATAATTTATTTACTTTTTGGTATCTCCAGAATAGTACCAATTCATAGAATACAGGTAATATGAAATTTTGGCTGCACAGTGAACACTGTAAAAATGAAACAGTTTTTCCCTAGGAATATTAAATGACACCATTACGAAGTACAATTTGTACTGCAAAGATCAAATATAAATTCTATTTGTTGCATATTTCTATAAATGATTATATATATATATATATATATATATATATATATATATATATATATATTTCTGTATATCTATAATGTATATCTATACAGATATCTGATATGTGCAAATATATGTATAGAACAATAACAAATGAATGCTTCCAGCAATGAACAGCGGGAAATGAGTTTCTATGGTGACTGTAGAAGTGCACTTTGTAGAAGATTTATGTTCACTAAACTCTTCCCAACTGTAATTTACAATTGAAATGCTTTCTAACCTTTTGTTTTAGTAATTAAAGTACTTTCAAAGAATTATCTTCGTTTCCTACTGGTCACATCCGCGGGAATTAATTTGCACCAAAAATCATTATGTAGAATGACTCCTGTCCACACCTGTGGGGGTTATAATATATTACATGTCTCTGTAGGAAACACATTTTATGTGACATTGCATACATGGCTTCATGGTGTGGTTGGAGTTACTTTGTAATGCTCCACTTATCATTCCAGCAGAGAGAGAAATAAGGCAGCCTTACCCTAAAGACCTTCAGGAAAAATCATTGGAAGTCCCTCTGCAAATGTTAACAAATTAAGCAGCCTATACAGTATCCCATCTGTACTATTTACTGTGCAAATCACATATAGGCAAGATAAATACTACCACGTGACCATACAATGGTAAGCTGTGAACGAGAGCAGATATAAATACCAAGAAAATTAACTTTTCTTTTCTTGTAAGCATAAAATACAATACCCATATTATACGGATCACAGACTACACCAAGACATAACATTTTAACTCAATTTGGCAATGACTTTCAATTGTTCCTGTTGTGATCTGTGATAAAATCTAAGTATTCAGCAAGCTATCAACGTCAGTTCAAACATGGCTACCTCTACATCTTAAATCTACGATTTAATGCATTTTATCTAAAACTAGTCAATTTGTTTCAGATGTTCTCTCCCAAACCATTGTATGGCCTTCTGTATGTTATAGAAATGTTAATAAAATTTTAAATAATAACATTTTATAATAAGACAGATGTAATACTTACACATATTAATTAACTCCTTGAGGCTGGGGTCCCATGAGGCGTAAATGCAGTTTGCCCATGGTGGAAGCACAAAAAAAAAGGCGACATTTTACAGTCATAGCAAAGTGGATGGGATTCTAGCGAATCCCATGCCCACTTCGTGGTTTATGCAGTGCAGACATGCGGCAATTTTCAAAATTGTTGCGGTTCTGGAAATCACAGCATGTCATTTATATCTATGGAAAAGCCATGTGGGCCTTAGCCATAAAGGGGGTTTTCAGAGCAAAAATTTTTTTTTAATTTTTTTTTTTATAAAGGTTTGTTAGTGCTAGTGATGGGTTAATAAGTACACCCATATACCTTTATCAGTTATTGGAGTGATTTCTGGGTGTCTCTGGTTGCTGCTGGCATTCTCTGCCTTTGTTTACTTGGTGTAGCTTCCTGCTGTGCAGATTCCGGTAGCTACTGCATTAACTCCTTCTCACTCAGCCCCCCTCCTCCCTCACTCCATTACAAAAACTCTCTGTCTGACAAAACCTAGTCCCTTTGACCCTCACTGACTAGCAATCCTGCCTACTAGTAGATCCTCCTACCCTGTGCTGTCTCTCTTTAGCCTAGCGATCCCACCCATTACTAGCCCCTCCCAACCTCCCTTGTCTACCAGAAGACAGAAAGAGGGGGAGGACTTGGTAGGCAAGAGAGGGAGACTTGGTAAGTAAGGGGGGGGGGGGGCTTGGAAAGTATTACAGGGGGTAGGGGAGGGGAGGGGGAAGAGATGATGCCTTGAAATCACCAGATTATTAGAAAGTGTCCCTGGACCGGTCATATGACTGCTTCAGGAATATGGGTAATTATTTATTTTTATTTTTTTAATTGAAGTAAATTAGAAGTTAGGTGGGGAGGAAGTTTAGTTTATTAGTTTATCCCGGACAACCCCTTTAATGTTTTCATGATCAGTAATCAAAAAAGTTTTTTATACATATGCCATACCAATTATTAGTTAGGATTAATGCCTAAAATTCTGCTGCATAAAAATGGTATAAAACTTTTTAAAAAATCCCACCATTGAGTTTCATAGTAGCAGTAAAACCTTATTTTCAATGTTCTCCCTCTAGTGGCAACTTTGGACTGTTGAACTTTATATATATGAACTTTTTATATCTCTGTTAAAATGACAGACCTGGTTTATATTATAGTGCAAAGTATATATGCAAAGTGGGATTTCATTTATATAATAACAGATGTAACAATATATTAGCCCATTCACATTGATAATACATTGACTAACGTCAGGAGAGAGCTCTTAAAAATGGTGCCGGGTCTGTACTGTAAACTAAGGCTTTGTCACGTCTGAAAGAGTCTGAACTGTTAAAATCTAAAAATATTTATCCCATAAAGTGAATACTGTAGTGTGAAAAATAACCAAAATGGCTAAAACATTACTATTTTTTTAATATTTCGCCTTCCCAAAGCATATCATAAAAAGTGATCAAAAAGTCAGAAATTCTCCAAAATGGTATAAATAAAAAAATCCCTTTTCCCCACAAAAAAAAAAAAGAAAAAAAAAAAAAAAGATGCTTACACAGCTTCATATCAATGAGACATTATGGATGTCAGAATACGGTGGTGCAAAAGAAAAATGCAGGTTTTTTTTTTGTTTGAATTTTTTAAATATATTATATTTACATTTTTTTATATATATATATTATAATATACACACATATATATATATATATATATATATATATTATATATTATATAAATAATATTATATATATATATATATAATATATACAGTATATATATATATATATATATATATATATATATATATATATATATATATTTATATATATAAAATGTTCTGATGCACATAATGCAGATATAATTTTTACAGCAGTACTTTTAATGCAGTACAGACAAAACCCAGAAGAAAATTGAGCAACTTTTGTTATTTCCTAATTTCACCCTATTTTTTACTCCAGCTTCCCAGTCTTTATATGGAATACTAAATGGTACCAATGTGAGAAATAATTTATCCTGCAAAATCAAGCCCGGCTGTGTTAAAAAAACAAACAAACAAAAAAAAAAAACTAACTTACGGCTTTGCAAAAAAATGGAAAAACTAAAAAGAAAAAAAAACAAAAAACTTTTTCTGAAAGGGTTACTCTCAACCACTTATCTATAATGCACTTTCCATTATGAGCGTTATAAAAAGACGTATTACTCACTAATCCTACGCACTTTTACTTGTACTGGATTTAGTGCAATATAAAAAGAACAAAAGTTCATTGCCCAATACCTATTTTGTAAAAAGCATAAAAATGCCCATTTTGTACAGATGTGTATACGCTTAAGTATCCATTAAAATAGTCACAGAATTACAGATACTATGGGTGTTGAGATGTTCAGAAATCATATTGCCCCCAGAATAAAATAATGTCCCATAGTGGTCATCCCAGCAGCATCCTATAGTGGCTCTTCCATGCAGTAAAATGTCTCATAGTGGCCCGAACATGCATGATAATGAGCTATAGAAGGCATCATACATTGTAATGTTCTTTAGTGGCTCCTCTACACTATGGGACATTATCCACTCTTCTTAAGGCACTTTCGAGTCTCCCAAATGATGTCAGGGACCGCTGAGGCCTGAGATTGGTTCTCATCAGTCACATGGGTCATGCCGATGTAACAATACTTGCATCTGTGTGTCATTACATCACATTACCCTTGTGACCACGAGGTCTGTCGTTGGTCCTTGACACCAATCAAGAGTTCAGAAGAGGCTTGAAGAGGAAGGATGGTGGGAACTGTTTGATATATTTACTCTCCCCTTCTAGGCCACCACTTATTATTATAATAATTGCAGTACTGATTCGGATATGTTTGGTCTGAACAAAACTGCTGGTCGAACTTCGCAAAATTTCTTACATAAATCTTAGGAGGTTAACCCAATAAATACTCACCTGTAATAGACTCCCATGCCCCACCAAAGTAATCTACAGTATTGGTAATCCTCCCCAGTCATGGATTCCAATTTTTTATGATTCAATTTTTTTTAATTTTTTTTTTAAAATGTAGATTGTGAGCCCCATATAGGGCTCACAATGTACATTTTTCCCCTATCAGTATGTCTTTGTAGAATGGGAGGAAACCCACACAAACACACCGAGAACATACAAACTCCTTGCAAACGTTGTTCCTGGCAGGATTCAAACACAGGACTCCAGTGCTGCAAGGCTGCAGTGCTAACCACTGAGCCACTGTGCTGTCCTTTTATGATTCAAATTTAATACAATATCATGAGGTCCCTCTGGGATGAGCAGAACACCACATGGAAGCTGCCCATTACTTCGAGCATAGTAAGTAGTGCTGATGGTTCATTTTTCTTGGTGTAGAACTTGCAAAAACTGGGCCCCATAGCAAACATTATAGCAAACACTGGGTCCCAATAACACATAAATTATTGCCTCCTTTCCTGACGCCCCCTTTGTTGGCCTCCACTTGCATAATGCCCTATTAACTCACAATATAATCTTCCACAGTGGCCACATAAAGTATAATGTCCCACAATGGCCCCTTCCACATGGTGCAATGTCCCATAGTAGCCTCCATGCAACATAATGTCCTTTCGCACAGTATACAAGTTTAGTAGTTTTAATATCCGCACATTTGCTATGACGGTAGTTTCACCTCTGTGTGGAGCATTAACATCATTTATACATAAAATTATAATTGGACAGAAACTTTGTATACAATGACTTCTAGTTCTACTAATAGTTAATAGTACTTACTTTACAAGGAGTACAAATTGAACTGGTCACCTACAGGTCCTAGAATATGAGGACATCCGAAAGACACCACAAGTATCAATGTAACAAATGATCAGTAGAGATGAACGAGTAGTTAAATATTCAATATTCGATATTCGTTTCGAGTAGCCCCTCAATATTCGACTACTCGAATCGAATATCGAATCCTATTATAGTCTATGGGGGAAAAAAGCTCGTTTCAGGGGTAGGCAACATTCGATCAAATTACACTTACCAAGTCCACGAGTGAGAGTCGGGCTGGATCCTCCGAGAAGTCTTCTCTGCGCAACGTCCCCACGTCGAATGAATTCACTCTGCCAGGCATCGGCCTGGGCAGAGACGACTGCGCATGCCCGTGCTACAAGAAAATGGCCGCTTACAGTCAAACCGGACATTTTCTTGTAGCATGGGCATGCGAAGTCGGCCCTGCCCAGGCCGATACCTAGCAGAGTGAATTCAGAGCCGGAAGACGTCGTGGGGACACAGCGAGGAGAAGACTTCTAAAGGTAGGAGAAGAACCAGCGTTGATTGGCTGACTGTATAGCATTCGGCCAATCAATGCTGGTTCTGCATCAAATTTTTCTATTTGAATAGCGAGTGGTACTCGATCGAGTATGAGTATTTCGAATATTGTAATATTCGATTGAATACCTACTCGATCGAATACTACTCACTCATCTCTAATGATCAGTTGTCTTGTAATATAGTTTACATCAAAGCATTTATAACTTGAACCACTTAGGTCCGGACATACAGTAATAGCTCTGGATCCTTTTTTTTAAAGTTGCTACCAACTCATTGTGTACAGCATAAATAAACATTGTATTTACTTTTTTATTTTTCTTTTGGCATAAGTCGAGTCAACTGTTAAATCTGTCGACTAAAACATATGCATTGATCTTTGTGATAAACAAACATTCACTTTGTCAAATTTGGTAAGGGGCTCAATTTTCTTTTTAAATTGATGCAATTCAATAATATGCTAGCAAAACCCTTTACAGCCTGCAATTCACATCACAACCTTTGGGTGGCAGCAAATAGACACATATAGAATAGATATCTTGTGACAAAATATCAGTTTTTAAAAAAAATAAAATCTAGTAACCTCACGTCACACAACTGGGCGTATATCCAGCTAAGAAGATAGGTAAAGAAGAGCACAGCTGGATCTTTCTATGGTGATCTGTTTATAGCTGCCAGGTGTTCTGAAAAGCTGATGTTTATATTCCTTTAAGAAGTTTTTTTGGATACAGCTACTTATTCTCTTTTTTCTATCTTAATTATTTCCAAACGGAGACACAGAAATAGCTGTGAACCTTGTGTATAGCAAATAATTTGGATCAACTTGCATTAAAATCTCTTCCTATTCATTGAATTATCCCCAATTAAAGTTAATATTCATTTCAATTGCAAATTTTTAATACTTTCTTACGTGTCAGTCTGAAGGATATATTAGCCAAAGGGACAAAACTGATGTTACATGACCTCCTCTATCCTACAGAGCAAAACTCTGCAGGAGACTCAGACGTACCAGATGTTACAACAGCTGCCCCCAGTGAAAGGGGAAGACAATAGCAAAAAAGTCAACAACAACAACCGGCAATTTTAACAGGTTGCTCTGCATAATTTAAGTAAGAGAAATTGATTGCCGGTAACTTAAAAATCAGGACATGTTTGTTCAAATTCACCTTTCCAAATGTCACTAAACAGAAAAGACTCCTTGGAAAGAACATGTGGTGGAAGTGATAATTACCGGGGCACAGAATACCGAACATTCTCATTTCATTAACAAAATTCTAATATAGTTTAGTGTTAGGGTTCAGCAAAAGCAAACTCCCTTTACGTAACACATGCAGATTGCCAGTGTGACCCTGTACAATTATTTTTATGGCTTTACCTCTGAGGTTTTCAGCTGAGTTCACTATGAACAAATGACTGGAAGTGAAATATTGTGAAAATGCTTAAAAGCTTTAATTATGGCTGACATCTGCTTGGCATCGTCCCTGATTGGCAATGCATGTACAATAGATAATAGGGATGGCATAATACTTCCACTCAACTATTTAACCAATGTCAAAAGCTGAGCCGCTGAGACGTTCATTAGGAATACTTTGCTTTTTTTAATCCTTTACTCTTCATTTTAATTGTTTCCAAAAAAAATCTCACATACTATTACTACATAGGGAAAAAAAGCTATGTGAAAAACAGACAGACTTATCTGTATGAGTTGTGGTCAGATTAAATTTTTTCAACCCTCCTTGAGAAAATAATTGGAAGACGGTACCTCTTAACCAAATGGGTAAGTCAGAGCTTACTACACCTCATGTGATATGATATCATATCGTTGGCCTCTTACACTTAATGCAGAAGTCTTGGTTCCTCCTTACTGAAGCTCATTTCCCTCAGCATCAGTGTCCTGATCATTTTTCCACTTGAGTCTTAGAGTTCTTCTGTCTCATATGGAAGAACAGAGTTACAAATGGCATATAATAGTTGCGAGCCCTGGTATAAATTTTGTATGCAGCTTGCCCCTCTGTTTACTTCCCTTTCATATAGTAAGCAGCTCTTAAGAAGAACTGTGAATGGAAGTAAATACTGTACATCTTCCATTACAGTGAGTCTCTTAAAATATTGTTGGTTGTAGGTCTGTCATTGACTTCTACTAAAAAAATTGTATTTTTACCAAGGAATTGACTGTTGATTGATGTCCTAGGGTATTAATAGTCATAGTTCCATCACTAACTAATACAGCTATCAATCTATATTGTTAATGAAATACATTGGAGGACCATTTATTGTCTGTATTTTTTTTTGTTTATTTTTTTCATAACCTGAATGTTGGCCAATGTTGTTTTTTCATGAGACTTCTTAGGGCTAGTTCACACGGGGCACATAATCTGCATAAAAATCCTGCTGCCTCCCATTGATATCAATGGGAGCCGGTCATTTCCTTTTTCTGCGAGCGGTTTGTTCCTGCTTGTGTAAAAAAGAAGCGAGCTGCCCTTTCTTCAGGCAGATGCCGCGGCTGATTCAGCTGTGGCATCCTCCTCGCAACACCACCGTCCAGACTAGGCCTATTCACTTGGGCCTAACCCGGAGCGAAAAGCCACAATGGGATGCCGATGCACTGCACTGCAACCCTGGCGGAATGTGTTCACGCGGAACCCCATGTGATCTAGTCCTCCACCTTTTTACAATGGTGTTAGAAAGGACATTTGGAGTCCAGGTGCCAAGGCCAATACCATCAGGCTTAGGCATTGGGCCATAAAGTTGACTTATTTTCTAAACCCATAGTCAATAATAACCACAACATCTAAGGTGGGAGGAAGATATTGAAAATATGACTTGACCCACAAGATAAAAAAGATGTAGAGAGATGTGTACATATGTGGTCTTTTAGGAATAGGTGGGGCGCTGTTCTTGAGATAAATGTCATTTCCAGAGGTGCGGCCTGCGCCTAGTAGGTGTTTATGGTATTCCCTATAGACATAGCAATGAAAACTGATACTGGAATATCCCTTTACCGAAGGACACTCCTGTTTGTGTCAAAAAACACACTGTTGTTATAAGTTTCGCCAATAGTAGCCTATGAGCAAATCACAGAGTACATTCATAGCCTTTAGTTATAACCCATATTGTAAATGTGATGCGACAGCTACCTAAAGTCACCTTCACACAAATGTATTTTAGTCAATATGTAGCAGACAACATTTTTAACCCCAAAACAGAAGTGGGTCCAAAACAAAAGAGGGAAAAATCTTCCCATTATATATTTTCTCTATGTAGGGTCCATTCCTGATACAGAATAGCGGCCTAGATACTGTCATGAGAAAATGGCATTACTCAGAGCAAGAACGGTGATAGTAGTCATCACCATGAAGCATGACAGGCCGGACAATGGCTCTACTGGGCTGGAGCTGATTCTATTACAGTCACACTACTGATAAAGTGTCATGGATTTACTGAAAAATACATTTTACAAAGCTGAAACTGATAGAACAGTGGAGTGTGAGACGTATATGGTCTCCTGTAGATTAACTGATCTTGTATTGCAAACGAAATCCAACTTTAATATAGTGACACAAGAATAATATTCTTTATTGATAGATTAAAAAATAGGGATGTGAGCCCGAGTCCTACTGTTTAATGGTCATTATATTTTGTAAAACCTGCATAAACTTAATGGAGGTAATTGGTGTTGACTCATAGAGATTCAAGTGATTGATGTTCTTTTGTATACTAGTAAACTAGTACTAGAAATTACTCACATTTGCAAAACCAACTCTTTTAGCTTTTGTATATTTGTATATGCATTATATTGATGCATAAGCAACAACATGTACAATGTTATTAAAAAAAATATAATAAAATTGCGTATTTTGTTGCATATGCATCAATATAATGAAGAGAAGATTTGTGATGGAAGATGTAGCAGACAACCTCTATGAACTATAACAGGAAGCCCACGGAGGAGCACGGGGTCTCACTGTACCTCTGTAAGATGCTGGATGCTTAAACATGCATGTGGAGGTACGGATGTGTCCACATTTAACTGATCTCCAATTTGGTTATGTTTTTAATTCATTTTGTAAGGAATTCAGCACAATATCAAGACAACAAAAGCCACCAAAAAATTCCTTGAAAATCTTACCTTATGTCTATATTTAGACATTTTCAGACAAGAGGACTGACAAGGGAGGGCACAGCTATATTTATTTCATTATTCTAATATGTGACATATTATGAAACTACAGTACAGACTGTCCAGGAGTTGGAAGATGCTTTAGTCCAGGTCTGGGAGGAGATCCCTCAGGAGACCATCCAAAACGTCATCAGGAACATGCCCAGGTGTGTAGGGAGGTCATACAGGTACATGGAGGCCACACACACTACTGAGCCTCATTTTGACTTTTACAGGCTCGTCTGCAAGGAGGCGGAGTCTAAGATCGGACCACAACGGAGACTGCTGCGGTCCGATATTAGACTTCGCCTACTCACAGATGAGCCTCCGGCAGAACCAGCGTTAATTGGCCGAATGCTGTACACTGGCCAATCAACGCTGGTCAATGCATTCCTATCAGAAAAAGTCAGCTCCCGCATAACCGCAAGCTGCCAGCTCTCCCGACTAGCAAGGATGAGCCTGCTGCAGAACCAGCATTGATTTGCCGAATACTATACATAGCATTCGGAAAATCAACGCTGGTTCTGAATCGAATCTTTACTGCGAATAGCGAGTGATATTCGATCGAGTATGAGTATTCCGAATACCATAGTATTCGATCGAATACCTACTTAATCGAATACTACTCGCTCATCTCTAATCTGTAACCCTGAGCACCGTACTATTATATAAGACTAGCCATGACACTGTATTATAGAAAAGAGAAATAAATCATTTGCATGTAAGAACTCACAATTCAGCATCACTTTCTCATACATAATTAAGCCAAAATCTTTCCGGCCTCCTATACATTTTATACTGTCGAATCATGACACACAAGACTATAATATTTTGAGCATGCAAGTTATTAAATTCTAAGTCTGAAGCTCATTGATGTGTTTGTATTTCCCTGTGAAACATTATATCATTGTCACTGAAATTAAAAATATATTTTTTTAATAGAAACATATTGAAATGTTACCGAGCACAACACAGACTAAATTCAATCTAAATTTCTTACTTAATGAATTAAATTAGCACCCTATTGCTATGGACATTTGCCCAACCTCATGCACAATCCTGGCTACGTCTTTGCATAATTTAACTTCAGTTTCCCTTTCACTCCAGTATTTGTCAGAAAACAAGAAAGAAATAAAATCCACATCCTCCAAGTTATTCGTTTAGAGCTGATTTTCTGGGAAGAAGAACAATGCCGAGCTGCCAACATCATTTTCTGTGTAGAGCAGACAATGGTAACATTGTAAGTATTACTGCTTAAACAGCATACATGTTTTTAGAATTGGCACTATATGCATATTTATATAAATACACATTGCGCTAAACATTTGGTAACACTGACAAATGCGCTACATTATGAAGGCTCATTATGGGAACGGGCATCCATTGAGAATTAGATTGACAACTAAAACCATATTTTATTTCACTTTTCTTTGGCTGAAATGTGCTGTAATGTTCCCTGTGTAACAATCCAGCATGCTATTCATGTTGTTCTCGACATCATTATATGTAGCACTGGATTTGGTTTGGTATGAATGCTAGATACTTGTGTGTCCCAGACTGCAGGCTTTAATACCAAGGACACTGGTTTCTTCCAAACCACTGAAAAATGTGAATTTGACTTCTATTGCTGGGGAAAGAAGGGGAATTGTTACAAGTTTTAGTATTTATTTATAATTTCCTTTATTCATAGTCCTATTGAAAGAGCTCCCATAAAATTATTTCAATTTATTAATTCATTGCATTATCCTTTCCACAAATTTCATTAGATTCTGATTTTTTTTTCAGAATTCATATTCAATACTTTCTCATTTCATCTCTTTGCAGGATATCTTGTGCCAAAAGGTAAGTGCAGGGGGAGCTAAGCAAATTGATATGTAGTTTTGTGGGAAAACATTCAGTATAATTTGCTATGTAGTCAATTATTTATCAGTTCATTCTATGCTTAGAAAAAGTAATTGGATCCAGTGGGTGGTCTTAACAGTGAATATCAGCCTCTTCTCTGTGACTGTGCATACAGAGATAGCTGTCAGTCACTAGTAGAACTGATCACCCAACTCAGTTACTCTTTCTAACATAGTAAGTAAAAAAAAATGCAAATCTATTCTCCAGGATGTAATTAGGAGAACAGTGCACTCTGTATGCCGCCCTCTAGAGGGCAGCATCCTTAACATCATGCATGACTCAGTTAAAAAGTCTACTGTCATGATGCGGATTTAATTGCCAAATTAGTATTTCTATTCCAAAAGGAACAGATTCCCAGCTATAGACAGCGCTGTTTCGGCCTATTGGGCCTCCTCAGCATAGCGCAGGGATAGTGATTTGGCAGAGTGAGAGACTATAGACCAGGGTCAGGGGATAATCGTACACATCAGGGAGAGTGTGTGTCTACATAGGTAGTATGGAGACTTACAAGTCATTCCTGCTCCGCTAGGGATTCTGGGTAAAAAATATGCAAATCTATTCTCCAGGATGTAATTAGGAGAACAGTGCACTCTGTATGCCGCCCTCTAGAGGGCAGCATCCTTAACATCATGCATGACTCAGATAAAAAGTCTACTGTCATGATGTGGATTTAATTGCCAAATTAGTATTTCTATTCCTAACATAGTAAGAGCAGAGAAAGCAGAGAAATAGATGGCTGTATATGAAGTTATTCAGAATGTTTTTCCACAAAACTATCAATTTACTCAGCTCCTCTTATACTTTAACATCTGCCAATTCATTCACTGGTTACCCATTGCCCAGTGAATAGAGTTCAAAATACTAATGCTGACATACAAAGCCATCCACAACCTGTCCCCTCCATATATCTCGGACCTAATCTTCCGCTACCTGCCCACACGTAACCTCAGATCCTCCAAAGACCTCCTACTCTGCTCTGCTCTCATCCGCTACTCAGACAACCATCTCCAAGATTTCTCCCATGCATCCCCCATACTCTGGAACTTATTACCAAAACACATAAGACAGACCTCCACAATCACAAGCTTCAAGAAGGCCCTGAAGACTCACCTATTCAGGAAGGTCTACAACCCCCAATACCACTACTGTCATCACATCACCAACTGTACAGCCTCTACCTTCAACTTCTGTCTCTATCCATTTTCCCTCATAGATTGTACGCCCTCGCAGGCAGGGCCCTCTACCCCACTGTGCCAGTCAGTCACTGTTAGTATTATATTTGTTTTGTATATTTTCTGTACTGTATGTAAACCCCCAAATGTAAAGCACCATGGAATTAATCTAATAGTGTACAGCACTGTGGAATTTATGTAGAGAGTAGAGATGAGCGAACACTGTTCGAATCAACCGATCCGAACAGCACGCTCGCATAGAAATGAATGGAAGCACCTGTGACGCCGGCCGGACGCCGGCAAAGTCAGCGTCTCAGGTGCTTCCATTCATTTTTATGGGAGCGTGCTGTTCGGATCGGCTGATCCGAACAGTGTTCGCTCATCTCTAGTAGAGAGTAATAATATGTGGTCATTTGCCACAACCAACCAACATTACTTCTGTGCCAACTCATGCACTGGTGTAGTAATATAGTACCTTGGGCATGAATTGTTATAACCCAACCAACCCCAATAAATACTACTTTAAGGTCATTTATCACTTACATTTTGCTCAGGCCTTTAAGATTAACCACATTCACCAAAAACTTTGCACTGTACATACATTCAAGCCACTCTTTCGTATTGGATTCTGGATAGAACTGTGCTAAGGTGATCAGTACAAATGTGTGACTTACAGCTGAAAAATCAGCATTTTATCAACTTATCTACCAATAACATGTGCGTCTAGAAAATGTCTTGGTCATGGATATGTTATCCTAATGAATGATATACTATATGTCACTGGCCTGTCTTTACTCCAATATAGTTTTTGACTGCTAAAACTTTTCATATCCTCCATTTAAAGCTATTATTATTTTTCTCTGTAAAACAGTCTGGCACGGTTTCAGAAGATTAATCCCTGATATCATGTGACGCTGAAGGAAGGCACCGTTCTGTGACAGCCTCGGCCTTTCTTCTGCTACGCAAGCATTGCTGCAAGAAATAACATTGATTTCTTAGCATTTCTTTTTTGGACTTTTACATTTCCATTATTTGCTAGTTAACAGTAAGAATAAGTTTTCCTGAAAATGATCACAGACCACAGAAATACTGAAAATAAGTCACAATGCCAAGACCTTTGTAACATTTTTAGGAAAAAGGTACATCTATCTATCTCCTATCTATCTATCTATCTATCTATCTATCTATCTATCTATCTATCTATCTATCTATCCCTCTAATTTCTTTCTATCTATCTTTCTATCTATCTCCTATCTATCTATCTATCTATCTATCTATCTATCTATCTATCTATCTAGCTATCTCCTATCTATCTATCTATCTATCTATCTATCTATCCATCCATCCATCCATCTATCTATCTATCCATCCATCTATCTATCTACCATCTATCTATCCATCCATCCCTCTATCTATCTATCTATCTATCTATCTATCTATCTATCTATCTATCTATCTACCATCCATCCATCTATCCATCTATCTATGAGAATAATGTCCCACAATTTTCACTAAGCAATTTCAATATATTATAATGACATACTACCAAAATTCTCAACAAGTTGCACACAACACAACCACTGCATGACAATACATAAATACACACAGTAAAATATAATTTGGCTGTAAAATCATGTGTTTTTTTGCAGAGTTGGCCATTTTTCTCCAAAATAGTGTCTAAAGCAAGGAAAGACACATCTTTGCATAGTATCTTATGCATCATTATTTCAAGATCTTTCTATCAGTGAATAGATTTTATTTTATTAGTTTATATTAGTATTTTCCCTTTGTTCTTTCAAGGTTCTGGTTCTTTTAGGTTCCTGCCGGCTCCATTTTGTTTTGAGACATCACAGAATCCCGGAAAGAGAATTGATCAAACAAGATTAATGGGGATTATTCAATACATAAAATAAATAAATCATAACTCCGTTAAGAGTCTAATTCCTTGTAGTGAATCTCCATATGGTATGTCTGAACCTTAAAAATGACAGCCTTCTGTATCAGGAAATTCATGTCCATGTACAAATCACATAAATACACAAGATAAAGCAATCATAGTCTTATATAGGGTTAACCAACCTTAAATAATAAACTTACTAATTAGTGATGAGCGAGTGGTATTCGATCGAATACCTCGCCGGCATAGGAATGCATGTAAGCGGCCGAACACCAAGGGGTTACACGCATCGAATATTCAAAGTGTTTAACCCCTTGTTATTCGGCCGATTACACGCATTCCTATGCCGGCGAGGTATCCGATTGAATACTACTCGCTCATCACTATTATTAATATTCTAAAATTATTCTTTAGTGTTTGGTATTGGGATCCCTCTGCTCTCTGTGAATCCACAAAATATGAAACATCGCAGATCACATTTTATATATAATATATGGAATAATATAAGTATTCTCTATTTGGCGATGCCCTTGAAGGAGTTATAGCTCGTGACTTACTCTACAAAAGCAATGTACAAATAAGTCCTCGTTGGTGGAAAGGGGAAATTAATGTATCACTATCTATTGAAAGTTACCACCCTACAGATCAAGGCCTGGTTTTTGAGAAATCCAGCAGCTTAACCTGGGTATAAAACCAAGCTATAATAACTCTTCTAAAAAGAGGGGGAACTATCTGGAGACAACTGTGTCAAGGTTATTGTCTATTATCAGGCAGGACTGGCAGACTGGGTGAGAAGTCCTAGATGTGAGTCAGAAGGTGTCACAATCCTGTAGTTTGCTATTCCTCTAACTTTGAAATATTGTTTCACTTCCAATCCTCACCACTGGAGGCTGCTGTGTTCATCTTAGGATCTATTTGTACCAGTTTGAAGCCTTCTTGTTCTGTTTGGACCTATTTATACCCATGAAGCACTGCAACACTCTGCTGAAGTATTGTGACTTGCTTAATATAATAATGTACAGCACCATGCAATTAATGTAATAATGTACAGCAACATGGAATTAATAGGATAATAATAATAATAATAATAATAATAATAATAATAATAATAATAATAATAATAATAACAACATTATTAAGCAATAGAGATGAGCGAGTAGTATTCGATTGAGTAGGTATTCGATAGAATACTACGGTATTCGAAATACTCGTACTCGATTGAGTACCACTCGCTATTCGAATGGAAAATTTGATGCAGACCCAGCATTGATTGACCGAATGCTATACAGTCGGCCAATCAACGCTGGTTCTTCTTCTACCTTTCGAAGTCTTCTCCTTGCTGCGTCACTGCGGCGTCTTCCGGCTCTGAATTCACTCTGCTAGGCATCAGGCCTGGGCAGAGCCGACTGCGCATGCCCGCACTACAACAAAATGGCCGCTTTGACTGTAAGCGGCCATTTTCTTGTAGTGCAGGCATGCGCAGTCGGCTCTGCCCAGGCCCGATGCCTAGCAGAGTGAATTCATTACTGGATGACAACGCGTGGACGCTGCGCAGAGAAGACTTCTTGGAGAATCCAGCCCGACCCATACTCGTGGACTTGGTAAGTTCAGTTTGATCGAATGTTGCCTACCCCTGAAACGAGCATTTTCCCCCCATAGACTATAATGGGATTCAATATTCGATTCGAGTAGTTAAATATTGAGGGGCTACTCGAAACGAATACCAAATATCGAGTATTTAACTACTCGCTCATCTCTACTAAGCAACACTGAAATCCAGGTAGTTTCTCTTTACTAAAGTCACTCTTAAGATAAACATTTCAATCCAGAAAGAAGCAAATATCTTGGAAATGGTAAAGAAATGGAATAAAGCACGTTTATCCATAGTGTAATTATTTTTAGTTAATAAGGAAAAACCTTATTTACATAAAATCAAGAAAACGACTTAAATTGTCATTAACAAATGAAGCTTAAGGTCAATGTTACTGAGTGGTAAAGGACTCGGTTTACAAACCTTCCTAGTTTTCTCATTTAAATGAACATCTTGCCACTTTTCAGCGAAGTGTTAACACGGTACTAAAATCCAGCCAGCTCGAAAGTTTAGGAATAATTATGCGCCAAAACATTACATTTTCTATCATAATGGTGGAACAACAGTGAGAATTGACAACGCTGAAAACACTTCCCAGCGTGTTAAAGGAAGTCATGTGTTACAATCACCCGGGGATTTGCGAGACCAAGACTCATAAACGATATAGAAAGCTGGAGTCACTCTAAATATATTGTATTTTTCCACACCTCATCATCTGTGGCTGAAACAGTCATGAGAGCTCCCTGTCTCCCAAATGTGTGGACTGGCTGTGTTCTACAAGGATGACCGCTGAGATTGGTTGTCAGGATCACAGTGTGTCACCTTCGCCAACACAAAATACCGCTGCTTGCCACTGAAGTGAGACCTTAGCCGTCCTGGGTCCTGACTCCGGACTATTATAGGCACAAAGCAAATGGAATATAAAAGAAAAGTCATATGACACTGTGATATATAGTTCGGAAAGCCATCATTTTTAGATAAAGATGTACAAAGTAAGAACACTGTGCACACAAAGCAATAGGTTTACCTGCGAGCTTTTACAAACCCATCAAACTCATCTCTGCTATGTCTGATTATTATTACATTACCAGAATTAATGAACATACTAATATTACATTAACATAATAATCATGGAAATGTTAGGAATGTGCTGCTGATCCCAAGAGACTCATTGAAGGACAATCCACTTATTTAGGGGAATCTGTCAGCAGAAAAATAACCATTAAAGTAGACGGAAATAACATAAATAGAAAATGTGCTGATAGTTCTGGATATTGCCTTAGGCAGCTAAAGCAAAGAACTCATTGCGCCTGGGCGCTTTAGCTAACAAATGCTGGGAAAAGCTTCTGCCATACATGTTAATGCTTAGACCCCATCCACCAGGTCCATATGTGTTGGTATAGCATTTTTTCAAAAGCATAGGAAAGCCCTATATGCAAAAAAAAAAAAATATAAGTATATATTTATATTTAGTATAGTATATATGTGGTATACATTTTCTACTATAGGAATCTATGGATGAGGGATGTCGCTGTATGACCAATGATAGTAGGCTCCAATGCAGAGCCCGAACCTTCGTTCACATCTGCGTTCGCTATTCCATTCATGGAATCCACATGGGAACCCCCAGAACTGAATACTGAATGCAACTGCAAGCACTGTGCAGTGAAAGAACACGGACCCCATAGACTATAATAGGTTCCATGTGCTTGCCGCGTGCTGCCCGCATGAATCATGCGGACAGGAAAGTATATTATGAACTACTTTCCTGTCCATATGTCCCCGCAAGGGATCTGGCGGCCAGCACACGGACCCCATTTATAGTATATGGAGTCCATGTGCTTTTACTGGCACACTGCTTGCAGTTGTGTTTGGTATTCCGTTGGTAATCTCCCCCGGACAGAATACCAACTCAGATGTGAACGAGGCCTTACTTTTATTACCCTGCCATAAGTCTACAAATTCCTCTGTATACAGCTGAGATCTTGGAGTCCAGTATACTGAGGACTGACAGTAGGACTCCTTAGCTGAGACTGGCATCAGGGCTGTAGATAAAAATTGATGTAAAAAAAAGTGCCCACATAAATTGCCCCCCAGTATTCATTACTCTGTTTATGAAAACCCCACTAAATATTTAATATGGTTATATAATCCCATATAGGGGCTCCCAGACTGTATTTTAAAAATCCCATTTCCTATTCCAAGTGGTCATTACATGCTTATAAGCCAGGAGAATAAGCCCCCACAAAATATGCTGTGGGATATTCAAGTAAGCATAAAAATAAATAAATAAATAAACAAATAAAAACAGAAAGTGCATAGAGGTGTAAGTACAATTTAGGTTATTAGCAAAGTGGCTTCAGTTTTTGCTTGCAGTAGGTAGAAGGGAAAAATAAAATGGTGGCACTAGAGAACACACTATTTTACAGTTTGATGATTGACATTTTCTGTTTTCCAAATTCTCTTTAACCTCTAAGAATAAGGGTCAAGGCACCTTTCAGCAATGCGAGTTACATATATCAATTATTGTGTGTTTTTATATCTAATGCTGTACCTTAAGGGTGGTGCATGACATAAAGATTCAAAAAGAAGCAAAGCCAGAATGTATTTGTCATGCTCTTTCCCCTAAGGACTTGCAGAACAGAAACCACAGTGGTGGAGATTTATTAAGCTAAATGTGCCAAAAGTCTGGCCGAAAGACTGGTATAGAGGCATGCACAATGTTTACTATGTGTTATAGATGCTTGCATAAAAGGGTCATGCTTTCATAGTAAGGGTCATGATTTAAAATGTAACAACATGTCCCAAAATTGCATCAAAATTTTGGCAAAATTTGGAAGCAAGGTATGCCACGTGACGTACATTTAGACAAAAGAGTCTACCGTGTAGTAAGATGCACCAGAATTATCATACATCTTGAGCCACTGTAGTATCTTTGCTTGTCCGGTTCTCTGTACCACCCTCCACTTGTATGCTGCTTTTGGTTCTTGTTGCTTTGCCTGAACATTGCTCTATTCCCTCATCTCTATATTGATTTCCACCACACCCATCTCTTGCACCTTTATTTCCCTTTGGTCCTCAAATAGTTAATCTTGGCCTTACTTTTGTGATTGACAGCCTATCTGCCAATCACGTCTGGGGTGGGTTCAGTTCCTTAAACTGGTCATCTGCCCACACATACTTGCTGACTATTGTGACTCTGTCGTGCTAAGCTTTTTACTTGCTTTTTATTGTATTGTATTTACTGACTTCTGACCTTTGGCTTTCCTTGTAACTACTCTTTGGATTACGATGTGGTACTGCTTTGTCTCTCTGGCTTTGACCCTTGGCTTGCTGACTCCTCTTCTGTGTTGTGTTGTCTTGTCCACATTTTGTGTTTACACTTATCTAGAGAAGGGACTGTCGTCCAGTTGTCCCTGTCATTAGGCCAGTGAGGCAGGTAGGTGGGGACAGGGTCTGGGTCAAGTTTAGGACTCACTGTCTCTGTCAATCCCCTCCTCTTAGGTTCCAGTAGCTGCACTGAGGAATTGATCTACTAGCAATTCCCTTACAGCCACTGTGATAAATATGGCATGCCAGCAAAGTGTCTGAAATTATCTTAGGTTGTATTTGTGGATTCGTGATTGTTTTCCCTATATATTTAAAAGGGGATAATAAAAGCACAACAAAACTTAATGAAAAATGCTGTGGACAAAAAATTATGCGTTTTTGCAGTTTTTTTCCGGCCGCATTTTTTTTTTTTTTTTTGGGGGGGGAGGGGTAGCTGCCTTTTTCTATACGGGTCCTTAGCCTTAGGCTGCCTGGTCTAAGTTTACACTGTGTAAACGTTGAATAGTGTTAATATATCTTCAGATTTGCCTTTAAATAATTAATCCTATATAATTTAACTCTCTATCATTTTCCCTAAAATGTACTAAATGATCCATATTGCACATTATTTGCACTTGCCAAATATATTCTTGGATGTTCCAATAAATAATACGTAATTTGTAAGTAAATAGGGAGTAGAATGACTTATTTGGTGATTTGGGATTAGAATTGCAGGTGGAACTTAATGATAATGATTACAAGAGGAACTGAGTTATCACCAGAGTCTGACAATTTACGTCACAGTGAAGAGTAAAATACTGGGAATTAGATCGAGCAAGTGACATTCATCCTAATTTAAGAATACTTTATAGCAATTGTCTGTAATACATGCCAACTTCATCCTGCTTTTCATAACAGGAAGCAATAGCTACAGAGATCATTGCTAAACGAGATTCATCTTCAATTACATCAAAAAGAAAATATTTGAAATGAGCTAAAATAATTTATTTTTCATTGTGAATATTGGGGAATATTTCTGAAAACTAGAAATACGAATGGTCAGCTCATACCCGTAAAATGAGGATCCTTTAACCTTTCGAGATTAATTAGTATTTACACAAATTATTAAATGTGTTGTCCAAGCTGATGATCAAAAAAGTATTTTATCCCCTCCCCCATAAAGAAGCTGAAATAAGGCAGTGACATAGAAAAGAGGGAGGGGATAAATGCCACCAATGTATAATCAGATCTGGCTAAAATTTGGTAGAGCAAAATTTGGGGGTACCACCTTCCAGACATATATTGAATAAAAACATTAGATAATTGTCATTGATGATGATATAATGTATATATGGGTCAGCACACTACATGGTTTAGAATCTTGGATGTTAAGATTTACAACTTTGTACAACCAGGAGAAAGATTCTGTTTGCATTTTCGCTAAGGTTCTGCTTTTCCGTTGCATCATAAGAGCAGAAAAACAAAAATAATGGGATTCATCTTCTGACAGCTACACTTATGGTGCTGAATGGAGACCACTGACTGGAACAGAGCCTAAGACGTACATAGTGGCGACTATTGTAATCCCATTTTTCATATAACAATATACATAATTAACCTCAGCATTAATACTACTTAACAGTACAAGCCGTAAAATGGAATGACATTTGGAATAGCAGCAAAGTTTACCTTGATAATTGTGAGTTAACTGTGACACTTTAATTTAACAATGGCTTTTCATCTGTTCTGTGATAAGGAACAATATTACGTTGCAGTGTCAAGTTATATTTTGCATTACAATATGTACCGTACATGTAATGTATTACGTTTTGTGCTCTCCGCGGCGATACTGTTTTTTTTTTAACCGGACACAGTCCTGCATGTCCGACTTTGTGTCGGGTTTCGCCGCAAAGAGCACAAAATACTCAGCGGCGCTCACAGCCGGACACTTTTCAAACCCATTGAAATTAATGGGTTTGAAAAATGAGTGCAGGTTTCCGTCTCCTGCCCAGATTCAGGCAAATTTTGTAATCCTTTTAAAAGTTTCTTGTCTTGCTTTAGATATGTCTACAATCTTATAATCCCAAATTGGTTAAAGATTATAATTTCATTTGAATAATGTCCTCCACCATCAAAGCCATGCTGCTTCCAAATTTTGGCCACCCACAAATTCTACTCTAGAGGCACTGTATAGGCCATGGGAGTTGGAGAATAATAATAAACATACTCACCTTTTCTCCTGGGCTTCCTTGTGGCACCTCGTGTTTTTCCCAGGCATCTTCCAGCCTCCTGGATAACATCATCGTCCATGACAGATTGCAGAGCCTATGATTGGCCTCATAAGTCATGGGACCTGTGTCAACATCAGGATAATTTGACTCAAATGTCATGATGTTGACACACCCCATGTAATGCTTAGGCTCAGCAGTTCTCTGGGACCATTGATATCACCAAGAAGGTTGGGAGAGACAAGAGGATGCCTGAGAATAAACACCACATCTTGCGAGGAATGCCCAGGAGAGGATAGGGAAGGTGATTATGACTGATTATTATATTTCCATAATATTTATTACTTGGGTCTCCAACTATTATACTCTTAGACACGAAGAGACAAGAATAAGTTAGGTCAGAAAATAAATTGATTGTGAACATTTGCCCATCTCTATTTAAGATGAATGTAAAATAGACAGTGTTATAGTTGACGATAGTGATAAATATACAGAAGTTGCTAAATACATCAAAAAATGTTCAATATTCAATATTTGTTTTGAGTAGCCCCGCAATATTCGACTATTCGAATCGAATATCAAATCCTATTATTCTCTATGGGGGAAAAATGCTCGTTTCAGGGGTCAGAAACATTCGATCAAATAGAATTTACCAAGTCCACGAGTGAGGATCGGGCTGGATTCTCTGAGAAGTCTTCTCCGTACAGCGTCCCCGCGGCGTCTTCCGGCTCTGAATTCACTCTGTCAGGGACCGGGCCTGGGTAGAGCCGACTGCACATGTCCGCACTACAAGAAAATGGCCACTTACAGTCAAAGCGACCATTTTCTTGTAGCGAAGGCAAGTGCAGTCGGCTCTGTCCAGGCCCGATGCCTGGCAGAGTGAATTCAGAGCCGGAAGATGCCACGGCGACGCTGCGCGGAGAAGACTTCTAAAGGTAGGAGAAGAACCAGCGTTGATTGTCCGACTGTATAGCATTTGGCCAATCAACGCTGGTTCTGCACCAAATTTTTCCATTCGAATAGCGAGTAGTATTCGATCGAGTACGAGTATTTTGAATACCGTAGTATTCAATCGAATATCTACTCGATCGAATACTGCTCACTCATCTCTATTTAGCTATATAGTATCTCCCGAACATGCCAGTAATGATGGCAATGGTAGGACACTACACTGAACAGTAAGACCTAGTTATTATGGCTGGCAACGGATTATGTATAGTACCTCTGGGGCTAAATGTTAGGATGGTGGTGCCGACATACCCCTCTGCTTTGCATAGTATTCTCCTTGTAACACTATACAAACCTTGTATGTGACACACAGCTTTATAAAATATTGTTATTCTTTTGCTGACTTTATTGCGCATTAGAAAGTTAGAGCTCTCGCCCTGCTCCGTCAGCCAAAAGTAACACCAACTTCCATTGCTTTTAATAGAATATATGTATGCAAATCCATTAATAATTCAAAGTTAGAAGTTATGAATAAAAATCTTATACTATATTTGCTGTAAAATAAAATCAACGATTATAGAAAATGAAATTACGCTGAATCGGAAAGCATTACAATGCAACAAAAAAGTAATAGAAAAGTCAGCATGTTTCTGATTATTTATCTTATGTGAGCAACTGTAATCTGGTGGTTGTAGAAGAAATTGCAAGAAATTGCAAGAGCCCATTTATTGGAACAGATACATTATCATACACAAATGCAGTTTTCCAACTATAATTGAAATAGTGAAGTCCATAATGTTGCAAAGTAACATTGTATAATGGAAAGCGGAGCATTATTTTTAGACAACCAGCGCATGAGATATTCTAGCTAAAGGGGATATAATTCTCTAGTTTATAAATCACATTAATCCGTTTGAGCAGAGACAGCAAATGACTTTTAAATGACCTTTATCAATATCGGTGACATCATCATTCCTTGTACGGTTCAATTTGTTTTATTATTTCATTTCTTGCGATTTGTTCACATTCTGCTACAAGTTTACTTTATTCACTGTTTGCTATCCTCATCTCCATGCCAACAAAAATAAAGGAATCTTTTTATGGAGGTTGCTATAGTACCGGAGGGAAAAAATACAAGATACAAAAATACAAGAGCTGTAGGTCTTTAAAGTCAATTTAATACAATTATTTATTCCTTCTTATTTTTTTTTTTTTCTTTTGAAGGATATGTATCTTGGTCCCTTTAATAAAATATTAAATAGGAATGCTGTAGAATGAAGTGTACAGTCTTTATATCATAGAAATACATTTAGTCTATGTAAAATTGAATAATTTTTGAATGGAAACTTTCTAAGGCTTGGTTCACATCTGCGTACAGGTTTATGTTTGGGGGAGCCGCTTGGGGACCTCCTAAATGGTAACCTAATCTGCATAACAAACAGGTACCTTAGGAAAACTGCAGACCCCATTATAGTCCATTGTTCCGTTATAGTCCTGTGGTTCTGTTCAGTTTCTGCTCAGCAAAAAATATGGAGGGAAAAGCGGCAGCACTTTTTCATGCAGATAGGGGAATGGAATGCCCGTACAGAGTCGCAAGCACAGATTTGAACCAAGTGTAAGACACAATAGGGCCGATTTATAATTTCACACTAGAATTCTTGTGTGTTTTCCCCTATTTTGCTCCTCTACTTTTTCATAGTTACATAGTTGATGAGGTTGGATAAAGACATCAGTCCATCAAGTCCAACCTATAACCCTACAATCCCTACAGTGTTGATCCAGGGGAAGGCAAAAAAACCCATGAGGCTCATGCCAATTGTCCTATTTCAGGGGACAAAATTCCTTTCCGACTGCAAATCTGGCAGTCAATATAAAACCCTGGATCAACGTGTCCTCTTATATGCTCCAAATGTATTACTCACTTGCTCCATTTTCTTAATGTTTTGTACCTAATGCGTCTTTTTTAAAACATGGCATGGAATGTGGGAGTCGATTAGATGGTGCACTATATACTACTTCAAAAGGATAGAAGGGTCCGCAACACTTTTGTTTGCCTCTTATGGCAAAAGTTTAAAAGTCTGATGGTTTAAAGGTTACTTTTTAATACACCCAAGTATTTCGGACCCTTCCATCCTGATAAAGTATTACTTTGGTCTTGCCTCGTGGAGTTTGGAGGCACAGGTCGCGCACCTTGGGAAGAAAACTGAATTTATATGGTGAGCTATCTCAGATTTCTATTATTTTGTATTTGTTTATTGAACTATATACTACTGTTTAAAACGTCTCAAAATTTTTGCACAAGCATATTCTAATTTGACTTTGCAAATTGAACCAGACTTTCTGAAGCATGGATTGGCACATGCAACTTTTTAACACAAAGACAGAAAAGTGGCTTCAATAGGGTAGTTTGACGAGTACTTAGACAGTATAAACTTAGGACAGCCAGTCTACTGATGTTGCATATTTATCAAAGTATCTTATGCTAGATAAATTTGATATGGCTTTAGACAATTTTTGGGCAATTATTGCTTGACTTTGCACCTAAATGTTGGTACATCTCTTAGGTTGTGCCCCTTTACTGCATCAAGTGGATAAAGACAAATTTACATAAAAAATGCACAATAAATGTGGTACAAAACATGTATGCAATTTTAGTGCAAATTAAGCCAAAATTCTTGGTAAATTTGGTAATTTGGTAAATTTCTTCCATTGCGTTTCCATTTCACATCAATTTCAAGATCTATGATTGGTTGTCAATAGAGATGAGCGAACACTAAAATGTTCGAGGTTCGAAATTCGATTCGAACAGCCGCTCAATGTTCGTGTGTTCGAACGGGTTTCGAACCCCATTATAGTCTATGGGGAACAGATACTCGTTAAGGGGGAAACCCAAATCCGTGTCTGGAGGGTCACCAAGTCCACTATGACACCCCAGGAAATGATGCCAACACCTCTGGAATGACACTGGGACAGCAGGGGAAGCATGTCTGGGGGCATCTAACACACCAAAGACCCTCTATTACCCCAACATCACAGCCTAACAACTACACACTTTACACACTCAATACCACCTCTCTGACAGTAGGAAAACACCTTGAAACATGTGTATTTGGCACTTGCAGTGAGGAGAGCTTGTCACCAGCAGTGAATTTGGCCCTTGTAGTAAGTTGAGGTTGGCACCAACATTTGTTTTGAAAATCAGGGTGGATTGAGCCTCTAACCAGCAGAGTTTGGGCAAATTCATGGTGGAGGGAGCCTCTAAACACCCCAGTTTGGGCAAATTCATGGTGGAGGGAGCCTCTAAAAACCCCAGTTTGGACCAATTCATGGTGGAGGGAGCCTCTAACCAGCCCAGTTTGGGCAAATTCATGGTGGAGGGAGCCTCTAAAAAACCCAGTTTGGACCAATTCATGGTGGAGGGAGCCTCTAACCAGCCCAGTTTGGGCAAATTCATGGTGGAGGGAGCCTCTAACCAGCCCAGTTTGGACCAATTAATGGTGGAGGGAGCCTCTAACCAGCCCAGTTTGGACCAATTAATGGTGGAGGGAGCCTCTAACCAGCCCAGTTTGAACCAATTCATGGTGGAGGGAGCCTCTAAACAGCCCAGTTTGGGCAAATTCATGGTGGAGGGAGCCTCTAAAAAACCCAGTTTGGACCAATTCATGGTGGAGGGAGCCTCTAACCAGCCCAGTTTGGACCAATTAATGGTGGAGGGAGCCTCTAACCAGCCCAGTTTGGACCAATTCATGGTGGAGGGAGCCTCTAAACAGCCAAGTTTTGGGAAATTCATGGTGGAGGGAGCCTCTAACCAGCCCAGTTTGGACCAATTCATGGTGGAGGGAGCCTCTAAACAGCCAAGTTTTGGGAAATTCATGGTGGAGGGAGCCTCTAACCAGCCCAGTTTGGACCAATTCATGGTGGAGGGAGCCTCTAAAAAACCCAGTTTGGACCAATTCATGGTGGAGGGAGCCTCTAAACAGCCCAGTTTGGGCAAATTCATGGTGGAGGGAGCCTCTAACCAGCCCAGTTTGGACCAATTAATGGTGGAGGGAGCCTCTAAACAGCCCAGTTTGGGCAAATTCATGGTGGAGGGAGCCTCTAACCAGCCCAGTTTGGACCAATTCATGGTGGAGGGAGCCTCTAACCAGCCCAGTTTGGGCAAATTCATGGTGGAGGGAGCCTCTAAAAAACCCAGTTTGGACCAATTCATGGTGGAGGGAGCCTCTAACCAGCCCAGTTTGGGCAAATTCATGGTGGAGGGAGCCTCTAACCAGCCCAGTTTGGACCAATTAATGGTGGAGGGAGCCTCTAACCAGCCCAGTTTGGACCAATTCATGGTGGAGGGAGCCTCTAACCAGCCCAGTTTGGACCAATTAATGGTGGAGGGAGCCTCTAAACAGCCAAGTTTTGGGAAATTCATGGTGGAGGGAGCCTCTAACCAGCCCAGTTTGGACCAATTCATGGTGGAGGGAGCCTCTAAACAGCCCAGTTTGGGCAAATTCATGGTGGAGGGAGCCTCTAAAAAACCCAGTTTGGACCAATTCATGGTGGAGGGAGCCTCTAATTAGCCCAGTTTGGACCAATTAATTGTGGAGGGAGCCTCTAACCAGCCCAGTTTGGACCAATTAATGGTGGAGGGAGCCTCTAAACAGCCCAGTTTGGGCAAATTCATGGTGGAGGGAGCCTCTAACCAGCCCAGTTTGGACCAATTAATGGTGGAGGGAGCCTCTAACCAGCCCAGTTTGGACCAATTCATGGTGGAGGGAGCCTCTAAAAAACCCAGTTTGGACCAATTCATGGTGGAGGGAGCCTCTAAACAGCCCAGTTTGGGCAAATTCATGGTGGAGGGAGCCTCTAAAAAACCCAGTTTGGACCAATTCATGGTGGAGGGAGCCTCTAACCAGCCCAGTTTGGACCAATTAATGGTGGAGGGAGCCTCTAAACAGCCAAGTTTGGACCAATTCATGGTGGAGGGAGCCTCTAAAAACCCCAGTTTGGACCAATTCATGGTGGAGGGAGCCTCTAACCAGCCCAGTTTGGACCAATTAATGGTGGAGGGAGCCTCTAACCAGCCCAGTTTGGACCAATTAATGGTGGAGGGAGCCTCTAACCACCCCAGTTTGGACCAATTCATGGTGGAGGGAGCCTCTAAACAGCCAAGTTTGGACCAATTCATGGTGAAGGGAGCCTCTAAAAACCCGTTTGGACCAATTCATGGTGGAGGGAGCCTCTAACCAGCCCAGTTTGGGCAAATTCATGGTGGAGGGAGCCTCTAAACAGCCCAGTTTGGGCAAATTCATGGTGGAGGGAGCCTCTAACCAGCCCAGTTTGGACCAATTAATGGTGGAGGGAGCCTCTAACCAGCCCAGTTTGGACCAATTAATGGTGGAGGGAGCCTCTAACCACCCCAGTTTGGACCAATTCATGGTGGAGGGAGCCTCTAAACAGCCAAGTTTGGACCAATTCATGGTGGAGGGAGCCTCTAAAAACCCCAGTTTGGACCAATTCATGGTGGAGGGAGCCTCTAACCAGCCCAGTTTGGACCAATTAATGGTGGAGGGAGCCTCTAAACAGCCAAGTTTTGGGAAATTCATGGTGGAGGGAGCCTCTAACCAGCCCAGTTTGGACCAATTCATGGTGGAGGGAGCCTCTAAAAAACCCAGTTTGGACCAATTCATGGTGGAGGGAGCCTCTAACCAGCCCAGTTTGGACCAATTCATGGTGGAGGGAGCCTCTAAACAGCCCAGTTTGGGCAAATTCATGGTGGAGGGAGCCTCTAAAAAACCCAGTTTGGACCAATTCATGGTGGAGGGAGCCTCTAATTAGCCCAGTTTGGACCAATTAATTGTGGAGGGAGCCTCTAACCAGCCCAGTTTGGACCAATTAATGGTGGAGGGAGCCTCTAAACAGCCCAGTTTGGGCAAATTCATGGTGGAGGGAGCCTCTAACCAGCCCAGTTTGGACCAATTAATGGTGGAGGGAGCCTCTAACCAGCCCAGTTTGGACCAATTAATGGTGGAGGGAGCCTCTAACCACCCCAGTTTGGACCAATTCATGGTGGAGGGAGCCTCTAACCAGCCCAGTTTGGACCAATTCATGGTGGAGGGAGCCTCTAAAAAACCCAGTTTGGACCAATTCATGGTGGAGGGAGCCTCTAAACAGCCCAGTTTGGGCAAATTCATGGTGGAGGGAGCCTCTAAAAAACCCAGTTTGGACCAATTCATGGTGGAGGGAGCCTCTAACCAGCCCAGTTTGGACCAATTAATGGTGGAGGGAGCCTCTAAACAGCCAAGTTTGGACCAATTCATGGTGGAGGGAGCCTCTAAAAACCCCAGTTTGGACCAATTCATGGTGGAGGGAGCCTCTAACCAGCCCAGTTTGGACCAATTAATGGTGGAGGGAGCCTCTAACCAGCCCAGTTTGGACCAATTAATGGTGGAGGGAGCCTCTAACCACCCCAGTTTGGACCAATTCATGGTGGAGGGAGCCTCTAAACAGCCCAGTTTGGGCAAATTCATGGTGGAGGGAGCCTCTAACCAGCCCAGTTTGGACCAATTAATGGTGGAGGGAGCCTCTAACCAGCCCAGTTTGGACCAATTAATGGTGGAGGGAGCCTCTAACCACCCCAGTTTGGACCAATTCATGGTGGAGGGAGCCTCTAAACAGCCAAGTTTGGACCAATTCATGGTGGAGGGAGCCTCTAAAAACCCCAGTTTGGACCAATTCATGGTGGAGGGAGCCTCTAACCAGCCCAGTTTGGACCAATTAATGGTGGAGGGAGCCTCTAAACAGCCAAGTTTTGGGAAATTCATGGTGGAGGGAGCCTCTAACCAGCCCAGTTTTGGGAAATTCATGGTGGAGGGAGCCTCTAACCAGCCCAGTTTGGACCAATTCATGGTGGAGGGAGCCTCTAAACAGCCCAGTTTGGGCAAATTCATGGTGGAGGGAGCCTCTAAAAAACCCAGTTTGGACCAATTCATGGTGGAGGGAGCCTCTAATTAGCCCAGTTTGGACCAATTAATTGTGGAGGGAGCCTCTAACCAGCCCAGTTTGGACCAATTAATGGTGGAGGGAGCCTCTAAACAGCCCAGTTTGGACCAATTAATGGTGGAGGGAGCCTCTAACCAGCCCAGTTTGGACCAATTAATGGTGGAGGGAGCCTCTAACCACCCCAGTTTGGACCAATTCATGGTGGAGGGAGCCTCTAACCAGCCCAGTTTGGACCAATTCATGGTGGAGGGAGCCTCTAAAAAACCCAGTTTGGACCAATTCATGGTGGAGGGAGCCTCTAAACAGCCCAGTTTGGGCAAATTCATGGTGGAGGGAGCCTCTAAAAAACCCAGTTTGGACCAATTCATGGTGGAGGGAGCCTCTAACCAGCCCAGTTTGGACCAATTAATGGTGGAGGGAGCCTCTAAACAGCCAAGTTTGGACCAATTCATGGTGGAGGGAGCCTCTAAAAACCCCAGTTTGGACCAATTCATGGTGGAGGGAGCCTCTAACCAGCCCAGTTTGGACCAATTAATGGTGGAGGGAGCCTCTAACCAGCCCAGTTTGGACCAATTAATGGTGGAGGGAGCCTCTAACCACCCCAGTTTGGACCAATTCATGGTGGAGGGAGCCTCTAAACAGCCAAGTTTGGACCAATTCATGGTGAAGGGAGCCTCTAAAAACCCGTTTGGACCAATTCATGGTGGAGGGAGCCTCTAACCAGCCCAGTTTGGGCAAATTCATGGTGGAGGGAGCCTCTAAACAGCCAAGTTTGGACCAATTCATGGTGAAGGGAGCCTCTAAAAACCCGTTTGGACCAATTCATGGTGGAGGGAGCCTCTAACCAGCCCAGTTTGGGCAAATTCATGGTGGAGGGAGCCTCTAAACAGCCCAGTTTGGACCAATTCATGGTGGAGGGAGCCTCTAAACAGCCAAGTTTGGACCAATTCATGGTGGAGGGAGCCTCTAAAAACCCCAGTTTGGACCAATTCATGGTGGAGGGAGCCTCTAACCAGCCCAGTTTGGACCAATTAATGGTGGAGGGAGCCTCTAAACAGCCAAGTTTTGGGAAATTCATGGTGGAGGGAGCCTCTAACCAGCCCAGTTTGGACCAATTCATGGTGGAGGGAGCCTCTAACCAGCCCAGTTTGGACCAATTAATGGTGGAGGGAGCCTCTAAACAGCCAAGTTTTGGGAAATTCATGGTGGAGGGAGCCTCTAACCAGCCCAGTTTGGACCAATTCATGGTGGAGGGAGCCTCTAAAAAACCCAGTTTGGACCAATTCATGGTGGAGGGAGCCTCTAAACAGCCCAGTTTGGGCAAATTCATGGTGGAGGGAGCCTCTAACCAGCCCAGTTTGGACCAATTAATGGTGGAGGGAGCCTCTAAACAGCCCAGTTTGGGCAAATTCATGGTGGAGGGAGCCTCTAACCAGCCCAGTTTGGACCAATTCATGGTGGAGGGAGCCTCTAACCAGCCCAGTTTGGGCAAATTCATGGTGGAGGGAGCCTCTAAAAAACCCAGTTTGGACCAATTCATGGTGGAGGGAGCCTCTAACCAGCCCAGTTTGGGCAAATTCATGGTGGAGGGAGCCTCTAACCAGCCCAGTTTGGACCAATTAATGGTGGAGGGAGCCTCTAACCAGCCCAGTTTGGACCAATTCATGGTGGAGGGAGCCTCTAACCAGCCCAGTTTGGACCAATTAATGGTGGAGGGAGCCTCTAAACAGCCAAGTTTTGGGAAATTCATGGTGGAGGGAGCCTCTAACCAGCCCAGTTTGGACCAATTCATGGTGGAGGGAGCCTCTAAACAGCCCAGTTTGGGCAAATTCATGGTGGAGGGAGCCTCTAAAAAACCCAGTTTGGACCAATTCATGGTGGAGGGAGCCTCTAATTAGCCCAGTTTGGACCAATTAATTGTGGAGGGAGCCTCTAACCAGCCCAGTTTGGACCAATTAATGGTGGAGGGAGCCTCTAAACAGCCCAGTTTGGGCAAATTCATGGTGGAGGGAGCCTCTAACCAGCCCAGTTTGGACCAATTAATGGTGGAGGGAGCCTCTAACCAGCCCAGTTTGGACCAATTAATGGTGGAGGGAGCCTCTAACCACCCCAGTTTGGACCAATTCATGGTGGAGGGAGCCTCTAACCAGCCCAGTTTGGACCAATTCATGGTGGAGGGAGCCTCTAAAAAACCCAGTTTGGACCAATTCATGGTGGAGGGAGCCTCTAAACAGCCCAGTTTGGGCAAATTCATGGTGGAGGGAGCCTCTAAAAAACCCAGTTTGGACCAATTCATGGTGGAGGGAGCCTCTAACCAGCCCAGTTTGGACCAATTAATGGTGGAGGGAGCCTCTAAACAGCCAAGTTTGGACCAATTCATGGTGGAGGGAGCCTCTAAAAACCCCAGTTTGGACCAATTCATGGTGGAGGGAGCCTCTAACCAGCCCAGTTTGGACCAATTAATGGTGGAGGGAGCCTCTAACCAGCCCAGTTTGGACCAATTAATGGTGGAGGGAGCCTCTAACCACCCCAGTTTGGACCAATTCATGGTGGAGGGAGCCTCTAAACAGCCAAGTTTGGACCAATTCATGGTGAAGGGAGCCTCTAAAAACCCGTTTGGACCAATTCATGGTGGAGGGAGCCTCTAACCAGCCCAGTTTGGGCAAATTCATGGTGGAGGGAGCCTCTAAACAGCCCAGTTTGGGCAAATTCATGGTGGAGGGAGCCTCTAACCAGCCCAGTTTGGACCAATTAATGGTGGAGGGAGCCTCTAACCAGCCCAGTTTGGACCAATTAATGGTGGAGGGAGCCTCTAACCACCCCAGTTTGGACCAATTCATGGTGGAGGGAGCCTCTAAACAGCCAAGTTTGGACCAATTCATGGTGGAGGGAGCCTCTAAAAACCCCAGTTTGGACCAATTCATGGTGGAGGGAGCCTCTAACCAGCCCAGTTTGGACCAATTAATGGTGGAGGGAGCCTCTAAACAGCCAAGTTTTGGGAAATTCATGGTGGAGGGAGCCTCTAACCAGCCCAGTTTGGACCAATTCATGGTGGAGGGAGCCTCTAAACAGCCCAGTTTGGGCAAATTCATGGTGGAGGGAGCCTCTAAAAAACCCAGTTTGGACCAATTCATGGTGGAGGGAGCCTCTAATTAGCCCAGTTTGGACCAATTAATTGTGGAGGGAGCCTCTAACCAGCCCAGTTTG
This sequence comes from Leptodactylus fuscus, assembly GCF_031893055.1. Classification (NCBI taxonomy): domain Eukaryota; kingdom Metazoa; phylum Chordata; class Amphibia; order Anura; family Leptodactylidae; genus Leptodactylus; species Leptodactylus fuscus. The sequence goes on along the minus strand of NC_134266.1, from coordinate 55,625,278 downwards.
GACCAATTAATGGTGGAGGGAGCCTCTAAACAGCCCAGTTTGGGCAAATTCATGGTGGAGGGAGCCTCTAACCAGCCCAGTTTGGACCAATTAATGGTGGAGGGAGCCTCTAACCAGCCCAGTTTGGACCAATTAATGGTGGAGGGAGCCTCTAACCACCCCAGTTTGGACCAATTCATGGTGGAGGGAGCCTCTAACCAGCCCAGTTTGGACCAATTCATGGTGGAGGGAGCCTCTAACCAGCCCAGTTTGGACCAATTAATGGTGGAGGGAGCCTCTAACCACCCCAGTTTGGACCAATTCATGGTGGAGGGAGCCTCTAAAAAACCCAGTTTGGACCAATTCATGGTGGAGGGAGCCTCTAAACAGCCCAGTTTGGGCAAATTCATGGTGGAGGGAGCCTCTAAACAGCCCAGTTTGGGCAAATTCATGGTGGAGGGAGCCTCTAACCAGCCCAGTTTGGACCAATTAATGGTGGAGGGAGCCTCTAACCAGCCCAGTTTGGACCAATTCATGGTGGAGGGAGCCTCTAAACAGCCCAGTTTGGGCAAATTCATGGTGGAAGGAGCCTCTAACCAGCAGAGTTGTGGGAAAGCAGGGTGGAGGGAGCCTCTAACCAGCAGAGTTGGTGGAAATCAGGGTGGAGGGAGCCTCTAACCAGCAGAGTTGGGGGAAATCATGTTGGAGGGAGCCTAGTATTAGCAGAATTGTGCAACGCTTATGGTGGATGAGTATGAGGATGCGGAGGAATTGGAGAGGTTGAGTACAGACATGGAGTTTCATGTTGGGGTGCTTTACACAGGTGGGCACAAAAATGAAGGCTCTATCCAGTGGTGGTTCATTTTTATCAAAGTGAGCCGGTCGGCACTCTCAGCTGACAGACGGGTGCGCTTGTCAGTGATGATGCCACCGGCTGCACTGAACACCCTCTCAGATAGGACGCTGGCGGCAGGACAGGACAGCACCTCCAAGGCATATAGGGCAAGTTCAAGCCACAGGTCCAACTTCGACACCCAATACGTGTAGGGCGCAGAGGGGTCGGAGAGGACAGGGCTGTGGTCGGAAAGGTATTCCCGCAACATGCGCCTATACTTCTCACGCCTGGTGACACTAGGACCCTCCGTGGCGGCACTTTGGCGAGGGGGTGCCATCAAGGTGTCCCAGACCTTAGACAGTGTGCCCCTCGTTTGTGTGGACCGGTGAGAACTTGGTTGCCTACTGGAGGAACTGCCCTCCCTGCCGCCACTGTCACATGCTGGAAACATCTCCATCATATTCTGCACCAATTGCCTGTGGCAAGCATTGATGCGATTGGCCCTCCCCTCTACCGGAATAAAAGACGAGATGTTGTTTTTATACCGGGGGTCAAGGATAGCAAAGATCCAGTACTGGTTGTCCTCCATGATTTTGACAATACGCTTGTCGGTTGTAAAGCACCCCAACATGAACTCAGCCATGTCTGCCACAGTGTTAGTTGGCATGACTCCTCTGGCCCCACCGGAAAGTTCAATCTCCATTTCCTCCTCATCCTCCATGTCTACCCATCCGCGCTGCAACAATGGGACGATTCGAAGTTGCCCGGAAGCCTCCTGTATCACCATCACATCATCGGACAACTCTTCTTCCTCCTCCTCCTCCTCCTCCTCCTCCTCCATTAAACGCAGTGAAGCGGACAGATGTGTGGACCTACTCTCCAGCTGTGACGGATCGGATGCTATCCCTAACTCCTCTGTGTGATCTGAGTTATCCCTGATGTCAATCAGGGATTCTCTCAGAACACACAAGAGCGGGATTGTAAGGCTCACCATCGCATCCTCAGAGCTCACCCTCCTTGTGGACTCCTCAAAGACCCGTAGGATGTCACAAAGGTCTCTCATCCATGGCCACTCATGGATGTGAAACTGAGGCAGCTGACTTTGTGGCACCCTAGGGTTTTGTAGCTGGTATTCCATCAAAGGTCTCTGCTGCTCAACCACTCTATTCAACATCTGAAACGTTGAGTTCCAGCGTGTGGGGACGTCGCACAAAAGCCGGTGTTGTGGCACATGCAGGCGTTGCTGGAGAGATTTTAAGCTAGCAGCGGCTACTGTCGACTTGCGAAAGTGGGCGCACATGCGCCGCACTTTCACCAGTAGCTCTGGAACATTGGGGTAGCTCTTTAGGAAACGTTGCACCACTAGGTTGAAGACGTGGGCCAGGCATGGAACATGTTGGAGTCCGGCAAGCTCCAGAGCTGCTACCAGGTTCCGGCCGTTATCACAAACGACCATGCCTGGGCCCAGGTGCAGCGGCTCAAACCATATTGCCGTCTCATCGAGGAGGGCATCCCTCACCTCGGAGGCAGTGTGCTGTCTGTCCCCCAAGCTGATCAGCTTCAGCACAGCCTGCTGACGTCTACCAACGCCAGTGCTGCAACGTTTCCAACTCGTAGCTGGGGTCAATCTAACAGCGGAGGAGGAGGCGGTGGCGGAGGAGGAGGCGGAGGAGGAGGCGGTAGAGGAGGAGGAGGAGGGGGGTGTTCTTCTCGTGTCCCTGCCAGGAATGTTAGGCGGGGAGACGAGGTACACCGGGCCAGTTTGGGAAGCAGTCCCAGCCTCAACTACATTTACCCAGTGTGCCGTCAGTGAAATGTAGCGTCCCTGTCCGCATGCACTTGTCCACGCGTCGGTGGTCAAGTGGACCTTTGTGCAAAGCGCGGAACTAAGGGCCCGCCTGATGTTGAGTGACACGTGCTGGTGCAAGGCGGGGACGGCACACCGGGAGAAGTAGTGACGGCTAGGGACGGCATAGCGAGGTGCCGCAGTTGCCATCAGGTCCAGGAAGGCGGGAGTTTCAACAAGCCGGAACGCCAACATCTCCTGGGCCAGCAGTTTAGCGATGTTGGCGTTCAAGGCTTGCGCGTGTGGGTGGTTAGCAGTGTATTTCTGCCGCCGCTCCAATGTCTGAGAGATGGTGGGTTGTTGTAAAGAAACGCCTGATGGTGCCTTTGATGGTGCAGGAGAAGGAGATAAGACAGGACCAGGGGAGGATGAGGTAGAAGTCAACAAAGTGGCGGAGGCAGATGAAGTGGTGTCCTGGCTCGTCCTCTGGAGTGCATCGCCAGCACAGTCAGCAGTGGCAGTGGCAGAGGCAGAGGCAGAGGCAGTGGCAGTGGCGTGAACGGCAGGCGGCCTTTGTCCTGCCGTTGCTGCCTGCCACTGATTCCAGTGCTTGGATTCCAAATGACGGCGCATTGAAGTGGTGGACAGGTTGCTCTTCTCAGAGCCCCTAATCAATTTCGAGAGGCAAATTGTGCAGACAACACTATATCTGTCCTCGGCGCATTCCTTGAAAAAACTCCACACCTTCGAGAAACGTGCCCTCGAGGTGGGAGTTTTTCGGGGCTGGGTACGAACTGGAACATCTTGGGAGATTCCGGGTGTGGCCTGGCTTCGCCTAAGCTGCTGACCTCTGCCTCTGCCTCTAGCTACCCTTTTTGGTGCTGCACCTGCCTCAACATCCACACTACTTTCCCCGCTTGACATCCCCCCTGTCCAGGTCGGGTCAGTGTCCTCATCATCCACCACTTCCTCTTCCAACTCCTGTCTCATCTCCTCCTCCCGCACAATGCGCCAGTCAACTGGATGCCCTGACGGCAACTGCGTCACATCATCGTCGATGAGGGTGGGTTGCTGGTCATCCACCACCAAATCGAACGGAGATGGAGGAGACTCTAGTGTTTGAGCATCTGGACACAGATGCTCCTCTGTTAGGTTCGTGGAATCGTGACGTGGAGAGGCAGGTTGAGGGACAATGAAAGGAGCGGAGAACAGCTCTGGGGAGCAGGGACAGTTTGGGTTATTGTTCTGTAAAGCTTCGGAATTTTGGGAGGAAGGAAGACAAGACTGTTGGGTAATAGGAGGAGAGGAGGCAGAGTCTGACTGGCTGCTGGACAATGTGCTGTAAGCGTTCTCTGACAGCCATTGCAAGACCTGTTCCTGGTTCTCGGGCCTACTAAGGTTTGTACCCTGCAGTTTAGTTAATGTGGCAAGCAACCCTGGCACTGTGGAGTGGCGCAATGCTTGCTGCCCCACAGGAGTAGGCACGGGACGCCCTGTGGCTTCACTGCTACCTTGCTCCCCAGAACCATTCCCCCGACCTCGCCCACGGCCTCGTCCACGTCCCTTTCCGGGAGCCTTGCGCATTTTGAATTCCTAGTTAGAAATTGGCACTGTATACCAGTAGTAAAAATTGTGGGTGCACGTAACCCCAATATATTCTTTGAATTCCCAGTCAGACACTGGCACTATATGGCAGTAGCAAGAAATGAGGGTATTTGTATTCCCAATATACTCTTTGAATTCCCAGTCAGACAATGGCACTGTATACCAGTAGTAAAAATTGTGGGTGCACGTAACCCCAATATATTCTTTGAATTCCCAGTCAGACACTGGCACTATATGGCAGTAGCAAGAAATGAGGGTATTTGTATTCCCAATATACTCTTTGAATTCCCAGTCAGACAATGGCACTGTATACCAGTAGTAAAAATTGTGGGTGCACGTAACCCCAATATATTCTTTGAATTACCAGTCAGAAACTGGCACTATATGGCAGTAGCAAGAAATGAGGGTATTTATAACCCCAATATATTCTTTGAATTCCCAGTCAGACAATGGCACTGTATACCAGTAGTAAAAATTGTGGGTGCACGTAACCCCAATATATTCTTTGAATTACCAGTCAGAAACTGGCACTATATGGCAGTAGCAAGAAATGAGGGTATTTGTATTCCCAATATACTCTTTGAATTCCCAGTCAGACAATGGCACTGTATACCAGTAGTAAAAATTGTGGGTGCACGTAACCCCAATATATTCTTTGAATTACCAGTCAGAAACTGGCACTATATGGCAGTAGCAAGAAATGAGGGTATTTATAACCCCAATATATTCTTTGAATTCCCAGTCAGACAATGGCACTGTATACCAGTAGTAAAAATTGTGGGTGCACGTAACCCCAATATATTCTTTGAATTCCCAGTCAGAAACTGGCACTATATGGCAGTAGCAAGAAATGAGGGTATTTGTATTCCCAATATACTCTTTGAATTCCCAGTCAGACAATGGCACTGTATACCAGTAGTAAAAATTGTGGGTGCACGTAACCCCAATATATTCTTTGAATTACCAGTCAGAAACTGGCACTATATGGCAGTAGCAAGAAATGAGGGTATTTATAACCCCAATATATTCTTTGAATTCCCAGTCAGACAATGGCACTGTATACCAGTAGTAAAAATTGTGGGTGCACGTAACCCCAATATATTCTTTGAATTACCAGTCAGAAACTGGCACTATATGGCAGTAGCAAGAAATGAGGGTATTTATAACCCCAATATATTCTTTGAATTCCCAGTCAGACAATGGCACTGTATACCAGTAGTAAAAATTGTGGGTGCACGTAACCCCAATATATTCTTTGAATTCCCAGTCAGACACTGGCACTATATGGCAGTAGCAAGAAATGAGGGTATTTGTATTCCCAATATACTCTTTGAATTCCCAGTCAGACAATGGCACTGTATACCAGTAGTAAAAATTGTGGGTGCACGTAACCCCAATATATTCTTTGAATTACCAGTCAGAAACTGGCACTATATGGCAGTAGCAAGAAATGAGGGTATTTATAACCCCAATATATTCTTTGAATTCCCAGTCAGACAATGGCACTGTATACCAGTAGTAAAAATTGTGGGTGCACGTAACCCCAATATATTCTTTGAATTACCAGTCAGAAACTGGCACTATATGGCAGTAGCAAGAAATGAGGGTATTTGTATTCCCAATATACTCTTTGAATTCCCAGTCAGACAATGGCACTGTATACCAGTAGTAAAAATTGTGGGTGCACGTAACCCCAATATATTCTTTGAATTACCAGTCAGAAACTGGCACTATATGGCAGTAGCAAGAAATGAGGGTATTTATAACCCCAATATATTCTTTGAATTCCCAGTCAGACAATGGCACTGTATACCAGTAGTAAAAATTGTGGGTGCACGTAACCCCAATATATTCTTTGAATTCCCAGTCAGAAACTGGCACTATATGGCAGTAGCAAGAAATGAGGGTATTTGTATTCCCAATATACTCTTTGAATTCCCAGTCAGACAATGGCACTGTATACCAGTAGTAAAAATTGTGGGTGCACGTAACCCCAATATATTCTTTGAATTACCAGTCAGAAACTGGCACTATATGGCAGTAGCAAGAAATGAGGGTATTTATAACCCCAATATATTCTTTGAATTCCCAGTCAGACAATGGCACTGTATACCAGTAGTAAAAATTGTGGGTGCACGTAACCCCAATATATTCTTTGAATTCCCAGTCAGACACTGGCACTATATGGCAGTAGCAAGAAATGAGGGTATTTGTATTCCCAATATACTCTTTGAATTCCCAGTCAGACAATGGCACTGTATACCAGTAGTAAAAATTGTGGGTGCACGTAACCCCAATATATTCTTTGAATTACCAGTCAGAAACTGGCACTATATGGCAGTAGCAAGAAATGAGGGTATTTATAACCCCAATATATTCTTTGAATTCCCAGTCAGACAATGGCACTGTATACCAGTAGTAAAAATTGTGGGTGCACGTAACCCCAATATATTCTTTGAATTACCAGTCAGAAACTGGCACTATATGGCAGTAGCAAGAAATGAGGGTATTTATAACCCCAATATATTCTTTGAATTCCCAGTCAGACAATGGCACTGTATACCAGTAGTAAAAATTGTGGGTGCACGTAACCCCAATATATTCTTTGAATTCCCAGTCAGAAACTGGCACTATATGGCAGTAGCAAGAAATGAGGGTATTTGTATTCCCAATATACTCTTTGAATTCCCAGTCAGACAATGGCACTGTATACCAGTAGTAAAAATTGTGGGTGCACGTAACCCCAATATATTCTTTGAATTACCAGTCAGAAACTGGCACTATATGGCAGTAGCAAGAAATGAGGGTATTTATAACCCCAATATATTCTTTGAATTCCCAGTCAGACAATGGCACTGTATACCAGTAGTAAAAATTGTGGGTGCACGTAACCCCAATATATTCTTTGAATTCCCAGTCAGAAACTGGCACTATATGGCAGTAGCAAGAAATGAGGGTATTTGTATTCCCAATATATTCTTTGAATTCCCAGTCAGACAATGGCACTGTATACCAGTAGTAAAAATTGTGGGTGCACGTAACCCCAATATATTCTTTGAATTACCAGTCAGAAACTGGCACTATATGGCAGTAGCAAGAAATGAGGGTATTTATAACCCCAATATATTCTTTGAATTCCCAGTCAGACAATGGCACTGTATACCAGTAGTAAAAATTGTGGGTGCACGTAACCCCAATATATTCTTTGAATTCCCAGTCAGAAACTGGCACTATATGGCAGTAGCAAGAAATGAGGGTATTTGTATTCCCAATATACTCTTTGAATTCCCAGTCAGACAATGGCACTGTATACCAGTAGTAAAAATTGTGGGTGCACGTAACCCCAATATATTCTTTGAATTACCAGTCAGAAACTGGCACTATATGGCAGTAGCAAGAAATGAGGGTATTTGTATTCCCAATATATTCTTTGAATTCCCAGTCAGACAATGGCACTGTATACCAGTAGTAAAAATTGTGGGTGTATATAGCCCCAATTCTATTGCTAGGGGACTTGCAGGGTATTTCTGGGGTGAAGGTGGGGGGGCACACCGTTGGAACGGGTATCGGGGTATATATCGGGTATACGGGAATACACTGACAGTGTATTCCATTCAGGATCCTGGGAAAGCTGGGTTGCGGCGATTGAGCCCGTCAGTGCCACGTTACACTGACAAGCTTCTCCCTGGAATTTAGCTCTTACAAGAGCTGTTGGTTGTCTTCTCCTTCCTATCCTAGCCTGTCCCTGCCTACCCAGAATCTAAGCCCTAGCTAGCTGGACGGAAACCTCCGTCCTCGGTGAATTGCAAGCTCAGAATGACGCGAAGCTGGGCGGCGCTGTTCTTTTAAATTAGAGGTCACATGTTTTCGGCAGCCAATGGGTTTTGCCTACTTTTTTCAACGTCACCGGTGTCGTAGTTCCTGTCCCACCTACCCTGCGCTGTTATTGGAGCAAAAAAGGCGCCAGGGAAGGTGGGAGGGGAATCGAGTAATGGCGCACTTTACCACGCGGTGTTCGATTCGATTCGAACATGCCGAACAGCCTAATATCCGATCGAACATGAGTTCGATAGAACACTGTTCGCTCATCTCTAGTTGTCAATAAACGGAAGGGGATATCAATACTTACACAATGGCATGGAACATTTTCAGTTGCTTCATTCTAGCGATTGTCAAGGTGGGGAATCTTTTTAGATCTCTTTATATGCTGCATGCATGGTGGGCTGTTTTGTCCTAGTATAACAATGGAAGCCATGATGGAACCCAATTGACCCCATTAAAAGTTAATGTGATTGATCATTACAGCTTGATTTCTATTTTCTGCTCCTATAACAACTAAAATGAAATTCTAATGCCAATGTGAACACAACCTCAAGCAACTGGACTCTACAATGATGCATTTTAGTAACACTGAAAATTGCATCAAACTAAGAATACAGGCGACAAAGTTTGTTGGTGATGTTTCACAGAGAATTTCCTAGACATGGCACCTGAATGTCAGGAAATGCATTGTGGCAAGTTTTCAGTGACAATACCTTTATGTGTCACCAGAAAATTGCACATCCATGCATAAGCTAGCTATCATTATTCAGAAGATGCAGACAGACAATAATGTTTTACGCAATTGACATCCAAAACCAACTCTAAAAATTGTAATCATTTTTTTTAGTTTTTTATATTATCTGCACTATGTTGTGGTATTATGTTCAATAATATATTTTACTATTTATTATCTGTTATTTTATTATTTGTTATCTTTTATTATTAAAGTCTATCCACTGTCAAAACTAAAAACAATGATAACACATATTGAAATGCCGCCAAAGTTTCCTTTAGTTAAACAGAATCATTCTGATGTCATCTTCTAGGCCAGAGCTTAAAGGAGTATTCTCATTAGACATGCAGACTATTTTCACAGTATGTGCCGTAAATGTCTGATAGATTTGGGTTTTCTGACCTCCCAACTTGCTTGGTGTTATAGCCGCTGTGATTGAAGAAGCGGCTGTGCATCTGTGATGGCTATGGCAATGGGACACATGGGAATCTGCTTCAAAAATATTACAAATTGAGCAATAATTTATATAGGAAATGCTTCATCTACTACACATGACCAACCAGTTGTGTATTAATGTAATACTGAGTAAAGTATTTTCATTGGATTTATCAGCTGAGGCAGAGGCGGCATCTGGGAACAGATTATCTAATGGGGAAGAGCTGGTTGTTACATCTTCTGTTATTAGAACATAAACAGTGATTTGACAAATGAAACATGGCTATGGAGGTACAGTAGTGGTCTTTACACGCAGCGGACATGCTGCGATTTCTAAAACAGGATGTCAATTATACCTATGGAAATGTCAGTGGTTTCCCTATAGGTACAGTCCTATGAAAAAGTTTGGGCACCCCTATTAATCTTAATCATTTTTAGTTCTAAATATTTTGGTATTTGCAACAGCCATTTCAGTTTGATATATCTAATAACTGATGGACACAGTAATATTTCAGGATTGAAATGAGGTTTATTGTACTAACAGAAAATGTGCAATATGCATTAAACCAAAATTTGACCGGTGCAAAAGTATGGGCACCTCAACAGAAAAGTGACATTAATATTTAGTACATCCTCCTTTTGCAAAGATAACAGCCTCTAGTCGCTTCCTGTAGCTTTTAATCAGTTCCTGGATCCTGGATGAAGGTATTTTGGACAAACAATTCAAGTTCAGTTAAGTTAGATGGTCTCCGAGCATGGACAGCCCGCTTCAAATCATCCCACAGATGTTCAATGATATTCAGGTCTGGGGACTGGGATGGCCATTCCAGAACATTGTAATTGTTCCTCTGCATGAATGCCTGAGGATTTGGAGCGGTGTTTTGGATCATTGTCTTGCTGAAATATCCATCCTCGGCATAACTTCAACATCGTCACTGATTCTTGAACATTATTCTCAAGAATCTGCTGATACTGAGTGGAATCCATGCGACCCTCAACTTTAACAAGATTCCCGATGCCGGCATTGGCTACACAGCCCCAAAGCATGATGGAACCTCCACCAAATTTTACAGTGGGTAGCAAGTGTTTTTCTTGGAATGCTGTTTCTTTTTGGACGCCATGCATAATGCCTTTTTTTATAACCAAACAACTCAATCTTTGTTTCCAAAATGAAGTTGGCTTCTCCAAATGTGCTTTTACATACCTCAGGCGACTCTGTTTGTGGCATGCTTGCAGAAACGGCTTCTCTCATCACTCTCCCTGACAGCTTCTCCTTGTGCAAAGTGCGCTGTATTGCTGACTGATGCACAGTGACACCATCTGCAGCAAGATGATGCTGAAGCTCTTTGGAGGTGGTCTGTGGATTGTCCTTGACTGTTCTCACCATTCTTCTTCTCTGCCTTTCTGATATTTTTCTTGGCCTGCTACTTCTGGGCTTAACAAGAACTGTCCCTGTGGTCTTCCATTTCCTTACTATGTTCCTCACAGTGGAAACTGACAGGTTAAATCTCTGAGACAACGTTTTGTATCCTTCCCCTGAACAACTATGTTGAACAATCTTTGTTTTCAGATCATTTGAGAGCGGGCTGTCCATGTTCGGCGACCATCAAACTTAACTGAACTTGAATTGTTCTGTAGAAAGAAATGGTCCAAAATACCTTCATCCAGGATCCAGGAACTGATTAAAAGCTACAGGAAGCGACTAGAGGCTGTTATCTTTGCAAAAGGAGGATGTACTAAATATTAATGTCACTTTTCTGTTGAGGTGCCCATATTTTTGCACCGGTCAAATTTTGGTTTAATGCATATTGCGCATTTTCTGTTAGTACAATAAACCTCATTTCAATCCTGAAATATTACTGTGTCCATCAGTTATTAGATATATCAAACTGAAATGGCTGTTGCAAACACCAAAATATTTAGAACTAAAAATGATTAAGATTAATAGGGGTGCCCAAACTTTTTCATAGGACTGTATAATTGAAGCAGAATGTCCGAAGAGGAAACCTCTGCAAACTTTCTGGACAAAGCAATGCGTAAAGAACCGCAATGCGCTGACACCGTGGATTTTCCCGCATCGCTTTTTTGTGGCAGAACATCGCAAGGGGCCTTAGCCTTAAACAGTTTTGAACAATAGGTCTTTGGGCACTAAATTAGCCACTGGTCCCTAGAACAAAGGAATACAAGCCTCCTTACTGAGTAGATTGCCCTTTTTTTTTTCTCTTTTTTTTTCCTCAAATTTTTTAGTGTGACCTTTTTATCATTGGCGTTCAAAAATGATAAATCACCAGCTGTGTCTGGCAGTGGCTTTTTCATCCCTCCCCATTCTGAACACATACACCATCTTAAAAATTGAGTGTGCATGTGTAGGCGGGAGTCCAGAGGATTTGGGCAACAGTGTATAGGCACTTTTTCCTACAGTGTTGGGCTACTCAACTAACATAGACCATAATGTCTGCACACTTAGACAAGTCATAGTATAAAATATTATATATTATAGTATTATATATTAGAGTATATTATATATTCTTTTTTTCCCTATAACACATTTTTAACAAAAATTCAAATTTTCACAGTTTCAATTCTTAGTCCAAATATAAAACTTAACAGTCCAAGTAGAGTAACTTAGTTTAGATGTTGTTAGAAGACAGACATTAAACCTCTCACTAAAGTGTGACATTTGTGCACATTCTGACCAATTATGGATGCAATGAGTAATGTTACTTTTAATGTGAGCTGAGTGCTTTCAAGCACATCTAAGGAATCAATTTTCTTAAGTGGACTACTGCAGTTAGGAAATTCATGTTATATGTTATAAAAAGAATAAGCACTTTTAAGTGTAAAACTAGCGGTCTTTTATTTCATCAGCCTTTCTGGTATTTAAGGAACTTCAAAATGACTGATCAAAGTGAGATTTATGCCATGAAAAATCCAACTATTGTTTTAATGCCATATTAATGCCCTACCACATGAACATTCACAGATATGATATTTAAGGAAAATGGTTACTGACATTTTATGATTAAGATTAGGTTTTATTCCGTAGACTTTTTACTTCAACTTTCCCATCTTATATGGGTATTTAATTCCAGTATTGCTCACTAGGAAATGTCAGTGATCATCATTAAATACTATATATTGATTTTTGATGTACCAGATTATTTCAATCTCATGGTAGACATTTAATACTATGACATATGTACAAATGGAAGTATGTGTTATATATACACATTAAGAATATATTACAGCAAAAAAAAAAAAATCCCAAGTCCACTAGAGCCTTTGGTTATTTCCTTCTATGTCCTAGACCAGGGGTCGGGAACCTTCGGCTCTCCAGCTGCTGTGAAACTACAACTCCCAACATGCTCCATTCACTTCCATGGGAGTTCCAAGAACAGCAGAGCAAGTCTGCATGCTGGGAGTTATAGTATCACAACAGCTGGAGTCCCGAGGGTTCCCTAGCCCTGTCCTAGACTTTAACTGGGATGACATTTTGTATGCTTAAACCTCTATCTAGAGAGAATGGGATCCTTGTTCTAGTGGCCCCCACTGATCAAAAATGTATATTGTATCCCCAAAATATCTGATGAATTCATTTAACTGAAAAACTGTAACTCATCTACTTTTGGAATTAAACATACAGCCACATTGGACATAATGCCTTTGGAGTGGGGGGGAGGGGTATGGTGCATCTAAGATGGCAGTATTTTACATAGCTTTTCATGATGATTGTCTGTCGCAAAAATCATTACCGGTGATAATCCTTAGCAGTGACAGGAAACCATTCCTTCTGGCTACAGCTGTCAGCATCAGGGAGTCCATATAGACCTAAATGTTGCTACTCACCAATAACAGTGATTTTAGCTACAGTGATGTGATCAATGAAAATCAATTATGAAGACGCAAGAATTGTAAAAATAATTGTCATTGTAAGCAGCCCTTGGCTATCTGAAAATATAATAATTTACATACAAAACAGCTATATTTATTGAATTTGGTGGCATGAACTTTGGTCAAAATTTTATGTTTAGGTAGATATTTATTATTTCATTTTTATTCTACCTTTTCCCACTGTATAATACGGAATACTGAATATTATCATAGCAACATAAAGGAACAATGTACTGAAAAAAAGTAATTTAATTTGTCCAATCATCTGTTGGTATAAAGATATATATCAGGATACAACAGATACAGACAAAAAGAAGATGACTTGACTCCTCCAACTTAAAACATTAATATTGTTAATATTGTATAAGGGGATTCACAGTTGCTCCTGGTGTCCAGTTTGTGCATTCTATCATATTCCAGATACAAAGTTGGACATGCAGGATTTTGAATCCGGCTAAAAAAAATGGTTTCCCCGCAGACAGGCAGAAGGCGGATAGCGGCGGTCACCTTTAAAAACCCGTTCAATTGAATGGGATTTAAAGCTGACCACCAGGTTTCCGTCCCCTGTCCAGTTTCACCAGACACACCAGACACCGGGCGCAAGTGTGAACGAAGCATAAGAAAAATATAATCACCACAAAGATAAATTTATTTAAAACTTAAAAAATAAATTATAAAAATCATAAACATTGACTTAGACTTTTTGCTTAGATTAACACATCCAATTTTTGCCTTCACTCATTTTTTTATACATATTTTTTTTTAGAAAATGTTGTGTTTAAAAACAGCTGAAAATCCTAAAATTATTAGCAGTGCAGGTCTAGCAAAAACAAATACAAAAACGTTTAACAAACAATATTACATAGAATACATGTAAGAACAAAGATTAAACATTAAAATCTGATAAACAACACAAAATACTGGTACAATAAGCTGTTAGGTTTCTTGCACACTGTTTTGGGGTATACAAATTTTTTACACTAATTCTTTGAAATGTGTTTTTTTTTTACAATTTTTTCTCCTACAGACAATTCTGCATGAATGTAACTGGAAAAAAAAATGTCACGTCCACATTATAGTGTCTGTAGGGTGTTTCATAAAATTGAGTTGACCAATATTTAACTGCTGGACAGCTGAAATAAAAAAAAATCACCAAAAAGAAAGCTGCTTACACTGCCTATAAAATGCTTCGACAACACATAATAAATGCACGTGAGCAATGTCTCTTATGTCTAGGTCAGGACTTTAAAGGTCAGTAATGATTCCTATCATCAGTGTTCTTTAAATCCCTTAGTGGCTCCCACAGATGGGATGTATATATTATACAGTATAAAAAAATTGTCTGAAGTGTGGCCATTATTTATAGCATTATATGAAGTATGTAGTATATGAAGTTAATTTACAGATAAAATAATTTTGGCAAAAAAACAGCATCACAATGAAACTCTAATTCCCTGATGTTGGATTGGAAGGGGTTGCCCAATAATCCCAATTTACAGTATCACCTAACCACAGGACAGATGATAAGTATCTGATTGATGGGGGTTCCCCCACTGGGATTGCCACCAATTCTGAAAATGGGTGTTTTGTGACATTAATTATAATGACGTACCCTGTATAGTGATGCTACTCTGCTATTCGTGTCCAATAAAGTATGATTAGAACAGCAGCATGAGTAGGTGATCAAGACCCCTATTCTCAGAATCGGTGGGACAGCCCAGCAAGAAGACACCTAATCTATGATTGGATGCTAACTTTTTAAATTAGCCCTTCTACAGTAATCTGTGAAGATTGAGAAAAATGTATTGTCATACACGCTACATATACTTTAGCTATGTAGTCGCTGCTGCTTTGATCGCAGCCACCAGATGTGTGACCACATAGCATAGAATCTTACTAATATTATAAATGTGAAAATTTGCGTGTTTCAATGTTTGTTACTCTTTCACGCAAAAACAGCTGAACGGATTTGGATGAAATTTGGCACATAGATAATTTGTAACCTCAATCAACACACAGGCTACTTTATATTCAGGTATATGACATGGCTTCATGACTGTTATGAATTTATGTTCATATACTATATTAATCTCCAGGAGATTTCAGCAATTTGGAGTTTTGCTGATAAAGCCTGCTCTGTTATCTGTCTATGTAAACACACAGATAACACAGAAGCTGCTCATCCAAATTGCCAGATGCAGCAGAGCTGTGTATTTACAGATGTAGCAGAGCTCAAAACGGCTGAACGAATTTTGATTAAATTTGCCACATAGATAGTTTGTAACCTTGATTAACACATAATACACTTGATTAACACAAGAATACTTTTTAGCCCAGTAAATGACATGGCTTCATGACTCCTATTCATTTATGTTAATACTAGCTTCTGCCCGCAACTTCAGAATTGGGTCCAGAGAGAAATTAAAAATGTGTGAGTAATAAAAAACAGCAACAACAATATGCAGCCAACAACACACAAAGTCAAAGTAGTTTATAGTAAACTATAAATTACAAATGCAAGATCAAATTGAATTTACCACCCTGGACATTTGTGATATTGGTACATGATCCAGGACCTACACCTGTAATCAAGTTTATCATCCAGCCTTAGTCACTGTGATAAATCTGGTGCAGTTTAAAATAATCTATTCTAGACAGGAATAATAAATATGTGTCAGTAGTTGAGTCAAAGTATCTGTCAAATTATACAAATTAGGCCTGGTTGACATCTGCGTTTGGGGTTTCCGTTCCCCTCTCTGCATGAAAGCACTTTTCTCTCCGCAATTTCATGTGGAAACTGAGCAGAAACTTCAAGGACCCCATTATAGTCTATGGGGTCCGTGGGTTTCCTAAGGTAACCACTTATTTTATGTGGATTAGGGTTCCATTCAGGGGGTCCCCATGCACACCTCCTGAACAGAAACCCGAACACAGATGTGAATTGGGCCTTAGGACCAGAAAGGAGAACATTATTCACAAATCCAGAAACAAAATTTGATTCACTGCAATTCACACCATAAACCTTTCTAAGGGCTACAGAATTAGAATGTTTGTTGGAGTGCTTCCTTACATAAGGTATTACTATTAGAAATTCCAAAGAAGCATTAAAATTCAATATCTTTGCTTCCTTTTAAGCATATATATCTAGCCTTGAGATTCAAGTTTGAGCATGTTTATTGCGCATGGAATGAAACCAAGTTTAGATTAGAGCCAACATAGTGTGGAATGCAATAAACACCTTGATATATATGTGTTGCATCTGTAAACATCACAGCCTATTTTTAGTGCTTAGATGGGATCCTACTCTATGATGATAAGTCAATTCAGTTAAAAATGGAAAAAGTAAAAGAAGCAAAATATTGTCCACTTGTAATGTTTTACAAATAATAATAATGATAATTATTCGATCAACATCAAGCCTTTCTCATTACTGGACAGTTGATACAGGAGAGATGAATTTCAATTCTGAAAAAAAAATTAAAAATCCTCTAAAAATGAATATGCATTAAAAAAAATTAAAGAAAAAAATTTAGTGGATGAAATGCCAAATTTTCTTATTTTATATAAATTTTGCATACAGGTTTCTGTAAATGTAATTGAAATTGAAAGTTTAAAAAAAATATATATCAGGAAGAAGAAGCCTTCAGTTTCATGTGGTTGCTTTAGCACAGTGCTGTTCCATCTCCAGGCTACTTTTTCGATTCCCACATTTACAAGAGCAGAATAGGGAGCAACAATCTTGTGTATATAGTACAATATGAATATGTGTCCTTTTCTCAAATTCCATTGACTCCAATTTGTAACAATACAAATTTAATACAATCTTGCAACATGCTGGCAAAATCTTCATAGAATGCAATTTACATGACAACCATTGTGTTGTCACTTATAGACACATATAGGACAAAAAAAAACTCCTGATTGATGTTTTTTTTTTCAAAGCTGGTCATTTCTCACCACTATCACCTCTCTGGAAATGTTGAGCAATGAGAAAATGACACCTCTATATATTCTAAGAATAAATATCTCTTTACTACCAAGAACTTTCAACTTGCCTTTATACAGTATGTCTAGAAGTCAGTAGCAAATATAAAGCTTTGTACAGCTATCAATACAACATCTGATATCTGAGATACAGAGTGGGTAGAATATAAGAATTACAAAGAAAATATGTAATTGTAGAAGCGCAAGTTTGAAATGATCTAGACATAAATTGAGAAAAGGGGGTTACATGTCATAGATATTAATAAATATCATCTTAGATAAATACAACATCCAGTAAATGAATTGAATGAATAATATTCTTAAAAGATGAGAATCTAATTTGGACAGTGGTTCATTGGAGTATATGGAGAAATTATCTTTCTATTGTATCTGCCATCTGTTCCTTACCTTTCTAATTTAAATTAGCAATGCAATTAGTATTGTGTGTGATTAGGGTGAAATGAGGATCTTATCTTTAGTACCTATGCCATGGGAACACAACAGAACAATGGTAAAATATGGAAGTAAATCAACTACTAGTCATCAAAATGAGCATTATGGATAGTACTCGTCAAACACAGAAAGGATAGATGGATGGATGGATGGATGGATGGATGGATGGATGGATGGATGGATGGATAGATAGATAGATAGATAGATAGATAGGAGATAGATAGATAGATAGATAGATAGATAGATAGATAGATAGATAGTACTGTTATGAGTGTGTGAAAAAAAATGTTACAAACATTTTCAAAAATAAAATTGTTAATAGTTTATTTTTGTCAATTCCAAAAATGCCAGTAAGTGATTAAAAGTGAAATTTAAATACAATCAATATTTGGTGTGACCACCTTATGCCTTCAAAATGGCATCAATTTAACTCCATCCATTTATACATAGCTTTTGAAGGATCTTGGCAGGGAGATTATTCTAAACATCTTGACCTTTTTTGGATATTAACGTGCTCGTCATATAATCTTACATAGAGTTGATGATGTTTAGATCAGGGCTTGTTCTTCTTTACACTGAAGATAATTCTTAATGCTATTGACATGTTTGGGTTGTTGTCCTGCTGCAGAATAAATTGAGAATCTTCCCTGATGGCTCCAGCTACTTTCTGTTACAGCCAAATAAGCACCAAGAAAAGGGCAATGTTGAGAACCGTAGATGCAGGTAGATGCCAAGGAAACACTTCTCTTCGCCAACAGAAGATGTCCAGTACTGCCATTAGCTCAAAACTGGCATTAACCAGAGAAATCCAGAAATGCCCATTCACTGTTCAGAGGAGTCTGGCCAGAAGTGGTCTCCTTGGAATTGCAGACAAAAAGCCATATCTTCAACTTGGAAACAAGGTCAAATGAATCAACTATTTGGAAAAAACGTAGGAATTGGGGTGCAAAAAAAATGTCAACTGGTGACCTGGACTGATGGCTGAAAAACTAAAATATTTTGCTGTAACAGATGGCATTTTGTTTGCTGAGAAACTGGAGGGAGGTATTTGGTAGTCCAAAAGGGCCTGGGAACCAATATTGACCTGATGAAGATACCTGTTCGGTGTTGAAACGCGTTGCCTTTTATGTACTTGAAACCAATAAGCACATTTTTATGTACATCATCATATGCTCTTCCTCGTGATTTGATAACTATATACCAGTAGCACTCTATATTTTCCCATTTTTTTTCTCTATTTCCTCCTATTATACACCACCAACTACCTTGTAGGATGGTGTCTGGGTAAGAGCTGCAACTGTTTTAGTGGGCTCTTGGATTGAGCCTTTCCTTTCACCACACAGGTGCCAGGTCAACTACTTTTTTTGCCCTTTGAATATACAAATGCATGGTTTAGTCAATTGTCCATGTTTTCTCAATAAGAAGTAACTTATATTCTTTAAGAACAAAAGGATCAGTCTCGTTGAAGTCTTTTCATTCTAAAGTCTACTGTTGGTCAAACAATCCCATACACATTAGATGATCTGCTGTCCCAAACATCAACATTCTTGTTATGTGTATGGCTAATAGAGATTATAAATACAACATAGAACCTGTAACGTAGTGGTATTATTAATGGAGTAGAATCAATTAATGCATCTGCCTATGTATATCTACTATACTCATTGATACCATTGGTTGAATACTATTTGCAACATTTCATTGCAACATTGTTATCTAATCCTATAGATATACAGAATTATTGGTATGGTGTCATGCCCAGAGTCTAAGGCCTCATGTACATGGCAGTGCTGTTTTTCACCGACTTAATGTCCGTGAAAAAGGGCCATGTGTGCACAGATGACCATTATTCTCATGGCAGTTAATAATGGCCATAGGATGGCCATTTTTGAAACAGTCATTGCGTGGTCATTATAGAAACCTTGATTTTCAATAGGTCTATCTATCTCCGTTTTCACAGGCACAGATATATGTCTGTTTGTTTATTTTTTAAGCCCTGAAAAATAGACTAGAAAAGAAAGAGACATGTGAATAGACACATAGAATACATGCTGCTTAAACGGCCATTACACAACCATTTTTCACTGTCATGTGAATAAGCCCTTAGATTTATTATACAATATTTCAGTGGGATTACCTTCTTAATTGTTTATGAATTGATAATAAACTAAGGAACTGGCATACAGTACTGTATAGCAAAAGATAAGTGCACAAGCTAAAATGTTCTGGTATTCACAGAACAGATAAAATAAAACTAATAATATAGAAAGACGATAGATAGATAGATAGATAGATAGATAGATGTAAGATAGATAGATAGATAGATAGATAGATAGATAGATAGGAGACAGAGAGATAGATAGATAGATAGATAGATAGATAGATAGATAGATAGATAATAGATAGATATGAGATAGATATATAGCAGATATAGAGATAGATAGATAGATAGATAGATAGATAGATAGATAGATAGATAGATAGATAGATAGATAGATACAATACTACCAATAGTTATTGCAATACCAACAGTATGTTCCCTCTATTCTATATAAGACGGAACGGTTACAAATAGTCTGTGCTATATGGTTCAAGCCTTCACATGTCTGCATTCTACATACTTATGCTTGCACCATATTTGTATAAAAAGTTGATCTGTTATTAATTGATGTAAAATAAAGATCAACCACAGACAGTCTATCACTCACAAATAAGTAGGGTGGAAAACTGTTCCATTATTGCTGCCCAGTACGTGTCCAGCTGCCACCAAATGAGGTGAAGATGAGACCCCAAGGGGTACCCATTATCACCCCACCTAATCACCCACCCACCCTACACCCACCCATACCCACATGTCCGAAACAAGAACAACAAGACCCCAAGGACTATTGTACCTCCAAACCACCCATCTTCCCACCCACTCCACGCCCGCCCCCACCCCAACCACTCTCTTTGCTTTGGCAATGCCAAATGTATATTTGGATGTGTCAAAGCTTTTTTATTTGATTTGATATGCAGAGACATGCCATTATATAGTATATAGTGTATGCAGAGATGTGCCATTATATAGTTTATGTAGAGACGTGCCATTATATAGTATTTGTACAGATGTGCCATTATATAGTATATGTAGAGATGTACTATTATATAGTATATGCAGAGACGTTCCATTATATAGTTTATGTAGAGACATGCCATTATATAGTATATAGTAATGTACAGACGTGCCATTATATAGTATATAGTATATGTACAGGCGTGCCATTATATAGTATATGTTATATGTACAGACGTGCCATTATATAGTATATGTTATATGTACAGACGTGCCATTATATAGTATATGCATAGATGTGCCATTATATAGCATATAGTATATGTAGAGACGTGCCATTATATAGTATATGTTATATGTACAGGCGTGCCATTATATAGTATATGTTATATGTACAGACGTGCCATTATATAGTATATAGTATATGCATAGATGTGCCATTATATAGCATATAGTATATGTAGAGACGTGCCATTATATAGTATATAGTATATGTAGAGACGTGCCATTATATAGTATATAGTATATGTAGAGATGTGCCATTATATAGTATATAGTATATGTACAGACGTGCCATTATATAGTATATAGTATATGTAGACGTGCCATTATATAGTATATAGCATATGTAGAGACGTGCCATTATATAGTATATAGTATATGCAGAGACGTGCTATTATATAGTATATGCAGAGATGTGCCATTATATAGTATATAGTATATGTAGAGATGTGCCATTATATAGTATATATTATAAGTAGAGACGTGCCATTATATAGTATATAGTATATGTACAGACGTGCTATTATATAGTATATAGTATATGTAGAGACGTGCCATTATATAGTATATAGTATATGTAGAGACGTGCCATTATATAGTATATAGTATATGTAGAGACGTGCCATTATATAGTATATGTAGAGACGTGCCATTATATAGTATATAGTATATGTAGAGACGTGCCATTATATAGTATATAGTATATGTGCAGACGTGCCATTATATAGTATATGTAGAGATGTGCCATTATATAGTATATAGTATATGTACAGACATGCCATTATATAGTATATAGTATATGTGCAGACGTGCCATTATATAGTATATGTAGAGATGTACCATTATATAGTATATAGTATATGCAGAGACGTGCCATTATATAGTATATAGTATATGTACAGGCGTGCCATTATATAGTATATAGTATATGCAGAGATGTGCCATTATATAGTATATAGTATATGTGCAGACGTGCCATTATATAGTATATAGTATATGCAGAGACGTGCCATTATATAGCATATAGTATATGTAGAGACGTGCCATTATATAGTATATAGTATATGCAGAGACGTGCCATTATATAGTATATAGTATATGTACAGGCGTGCCATTATATAGTATATAGTATATGCAGAGATGTGCCATTATATAGTATATAGTATATGTACAGACATGCCATTATATAGTATATAGTATATGTGCAGACGTGCCATTATATAGTATATAGTATATGTGCAGACGTGCCATTATATAGTATATAGTATATGTGCAGACGTGCCATTATATAGTATATGTAGGGACTTGCTATTATTTTTAATTGCTAATATCTTTGTTAAATAAATGGAGTCTATTTGGTACCCAAAGCCAGCTATTGTCCGGCCTCACCTTCCATGGTAAGTGCACACAGCTTATCATTAGCTTCTTTCCTGGGCAATGCCATGCATTTAATCTCAAAGAACATTTCATTTATGAGGAAATATATTGGAAAGAAAAACCCGGTAATGATATTTCAGCAAACTCTTTAAGAATCGGGAAAAAACAGATTACTTGTATTCATGGTAAGTTACATTTAATTCTCAATGGAGTTGCTGTGACAATTCATCTGCATAGAAATAATCTTTTCTTTTTTCCATTGACAGAACTGGAAAATCACCAATGTAATTCTAACCAAGATTTTTGACTACTTTGCTCCTTTTCACATTATCAGTTGCGTAGTGGAACGAGTCTAGAAGCCGTTTCCATAATTATCTACTTTGCTAGATAAAGCCATGTGTTCTTTCCTTCCTGTAGTTGGGGAGGAAATACTATATTGAAGAACTATTACATAAAATAACTTTCATGCAGATTAAAACACACGTATACTATATCAAAGCCCTGGTAATATCTTACCTGGCAAAGCGCTGCAGTCAGCATTTATTCCTCCTGTCAGCAATGCAGCAATTCAGAGATGTAAATGTCCTGCAGTATGACGCTTTTGAAGTTTCAGAAATAATAATGACCTCAATATAGAATATTTAAAAAAGCATAAAACCCCAGAATTGATGATTTTATATGTAGCCTGGAGTGGTGACACACTGACAGTCTCACTGCAACGCTTACACTCACAGCGTATCACAATGAACATCCTCACTTTTCATGTCTAACAGTGTTTCCTATAACACCCAGTCCTATTAGCAGTATAGTACAAATAATGGCGTTATATTTACCAGTAGCAATAGACTACTAACATGAATCCTCAAATCCAGATGCCGCAAAGTTAAAGTAAAATTCAACTTGGAGTCTAAAAATTCCATTAAATTTACAATTTGTAAAGTGATTCCCCTATAAGTGTGTAACATCTCTGCCTGTTCGGGTCACTGCACCACCCTCTGCTCGCGTGCTGCGGTGCAGGAGGCGTGTGCAGTTTGGTTCTTGGCTTAAAGTTTTTGGTCGCACTGTGTGAACACGGCTCTAGTTCTGTGATTGTATTTGCACCACACCCGTCTTCTGCCCTTGTTGCCTCTGTCCATCAAGTGGTTAATTTTGTCTTGCCTGTGATTGTCAGCCTGCCTTCCTGTCAACTCCAGGGGTGGGTTCTTTCTCCCCTATTTTATCTTGGCTCGCATTCACACTAGTGCTTGCTATTGCCGTGCGCATACTTGCTCTTCCTGTCCCTGTTTTGTTTACACTATTATCCTTGACCTTTGGCTTTCCCTACTGACTATTCTTTGGACTCCGATTTGGCACTGCATCGCTCGACTGTTACTGACCCTTGGCTAGCTGACCTCTCTTTGTTGTTGTCCATCTTGTCTGCGTTTTTTGTCTCGCATATACAGGAAGGGACTGTCTTCGTGGTTGCCACCTATTACGCAGGATAGGGCCTGGCAATAGGAAGGGTCAGTTGGGGGCTTCAGCTTAGGGCTCACTGTCTCTTGTGTCCTGTCCCAGGGTCCAACAGCTACCAGGGAATTGCTGTCCTAGCAATTCCCTAACAAAGTGCTATTTCCTCCTACTTACAGTATTCTAAGTGGATGCTTCCATTGACCGGATTAGAACTTGCAAGGCAGCAGCGATGTTGCCAAATTGAGCTGGTTTATTTTATAACATTTGTGACAATATTAGAAATCTGTTTTAGAAGTCAGGTAATGTTTTTAACTCCAAATATGCCAATGGTCTATCAGAGAACGTCAAGTTGCCGAAGATTTTCTCTTTTAATGATCAATAATTGATAAAATTTCAAAGTATGGAACTAAAAGTCACATTAAAAGAACATCTGAAAAAAGAAGCAAGCTGGCTACAGAGGTAATGTGTCCAAGTGGTCTTTTAGGATAGAAAATTAGCTTATTGCTGGGAAGATGTTTAGTCATTTGGACCATTGATCTTAAAGACTGTCTAACTCTGCCAGTTATAAAGAAATATTGATGTCAACTTTCTGTCAGCCTGTAACCCCTTAACCCATTCTCTACATTGCTGTTCATTTAAACATACAATCAGATACTGGGATCAATTATTCCAATACTTGAGTGATGTTCCCAGTGGTGAGCTCAGACTGATTTCCATTAGGGACGCCGCACGGGGGCTGTCACTCTGCAGGAAGATTCACTCATTGGAATTATATTTGTTCTGATAAACAGACAAAATTCCATTTTACTAAAGAAGATCTTTGTCATGGCTAATTCAGATACTGTGAAGGGGACTTACTAACCTAGTGAGCTGAACCAGATACAACATGGGACGGGAGGTGTGGGGAGCTTGCTAATGTGCCAGGACTAATACATGCTTGAGATGCCAGGATCAAGAAATTGGCAATGAAACCAGAACAATGGTTCAGAGTTCAGCAATAAAGACCATTATTAAGCTGCATTATTTCAAATTTCCTACAGAAGCTACTTTTATTTCAGTGGGCGGCCCCTTTCATGGGAGTCTACCACATCTCCAACCATTTATTTGCTACTGCAGTTGGTGCATTGAGGGTTGGCATTGCTACTACAGCTTAAATAGGATGTGAGATATCATAAAAGTGAAGCCCCATTGCACAAGGTAGTACAAGAAGGAGATAGTGGGTACCTGATTGGTTAGTGCAGTGCTCCATGGAGCCCGCCCATAATGCACCAACTGCCTCATTCACAAAAGACATCAAAGTGGTTTTTCTCCAAATCTCCAAAAGTGACATATACAGTATAACAAAGGTATATTGCTTATGCTCTCTGTACATGGAGGTGACAAATGAATATGCTTGAGGTTGGTGGAAGACTCCCTTTAAGCCCTAGTTATAGCTGTAGCAATTCAATTTGACTCCTAAGATGTTCCAATTTTACAATGGCTGCCTTTTCCCTTGTTCTGGGGATACTATCACTCCTTAAGGAGAGAGCACCTTCACAGGCGTATGGAGACTTACAAAGCCATTTTTGCTCCACTGGGGGATTATGGGAAATATGCAAATCTGTTTTCCAGGATGTCAATAGAAAAATGTTTTCCTATTGACATCCTGGAAAACAGATTTGCCTTTTCCCTGTCATTATAAAAGAAATCATTAACTACAGTGAGAATTAGGAAACAATGTGGACACATTTCACCAAAAATACAGCTAGATCAGTTGTTACCTCTCAAGCTTAAAAAAACCCAGCTGTCATACGGAGACATGTGACTCGGAGAGAACTAAGCTCGAATCATTATTACGGGAGGGAGGGGGCAAGCATCCCATTCAACACAAAAACTAAAATGTGGATTGCCAGCAATGATCACAGTGCTAAATATTACAAAACTAAAGCCGGAGTTATGCATAAATTGGCTGCTTAATATGCAACATTTTCTGAAAACGCATAATCAGTTATCTCTATAGAAATAGACAATTTAAAAGGAAGAATGTGCGTTTGATCACCACTTTAGACACTTTGATGGGACTTGATTTTACATATTTGGCATTGGCGCTGGATTTCTTCAGTGTTTTTAAAGTATTCAGTGTAACTATAAGCTTCTTGTTCTCAACACTGAAACCCCACTTCAAAGTGGCCATGTGTTTTTGTTGTAACTTTAAAGCAATTAGAAGCAATGTTCTCGCTGAAATATTCTGCTCGCATTACCGGCTCTGCTAATTAGCAGAAAAATCATGAAAGTGGCTCAAAAAATCCTGCAATTATTTGCCAGAACATAAAATATACTTTGTCCGTGATGGAAACATTAGAAATTGCTAATAAGGAGACATAGAAAGTGTAATAAAATGATTCTATTGTATTTTATGTGTAGTGGTAGAGATTTACTATTACTGTCTTAAATTTAGACAATTTAAAATTAGATCAGGCAGGAAAAAACGGCCCAAATTTATCAAGGTAGCAAAAGATTTGGTGCATCTTCCTGGAAAGAGATACTAGACTTTAGGTTTTTGGAAATATAGACTTGACAAAGGTGACTTTAAAAAGTACCATCAGAATTAAAATATAAAGAAAACAAAAAAACTTGAGAGTCTTCAGTAGTTGATATCTTTTTTAATGGCTAACTAACAATGATGACAGATTACAAGCTTTTGAGGCCCTAGGCCTCTTCCTCAGGTATAACTATATATGTTTTCTTTATACATCAGGATTAAAGGGAGTATATTATTTTTTTAGGAAAATTTCACTAATGGCATGATGGAATAGCTTTTAGAAACACTATTCTATTCCTACCTTTACAGGTGTAAATAGTAGAGATGAGCGAACAGTAAAATGTTCGAGATTCGATATTCGTTTCGAGTAGCCCCTCAATATTTGACTACTTGAATCGAATATCAAACCCTATTATAGTCTATGGTGGGAAAATGCTCGTTTCAGGGGTAGGCAACATTCGATCAAATTATACTTACCAAGTCCACGAGTGAGGGTCGGGCTGGATCCTCCGAGAAGTCTTCTCCGTGCAGCGTCCCCGTGGCATCTTCCAGCTCTGAATTCACTCTGCCAGGCATCGGGCCTGGGCAGAGCCAACTGCGCATGTCAGCACTACAAGCGGGCATGCGCAGTCGGCCTGGCAGAGTGAATTAGGAGCCGGATGCCGCCGCGGGGAAGCTGCACGGACAAGACTTCTAAAGGTAGGAGAAGAACCAGCGTTGATTGGCCGACTGTATAGCATTTGACCAATCAATGCAACTTCTGCATCAAATTTTTCCATTCGAATAGCGAGTGGTACTCGATCGAGTACGAGTATTTCGAATACCGTAGTATTCGATCGAATACCTCGCTCATCTCTAGTAAATAGGACCCATTAAAAAAATTTAGCAAGCATCTGCAGATCTTCAAAGAGAACATATGTAAAATAAGATTTATAATTATGCCTGTATGTGTCTGTTTCTCCATTTATCTATGCGTCTGTTTGCTTGTTTTTGTATGTGTATGTATGTGTATCTGTCTGTATGTGTCTATGAATGCAGTGGCGTAACTAGGAATGGCGGGGCCCCGTGGTGAACTTTTGACATGCCCCCCCCCCCCTCCCCGACCAACACTGAAGACCTTGACCAACTGACCCCTAACGCCGCTCCCCCCCCCCTTCCCGCACACTATAATATCCTATATTGGCCCCTGCACACAGTATTATGTCCCCATACTGGCCCCAGTACACAGTATTATGTCCCCATACTGGCCCCAGTACACAGTATTATGTCCCATTTTGGACACCCATGTTCCATTTTGGACACCCATGAACAATTATTATACTCTGGGGTCTTTTCAGACCCCAGAGTATAATAATTGGAGACCCAGAGGGATACAAACTACAAACTACTGTTACTTACCTATCTCCCAACTCCCTTGCATTCTCCGTCGCTGTCAGTCATCTTCCAGGACATTATGTGACTGGGGCCCTGCGTCGCAGGTCATATGACATCACGCAAGTAGGCCAAAGCCTGCCCGGAGCCTGGAGAGGTAAGTAACACAGTTTTTTTATGTTATCTTACCTCTCCCCAGCTTCCGATCATTATACTCGGGGGTCCAAAAAGACCCCCCGAGTATAATAGTGCTTGTGGGGCCTGCGCCATCACTTACCGATCCCGGCTCCTGCCAGGATCGGTAAGTATATAGGACACGTCACCAGCTGGAGTAACTTCAGCCAGTAATGGCCTATTAAAAAAAAATGCAGCAGTAGCAGCTGTCGCCGGGCCCCTAATGTCCCGGGCCCTGTGGCAGCTGCCTCTGCTGCTACGGCGGTAGTTACGCCACTGTATGAATGATAATTCAGTTCTTATCCTATACATGGTCAATGCACAATACCACAAATTTTACCCTGTATATATAGCCTCTTCCTATTTATATATGTGTTAGTAGCTTTTATACATATGTGCAGAAGTGCCCTATCCTTGTCAATTGTATAGGGCTGAATCAAAGTTGGTGGAAGGTTTGTGCGGCCAAAATCCAGCATTGCATATAAGCCATTCACTTTTACAGAAAATACAACATAAAATATAGAAAATATTAAATGGATGGTACATAAAAAACTGCATGTACATTAGTGTAGGAGCAAATACAGATGCAGCTGAGGTCCTCTAGTTTATGATTTTAACACTTACTACACAGCATGCAATCCAGATCTTGGAAACCCCAGTCAATGCATGCTTGGCACAAAGCAGAATACTGTCTACACTCAGTTCCATGTCTTCCTTTATTGTAATAGGTATTAAGTATAACAGAAAAGAAAAACAGACAAAAATGTATTCAATTCCTTAAGGCCTATAAACAACAACAAAAAAGAGTAAATTTCGAGCTCTTTCATCCATATTTCCCTGTTTTAATAAGGTGCCTGATATTTGCTGAAGATTGTTTTTGTTTTTAATTACAATTATTGCAATCAAACAAGAAACATTTGATCATACGGTAATCTAGGTAAGACAAAGCGGGCCGCATCTACCGAATCCACAATTCAGAAGGAGAAATGTTATACAAAGATCTTAATTAACTTAAACTTAATTAAGTCTGGTTTCGATACATTGCATGAAGAAACTGTTAGAAACTTTCATAGAAGAGCCTCATGTTACAAAGAAAAAAAAAAATGGAACAAGAAACAGAAATATGATGCCTCAATAATTCCTCTTTTGAGGTAGTTTGTCAGCAATTTGGATTCTTCAAAATTGTTGACAGACAGCGCCGCACCTCCCATGAGGCGACCTGAAATGACCGCTTCAGGCGGCGCTATGCCGGGGCCCCGGGGGAGGGCGGCATTTTTGCTGACCTAAGCCAGACCTGGCTTAGCGTCACCGTCACTGAGCGGTGGATTGGGGCGGCCCTCTGGACGCAGCGCTGCTCCAGCGGCCGCCCCTCATGCTCAGGCAGAGAGCAGGTCCTCTCCCTGCCTGCTAACGACACTCTCTCTGCTCAGCCCTGCTCCCTCCGCTCGCCCCCGCCCCCTACGCTCCAGGGGGGGGGGGGGGGAGAGGCAGCTTTCTGACGTCCACCTCAGGCGGCAGAAACCCTAGGTTCACCCCTCTTGACAGAGCTATATATATAGGGTTGTAGAGCCCCAGTGCCACTCCGCAGCCCCTTCTCTCTGACTCCTGGTTGGATACTATTGTTGTCACTCAGAACAGAGAGGAGACATTCTGTACAGAGACCTCTGGGCACTTCATATAATGGGGCCACTTACTACTGAGGCATCAGGGGCTTTAGAATATAGAATTCTATGTCATAAAATGTGTATGAACATTACCTCAAGTATGTTTACACTGCTGATGGACACACTTTAGTTAAAACTAGCTCATTTTTATAAAGTAACTATTGAATCAATAATTTGGATGAATATAAGAAAAAAATAGCAATATATTTCATCAGAGAAAAATGTTTTGTTCTCCTTCTATTAGAAACTCTTCTGCTTCTCAGTTCACTGCTTAGACTATCAGCACAGATAGGCTAGTGCTCAAAGTTAGATCAAGCTACAAAGAAGTCTATGGAAAGGGTAAGAGGAGAAAAGCCAAAGGTCTGGAGTCAGTAAATACAATACAATAAGAGCAAGTAGGAAGCTTAGCAAAGACCAAGTCACTATAGCCAGCAAGCCTGTGTGGGCTGATGACCTGTTTATAGGAAGTCCAGAACCTGCCCCAGATTTGCTTGACAGATAGGCTGTCAATCACCTAGGTAAAACTAAGATTAACTATTAGAGGAGCAGAGGAAAACCAAGGAGAATGGGTGGGTGGAAAATCAATTACAGATGTGACGGAATAAGGCTTGAGCCCCACAGGACAGAAATGCAGCAACGTTTTACAGTAAGGGCAAAGTGGATGGGATTCTAGCAAATCCCATGCCCACTATGTGGGAAAAACTGTGGTGTGGACACACCGTAATTTCCAAAACTGGCACGGTTTAGGAAATTGCAGCATGTCAATTATACCTACAGAAACCTCGGAGGTTTCCCCATAGGTATAATTGTAACAGAAAGTCTGTAGAGGAAAACTCTGTGAACTTTCTGTCTAAACTTCTGCAGGAAGAACCGGAATGCCTTGCCATCGCAGTTTTTCCCCACAGCGCTTTTTTGCTGTGGGACATCCTGTAGGGCCTTATCCTAAAACAGTATTCAGATAATACAAGAATAACCAAAAGTAAGGAATAATAGCTGAACACATCTCCGGCTCCATAGCGTGCGAACTGAGGGCGGCACCATGGCCTGAACAGGCAGAGATGTTACAGAAGCAGTTTTGTATCATTTCTTATATTTACCCTTTATATTATTTCATGTTTTTATACCTATTGCTAACCTGACTACTAGCCATTATATGTTCATTTCTCCACCTGCAGATAGACCATAAAGTAACAAGTGGTAATCTCTGGTTTGGCTGATACTCCAAGATATAGCTCAAGACTTTTTAATGAATTAAACATTAACACACAAGATATCTATCTGTAGGCGGCTCTAGATAGACTTCTACTGTAGTGTTAATCTGCATATTTTTTACTCCCAAGGAGCTCTGCCTGTAAGATTTGGTACACCCTTTAGGAAAAGTATGTAAATCTGTTTTCCAAGATGTACACTCACCGGCCACTTTATTAGGTACACCTGTCCAACTGCTCGTTAACACTTAATTTCTAATCAGCCAATCACATGGCGGCAACTCAGTGCATTTAGGCATGTAGACATGGTCAAGACAATCTCCTGCAGTTCAAACCGAGCATCAGTATGGGGAAGAAAGGTGATTTGAGTGCCTTTGAACGTGGCATGGTTGTTGGTGCCAGAAGGGCTGGTCTGAGTATTTCAGAAACTGCTGATCTACTGGGATTTTCACGCACAACCATCTCTAGGGTTTACAGAGAATGGTCCGAAAAAGAAAAAACATCCAGTGAGCGGCAGTTCTGTGGGCGGAAATGCGTTGTTGATGCCAGAGGTCAGAGGAGAATGGCCAGACTGGTTCGAGCTGATAGAAAGGCAACAGTGACTCAAATAGCCACCCGTTACAACCAAGGTAGCCAGAAGAGCATCTCTGAACGCACAGTACGTCGAACTTTGAGGCAGATGGGCTACAGCAGCAGAAGACCACACCGGGTGCCACTCCTTTCTGCTAAGAACAGGAAACTGAGGCTACAATTTGCACAAGCTCATTGAAATTGGACAATTGAAGATTGGAAAAACGTTGCCTGGTCTGATGAGTCTCGATTTCTGCTGCGACATTCGGATGGTAGGGTCAGAATTTGGCGTCAACAACATGAAAGCATGGATCCATCCTGCCTTGTATCAACGGTTCAGGCTGGTGGTGGTGGTGTCATGGTGTGGGGAATATTTTCTTGGCACTCTTTGGGCCCCTTGGTACCAATTGAGCATCGTTGCAACGCCAAAGCCTACTTGAGTATTGTTGCTGACCATGTCCATCCCTTTATGACCACAATGTACCCAACATCTGATGGCTACTTTCAGCAGGATAATGCGCCATGTCATAAAGCTGGAATCATCTCAGACTGGTTTCTTGAACATGACAATGAGTTCACTGTACTCCAATGGCCTCCACAGTCACCAGATCTCAATCCAATAGAGCATCTTTGGGATGTGGTGGAACGGGAGATTCGCATCATGGATGTGCAGCCGACAAATCTGCGACAACTGTGTGATGCCATCATGTCAATATGGACCAAAATCTCTGAGGAATGCTTCCAGCACCTTGTTGAATCTATGCCACGAAGAATTGAGGCAGTTCTGAAGGCAAAAGGGGGTCCAACCCGTTACTAGCATGGTGTACCTAATAAAGTGGCCGGTGAGTGTATATAGGAAAATAGTGCCTCTGTTTGCTGCCCTTTATGGGCAACCCCTTAAACATCATGCATGACTTTTTCAACAAGCCTTAATGCTATGATGCAAGGTTTAGCCAAAACCAGTAGATCTATTCCAAAAGGAACAGAATCCCAGCTATGGATAGCAATGATTCGATCTGTTGGATCTCTTCAGCGTAGGGATCGTGGTCAATAAGGACTAATACCTTTCACACTAATAGCTTCAATAATGTTTTTGCTGTTTTATGAAGGGCACATTTATAGCTGTAGAATAATAGCTATATCTGTAACTTTTCTATAAGTGCGCTCTTAACCATTATTTGGTTTTCTTAGTCCTCATCTTCAGAAGTGTTCTTGTCCTCTAACATTATTTCCGACCTATGGACCATAAGCGTCAACAATTGCCCTTTGACCTATCCTATATTTTACAGATAATTGCTGGTATTGAGAAGATATTGGTTGCTCTTTGATTGTGCAACTCGCAATTAAAGTGTGGGGGGGAAAGTCAAGTATACTGTGCACGATGATGAAAGGAAGACTCTGCTATACCGTACCTTCCCTAGCTGTGTCTAGGTATTGTAAAGACGCCACTAATGGCAAAGAGCCATTCTTCAGCTGTCCCCTGGGCCAACAGTTACTCGCTCTTCACAAACCACAGCTATGCTTTCAGTGTAAAAATCCTATCAACCTATAATTGTGTCCTACAAAGGCTTCAATCCATCAATCTTTTATTCTTTGCTCCAACAGATTTTTGCCCGAATTACCCAAATAAAGATAAAGCTTAAGCTAAATATCTCTTATCGTTATATTATATGGGGCTACAAGATAATACGATAAGCAAGTGCATTTGTTTTATGTGAACTCCAATGTAAATCTGATATTACTATACAGTTTATACTACTATGTCCACTACATAAAGATGGAGCAGTCTTCTACTGAATCTGATAACAGTGTGATATCAGCCATTGAAAATTCAAGTTAAAGTATGCTGCAACGTGTTAAATGCAATGGTAAGCTTTACTTCATCTGTATCAGGCTACTAGATGGATACAACACACAGAACCATCGGGACGTCTAATACAGGATGATTATCTGTATAAATAACATAAGTTGCACTTATCATAATTCCAAAAAGATGCTAAAAAGAGGTTCCAAGTACAAGATGAATTCTGAATCCCTGAAATAATTTATTTTTCAGGTGCCCTAAGGCTAAATACACACCTGGAGATTACGATGCACTTTTGATACTGCTTTTTTAAGCAAACCAGAAGTGGATCCAAAAAGAAAGAAAAAATAAAATGAAAAATGTCTACTTGTCTCTTTACTGTATATAGCCCCTCCTGGGTTTGGTCCTGAGACTGCCCCAATGTCACACACTGCATCATATTACCTACAGCCCTAATGAGTATATGACTATTGCAAATTATTGGTTATGTTTTGTTTTTCTTACCTACATGTGTGAATTTAGCCTAAATGACTTTATGATCTGGAAAGACCTTATAGTACCTGAGGTCCAGGAAGAATACGGACAAATAGTCATTTCTGTTGTGCCCCCACCCCAACGAATGCCTACTGAGGGAACCACAACCAACGGTGTGACATAGGAAATGCCAGGCATTATATGTTACCCCAGTGGCATTTCTCCAATTTTTTTCCTATCTTTTAATATAGACATTGCTTTTGGATGTTAGATAACAGTCTACAGTGATAGGTAAAATTCACTACAAAAAATACTCTCTTTTGGGAGCCGTCACATGGAGTAAATGCTCCGCTCATTCTGAACGTAAACTCGTTCAGAGTGAGTGAGGATAAAACAGATCCCATTGATTTCTATGGGTGCTGGCATACGCATAGCCATTGAAATCAATGAGAGGCTTTTTTACCTATTGCTTTCAATGTGATACGCGCGTATGCCGGCACCCATAGAAATCAATGGGATCTGTTTTAACGAGTTTACATTCAGAATGAGCGGAGCGTATACTCTGTGTGAAGGCTCCCTTTATGGTGTTTTTCTTGTATTATGTCTTTGTTTTTTGAAAATGTAGCTGTAAGTATGGCATTTTTATGGCGCTTTTCTCTTATGGTTCTATATAAAACACACTCAAACCCAAATATAATGAATAGAAAATGCCACCAAAGCAATTGCAACAAAGCATTGCAAAACTATGAAAATCCATAGCGCTTGTTACAGATGAAAAATAAATAACCAAAAGCATAAAGTAATGTATGTAAAGGAGTTCTGTAATAGTATATCCCTAATACCCCCTGTTATCACAAACCTGCTCAGCTTTCAGTGGTTTCGTAGCTAAACTAAAGGCTTTGATGGATTTATCTTTTCTGCAGTGCCACTGAAAATAAACATATGCATGCCTAAGTATCTGGGAAGGAAATTTTCTTTTGTCTCAAGCTAATTAATGGGAGCAGAGATCTAAATTTCAGACAGCCACTGACACAACAATATTGTAAATTTGAAATGGAATCTTTGCAACAGATGTACAATGAAGGACTAGAAAACATGTTCTGAAAAATGCCAAGTTATCTACAATGTAATTAGGACAGCTGTGTATGATAATTAGATCAGCCGCTATTCTCTACTTAATCCTATTGTTTTAAATTTGGGACAAACAACTTTTAATGAGAAAAAAAAATCCCATTGATTCATGCGAGATGCAAACGAAACCTGCTTTAATTGGACGCGTTATTTTCTAACCAATACTAAAGAGCATATTTCACTATATATTGTATAACATAAATATAAGGTTAACTTAAAAGAGACATGGCTAGGGATGTGTGTGGCGCTGTTTAGCATATGTGACAAATTATAAGGTTGACGCCAAGTTTCCATTTTCTTTATTGACTATGCTGTTTCTATAGATATCCTGTACTTACAGAAAGGCAATCTGTCACTTGGACGTATCCAATAAATAACAGGAAGTGTATATCATTTTCATTGAGATTTATTCTCATGGTTTCTCCCATGTCTGGCACTTTGGAAGCCATGTTATGGCTTCTCAAATAGCCTGGGGCTAATATGAGGCATGATATGTATACAGTGGCTCAATAATAAGCAATGTAATGAAGCATAACATATATGAAATTAAGCATGAGATATGGGAAAATCCTAATATCATGGGGGATCCAAGGGTGGCGGTGATGGGAAACGATCTTATCACAGTATTGCTATTGATCATGGCATCCAGGGGGCTAATCCGCCGGAGTCTGATTATTTTCCGACTCCACCGGCTAGTCCTGGGTCACAGCTGTATAACACAGCCGCGTTCCGAAGGTAATGTCATTACATTGCCTTACCGTTACACTGCTGAGCGTTAAAGAGGGCCTTTCATGTCCTTGGGCACATGTGGTTTTATATACCACTAGAAAGCCGACAGAGCACTGTTGGCTTTCCTGTTATCTGTGGGAAGAGCTATCGGTGCTGTTACTGATAGCTGTTCACTGTCAGAAGGGTATTCCTGATAGTCTAGCTGGGTGGTAAGGAACGCCCCCTCACAGAATAGCGCTATACACAGTACTGTCATGAGGGGCGTTCCGAGCTAGATGGTCAAGAATGCCCTTCTGACAATGAAGAGCTATCGGTAACACCATCAACAGCTCTTGCCCTGGGCACATAACGGAAAAGCGCACTGTCGGCTTTCTAGCGGTATATAATACCAAATGTGCCCAAGGACATGAAAGGTCCTCTTTAACTATACAATCTAACACTATGACACTGAGCAGGAAGTGGTTAATCATAGAGTGACCCAACTTGAAGACTTCCAGGTATAGACAAAAATCTCACATACAGCAGGTGTATGCATTCCTTTAAGAAAGCTACAAATGTCTTGTAAGGGAACATTAACAGTATAACAATATTTTATTGATGCATTTTAGTGGAATTATACTTAAAGGGGCTATCCACGGTTATAAAAAAAAAAAGCTTTTCTGTTGTTCAAGTGCACAGGGCTAAACTCCATTACTAAGGACTCTACTAAATTAAAGACACGTTGATCCAGGCTTTTATACTGACTGCCAGATTGGAGTTGGGAAGGAATTTTTTCCCCTGAAATGGGGCAATTGGAATAAGCCTCATGGGGATTGTAGGGTTATAGGTTGGACTTGATGGACTGATGTCTTCATCCAACCTCATCTACTATGTAACTATGTAAGTAATAAAGTAAACCCCATGGATATTCAAAAGCTTATTAGGCCAATAGATATTTCTTGTGACCCCCCCCCCCTCCCCCCATATCCATATACACTTGGCTTCTATGATTGATATCTCATCTCTATGTATTATTTCGATTATGGCTCCTATACATGACATATTCTCTTGTAGCTGACACACCGAACCTACAAGAAGGTGGTTTTCAATGACAGCCAGAGATTTTACTGTAATAATAGCATACTTCTTTCACTATAGGCCTCTTTATATTTATAGGCAGCATAATACATCCTGAAGTAAAAGAAATTCTGAAAGTGCTTACCAAAATGAACCTGTCATATGTTTAACAGCTTGTCTGATTATATTTCGCCCAGTAATCTGTCTGCTAAACGTCCATAAAACCTTGAGTTAGTTACCTGGTATTGAAACATACAATGCATATCTAATGAAAAGGATTTTCTTTGCCTTTCCTTTTATTCTATTTGTGCTGTCATTATTTCCCTACTGTGGTAAAACTCAATGTCTTGCTTTTTTATTTTCTTTCTAAGCTTTTCTTTCCCTGGGAAGTATAATTGTTTGTACTACTTTGCAATACAATTATTTCTATGAGAAGAAGTACAAGGCAGAAATGACAATTAATTTGGAAAACATGTTTCTTTCTCCTTTTTGTTAAAAAATTTCAATTTTTTTTTCTTTATTTTCCTCTTTAGTTGCATAAAATAGAACATCATCAATTTGTAACCAATTGAAAACCTGTTGAAGCTATTCAGAAGCTTAACGGATACACGCATACACTCCATAGGATAATGTATAGTGACTCCCAACTGCAGCAAATTGTGCCATCCGGGGGTTTTCTCTATTGTATTTTGATCAAAAAAAATTCTGTACTATATGCCATTGTGTGAAATCAGAGCCATACAGCGATACTGGCAGACTGTATAGAAATTTTTGTTTTGATTTAAGAGATAAATAGCTCCTCTCTTGCCTATGGGTTACATCCTATAATTTGTGCCAAAAACAGGAGCTGATTCCATTACAATAGGAAATAATTGTGTTTTTGCTGCACAATAGACAGTCCTCACTTGGTGTGAATTCAGCCTTTTATGCTTCGTTCAATAAAAATGATTAAATATTTATTGAATATTCGGTAGATAATTACCATTTAAAAACAAGTCATACAGCAGGGCAGATGGATTTAGCCAAAAAGTTTTTGGCTAAATCCATCTGCCCTGCTGTA
Source organism: Leptodactylus fuscus (assembly GCF_031893055.1). Taxonomy (NCBI): domain Eukaryota; kingdom Metazoa; phylum Chordata; class Amphibia; order Anura; family Leptodactylidae; genus Leptodactylus; species Leptodactylus fuscus. The sequence goes on along the minus strand of NC_134266.1, from coordinate 55,587,830 downwards.
TGACTTGTTTTTAAATGGTAATTATCTACCGAATATTCAATAAATATTTGATCATTTTTATTAATAGTTGGACTGTTGATCAGGTTTATTGGCTTATGCTTTTTCCGTGTTGTTTGCTAAAGAATTTTTTTCAATCCAAATTTATATAATGTGAGGTACCTTTATATGAAGTTTTATGCTTCGTTCATACTTGCGCCTGATATCTGTCCACTTGCAAATCCTTTAAAAATAAAAAACGGTTTCGTACAAAAAGGATTCCAAATGGTTACACAGTGGAAACCCCAATCTTTCTTTTTAGACGGATAGTAAGTGGGTGTCCATCAAAAACACAGACCGTTTGTTTCAGTTTGCTGTCAGTTTTTTTCAGTTTGCTGTCAGTTTGTTTCAGTTTTTGGCCAAACCATTTTCTTTTTTCTCCTTCATTCTAATCATGTGCAGAAGGAAAAATGGATTGCAAAATAGACACAAACATATGACTATCCGTTGTAATCCGTTTGTAATCCACCTACCGTAGACCTCAATGTAAAAAAAAAAACTGTTTTGAGGCAGTCCATTGTGTAACCTTATTTTTTGTACTGACACAAAGTCCTGCAAGTTCGACTTTAGTCTCTGTTTAAAAGAGCGAATACACGGCAGAAAGGCTCAAAACAAACACCTGTGGATTGTTTTAAAAACCCATTGAAATTAATTAAACCGTTTCCAAACAGCTTTTTTGATCTTAATGCTGGAGCACTACGGGATGAAAATGCTGCCATTTGCCTGTTTTACAGTAAGGGCAAAGTGGATGGGATTATAGTGAATCCCATGCCCACTTTGCGGTAAAAAACACAGTGCGAACACGCCACAATTTCCAAAACCGGCATCTTTACTGTACTTTAAGTATTACTCCTGTCTTTACTTTGTATGTGAAATATTTCAGTCTATACTCTGAAGTCAAGCAGATTACTTTACAAAGCGGTCTATGGAAAAGGGAGGGGGACATGGAGGGAGACAGTAATATGAGGCCATCTACAGTATTAAATTAGTCATTTTTGTTGGGCGAAGGCTCGGTGGTAATTTCTGATAACCCAGTGTTTTTGTTTTTTTTCCATGCTGCAGATGGATCTCTGCTTTGAAGAGTTCTCTTCTTCTTCCTCTCGCCCCTCTCCATAAATGTTTATTGTACAAATTTGTTCAATGGCAGAAAGAGGTAAATAAGTGAAGAAACAGGAACTCTTCTTTAATAAACTAGTACATGTTACAAAGTTTATGTTCACCTACACTATGGATTTATGAAAAATAAATAAAATCATACTTACACCTTATATATGGGTAGAAGAACTGGCCAAAATTCTTCAAAGGCTCCATCATCCATCATCCAATAAATATAATGAATAGAGATGAGCGAGTAGTACTCGATCGAGTAGGTATTCGATCGAATACTACAGTATTCGAAATACTCGTACTCAATCGAGTACCACTCGCTATTCGAATGGAAAAGTTCGATGCAGAACCAGCATTGATTGGCCGAATGCTATACAGTCGGCTAATCAACGCTGGTTCTTCTCCTACCTCTAGAAGTCTTCTCCGTGCAGTGTCCCCGCGGCGTCTTCCGGCTCTGAATTCACTCTGACAGGCATCGGGCCTGGGCAGAGCCGACTGTGCATGTCCGCTTGTAGTGCGGGCATGCACAGTCTGTTCTGCCCAGGCCCGATGCCTGACAGAGTGAATTCAGAGCTGGAAGATGCCGCAGGGACGCTGCAAGGAGAAGACTGCTCGGAGGATCCAGGCCTACCCTCACTCGTGGACTTGGTAAGTGTAATTTGATCGAATGTTGCCTACCCCTGAAACGAGCATTTCCCCCCCCCCCCCATAGACTATAATAGGGTTCGATATTCGATTCGAATATTGAGGGGCTACTCGAAACGAATATCGAACCTCGAACATTTTACTGTTCGCTCATCTCTAATAATGAACACTATTCAGTAAAATAATGATATGGAACAAAAGCAAATTTTATGATAATAACAAGGTTAGTTAACTTGACATTGAAGATTATAAAGCTGTTATTGGCTTTTGTCTATGTTGAACAATAGATTTCAGGCATTCTACAGGCGAGCAGGTATCCGACATGTTGTATTTTAACCTGTCCAGGTTTTTTGTTTCCTATGAGATGAGCAGCATGTGAGGTGTCTGGCAGACACACATCCCCTGCTGTGATAAAACACAAGCTAAATGGTGAAGAAGAGCACAACCTACAAATACAATGCTGTAATTACAATACAAAGGAAAAACAAAGGTTGGCAAATGGACTTGTATTCAATGTTCATGCAAAAATGCATGTTTATGGGCGTCAGGGACAACATCTGTCCGTGACCTTTACACTTTAACAGACTTTACAGATATACAAAAAATAAGCGTTTTCGATAAATGGGTCCTGGAAAGTCACCGTTTTCAAGATATAGGGTCTTAAATACTATAACTGTGTTTTCTTACATTTGAAATATCACAAGGGATAAATTCAGCCTGTTTTCCAGCTGGAAGGAGCATCAAAGGCTTACGGAGAGGTAATGCACTGCAGGTGCTTGCTAAAGCGAAAATTCTTAATGCTACTTTCATTCCTATAAAAAAATATTAGAGCTATAAGCTGCTACCCAGCACTTCCCAGCAGCCACAGAACAAGATTATGGTTTAATAGATTCTGTAGTCATTGTTAGCATGACTTGAGACATTGCATTAATTAGAAGTGGTATAGCTGTGATCATTGTGTGTGTTTTTGCTCTAGGAGTGGGCGTTCACTGTAAATCAAAGCAGCCGGTGCTTAATATGCCATTCAAAAATTAATGTTCATATGTGTGTGCTGGAGAGCATAAATCTGGAAATCATCGCAGGGGAACTGAGAATACCCGTCCTGATTTATACAGTGCTTTACTGCCATAATATACTGGAATAATATTCAGGAAAAATCCAACAACAACACCACCTGTGTATCCTCATATAATCAGTTTTTAGAAGGCTTATAGCGATTGAGTCTTAATAACACTCATCTGGGTTTTTTTATCAAGACAAAGTCCATTCACACTGACTTCTAAGATCAGAACACTGGACTGAAAGCTAATAGAACAACGGACTTGCAAGAAGTTTGTGTGAACTTAGTGTAAATTAAAAAAAAAAAAAAAGAAGAAAAATCAAAAATTCAAAAAAAATGAATGTTTAAATATTAGAGATGAGCGAGTACTACTAGCTGTTCGAAGTTAAGATTTGATGCAGAACCAGCGTTGATTGGCAGAATGCTATACATTGCCAATCAACACTGATTCTTCTCTCACCTTTAGAAGTCTTCTCCCTGCGCAGCACTCCCGCGTCCTCTTCCGGCTCTGCATTCACTCTGCCAGGCATCGGGCCTGGGCAGAGCCGACTACGCATGTCCGCTTGTAGTGCAGGCATGCGCAGTCCGCTCTGCCCAGGCCCGATGCCTAGCAGAGTGAATTCAAGGCCGGAAGAGGACGCGGGGACGCTGCGCAGGGAGAAGAATCCAGCCCGACCCTCACTCATGGACTTGGTAAGTAGAATTTGATCGAATGTTGCCTACCCCTGAAACGAGCATTTCCCCCCCCATAGACTATAATGGGGTTTGAAACCCGTTCGAACAGTTGAACAATGTGCGGCTGTTCGAATCGGATTTCGAACCCCGAACATTTTAGTGTTCGCTCATCTCTATTAAATATGTATAAAGGAGAGCATAAGGCTGGGGCCCAATGAGCTGGAAGTGCCACAAAAAATTTTTTGGTGTTTTACAGTACAGGCAAACTGTATGGGATTCAAGTGAATATATATATATATATATATATATATATATATATATATATATATATACAGTATATATATATATATATATATATATATATATATATATATATATATATATATCTGTGTAAATCAATTTTACATAGGAAATAAAGCCACATGACAAATAACTTTGCGGAATACATCCAATACTACACTGAAATCATAGCTCACATTGCAAACAATTCTTACAAAGTGAACAGAATTATTACAAATCACTTTTCCGACGTTAATGATCTTCTACAGTAATAGAAATAAAGTGCGTGCTAGATATACTTAGGAATAAAAGTACAGAATATCTATTAGCATTGGTATGCAAATCATTTCTAAAGGGTTAATTACCCATGCATGAAGAAGTACAAGGACATATAACATCTTAGAAGCACAATGTTTCCACCTGAATAGCAATGCCTTACACGCCACGTATAAAAATTACGTAGCGAAGATGAACTAACTGCCACTGAAAACAAAGGGGCGCATTTATTAGGTCTGGTGTACAAAATGCAGGGAACAAGTGATTGCAAAGGGGACAAGTGATTTGTGAGGAGGCTCTGGCCAACTGTATGCCACATACCTATATGCCAGAAACCTGATTGATAAATCTCTCCCAATGGTTATGCTGTCTCCAATAAAAGACCAAGTGGGTTAATATACAAAACAATATTAGTATGTTACTGTAGAATTTGTTGGTATATAAAATGTACCGCTTTTCGATTTTTTATTATATAAAAATGCCATGTTAATGAATATTTTTACCTTTTTTAGTTCCTACTTTATACAAAGATTTCCGCTGTCACTCAGTTCAATTTAATATTCTTATTGTCTTTAAACATCAATCGGAAGAACAAAGGGACTTACTACATATTTATTAATAAATTAAAAAACAACCTGTCGCTCGGCCTCTCAAGTCTGATTTAGCAAATACTTGTTTTCGTCACCAAACCACATTTCTATTCTTAGAGCCCTGCAATGTGCCACAGCTGTTATTGATCCTAGAAATGTAGGAATAACTTGATAACTGGAAGCTGCCAGTTGGGGTTTTCATTGTCAGAAGGAATTCACCCCTTTTGACAAGAGAAATGGTAACACACTTGGTTAAATGCATCATAAATATCTAGAAGAATTAAAGAAATGGCAGGAACAGGAGCTGATTTGGTCTCAATATACAGCCCCTACACACAGTATAATGCCCCCACTCATTATACTGCCCCTAAGTGTTACCCACAGGTGCATCTAACATCAGCTCTAAGACCCTGATGCTGCCAACATGGACTGGTTTCAGGAATTACTGCACGTTACATCTAGATTCTGAGAATATCAGTAAGTCATTCTTCGAGAGAATGTTGAGTAGAAGAAGAAAATCCAGATTCCAGGGAGTACTAACTAATATTGTCCGCATGCTTAAGGCCAGCCATATATGATACACCAGAAATCTATGTCACTCCGTGACTAGCATAGATTTGAGTTCAGGTACATCGGACCGACTTGTACCAGAAGTAGTTAAAAGCTGGAGCCTGTTAACACCCTGATAGTTTTCGTGTATCCTTATCAGGGTTTGAGCAAAGTACATTACAGTTTACCCTAAGCAGTATATGTTCCATGAGACTGCAGACCAAGAAGTCACTTAAATGGCTCTAACTCTGGAGCCACAGGGGTTAGAGCCGCGATCTCTAGCACCGATTATGGTTGTATCCCCTGGAGATCTCATATAAAAAGTCACAGGTACCCGCATATGTAAAACTACATTGCTGGAATGCAGAGATGGATAAAATGTTACTGATTTAAGGTTATGGGAAGAATATGCAAATCTGTCTTCCATGATGTAATTAGGAAGTCAGGTGCCTCAGTGTTGCAAACCAATAGAGGGCGCTCACTGGAATGTGCAAGCCTGTCTTCCCTGATGTAATTAGGAAGACAGAATCTCAGTGATATAGCCCAATAGTGGCTGCTCCCTTTAACATCATGCTCGACCTTCCAAGAGGCCTTTGTTTTGCAATGATGCTGGGATTATTACCAGGTATAGTCTCTCAACCGAGGACATCCGTTTCAATGTTATTGCATCTCATCAGCCCGGTGTAGAGAAGACTAACCTGGTAGAGGTGAGAGGCTTAGACAGGGTTAGGGGGATATCGTCACTCCTTGGGGCGAGACCGCCATTTAGGTGTGTGGAGACTTATTAAGCCTTTAGCACTCCATTGTGCAAGGGACCATGGGAAGAATATGCAAATCTGTCTTCCATGATGTAATTATGAAGTCAGGTGCCTCTTCCCATGGTCCCTTGCACAGTGGAGTGCTAAAGGCTTAATAAGTCTCCACACACTTAAATGGTGGTCTCTCCCCAAGGAGTGACGATATCCCCCTAACCCTGATTTAAGGTTAAAAATTCTTTAGATTAATAAAGGGTTAAACACACATAAAGTACAAGAGTTATATGAAATCTATATTTACTTGAGAAATACATTTAAAATATTCAATAAAAGAGTGATATTTTGGGAGTCTTTGCAAGTAAGGGGGTTAATAATTATGACAATCTAATATAGGAAATGCCCCCGTCTTAATAAATGACTCCCAGTGGGCCCATTCCTGTTATTCGTTTTTGTTCTTTTTCTGTATAGGTTTTAAAAGAATTTACTGACACACTATATCCCACATTGTTATAAAGCAAGAAAAGGAATGTGAAATGAACAGTTCTCTCAAAAGGCATAACTGTGAGATTCAATAACAGAATAATGAGCACCTTTCTAGATATCACTAATTGAAATATGCACTTTAATACTGTAGGGTCATGTAGTTAATGGAAGGTATAATAACTAAAGTGATCCATTTGTGACTTATTGGATGCCTCTAAATGGACAGGTATATTGCGTGTTCTGTAGGCTTATCCCAAGGATCAGAAAACACCAGGAAAAAAAGAACTAATATTAAAAGCTTCTGCGACTATTAAATGCTGTTACAATCGATCATATATTATTAGGAGAAAGAGGTGTATTTTATCCCTTTAATAAATAAAGCTGGATTAAGATATTACCCAGATACTAAAAAATGCTTTCTTTATTATAAGAACTGGAATAGATAGGACCCTTCATAGACACAACCTGCTATTGTAAGTGCATGAAGGAAAAATGTATTGTGTTGTGCATAGTGAATTAGTATACAAATGTGTATTATTGCATGACTATATCAATGGGAGCTCGTAGAATACAGTGCTTTATATTTTACAATATTTTGTTCATCTCCACTACATATTTATGAAATAAAAGGTTTTTGTTACATTTTAAGTTAAACTTTTGGGAGTCATGAGTTAATTTGCTGTCTGACATCTTGGATCCCCATTTTGTCCAACAATATCATAGAAATAAATTAAGGTCTATGCAGACCACTAGCTTCCTTATTTTCGTGAGCGGTATATTCCCACTCACGGAAAAAAGAAGCAAGTAATCCTTTCTACAGGTGGATTCTGCGTCTGATTGAGCCCCGGCATCCGCCTCGCGGCAACACTCTCTGGCCTAGGCCCATTCATTTGGGCCTACTCTGGAGCAGAAAGCCACGATCTTGGACAATAGCAGCAGGTGCAATTTGGACCTATTCTGATGCGGTTTCCCGCTTCAAAATTAGGTTCAAAATATGCCATCCCATGCCCAGTGTGAACTAGGCCTTAGTTTAATGATGTATCAATCATACTGTACTTTATCTGCCATATTGATGCACTGGATGATTCCCGGAAGTAATATTTATATTACATGTCTCTATGTACTGTATGGACTGGTTGATTACATTTATTGAGGAACTGAGCTGAAAACCTTTAGAAAAAATAAGTTGTTAATGTGAAAACCTAAAATACATACGTTTATGATGGGTCTTTCTTCTACAATGAAGCAACACTGGCAGCGAATATGACTAAGGTTGCCTGTCAGTTGTCTGTAAAGAAGACTAAATCAATTTAATATTAACTTTACATATCATGACAACCTTAGCTTCAGGACAATTCATTAAAATAGTTATTTGTTTCCATTTTCCTAATAAGATGTTACATTAGGAAGAGAGCCGGAAGCCTCCAATATTGCGTAGGAAAGGAGACTGGACACATATACTGCTCCAAATTTGTTTTCTGCCAAAAAGCAGAACCACCCTTGTCTACAAGTTCCATGTGGAAACATATTTCATTCCTATTAATTTGAATAGAGCTGAGATGCAATACCCATTAACTGATATAAATTAGTTTCTACGAGAAGCAGTCTTGTTTTCTAATCCTGGCTAACCTTGAGGTCGTACCATGAACAAGATTTATCACTTTTCTGCAGACTATGGGTGTGTCTGATTGGTGGAATTCTGACTAATGGAACTCTCACCTATCATGCCAATGGAATCCAAAGTCTTCCATGCTACCATTGAATTCACTTCTCGCCTGTCCCAGTTGCTGGGATTCCTACTCTTGTGTGGTTTCCAGACCCTTACCGATCAGACACTTATAACAACACTTCATTTTGGAGGAGTTATACTGGCTTGGCTATTATTTCCTTAGGTTTCTTTGAAAACCAGGTATTAGTGTATAGGGAGCTACCTTCCAATAGACTCTAGAAGCAAATTCCTCCTTTTCACCAATGAGGTTGTCTTTGTATATTTCTTAATCACAATTCCTAGCAGGGCATGTCTGGTCTAGTAAGTCCCTGTACCAGTCTCTATCTAATGGAAGACACTACTCCTTCTGACCCCTATCTTGTGGATAGGGTATAAATCCTGTTTGTAGTACAGCTGCTTTACAATTGTTTGGTTCTCCAAAAATGTGTATTCTCTGGATCACTGTTCAATTCAAAATTTATCAATGTAAAGTCATCTCCAAAGAGGAACCTTAACAAATTTAGAAAAGTGTAAAAAGCTGAAATCTATGAGATGTTTGGTTTCTTGACTGCATCAATAATATCGCCGACAATCACATCACTGTAACAATTTTTGGCTTTCGAGAAACGCCACCAAGTAGATATCGACCTTTGCCCCTTAAACTGTACTTAGCTTTCTATTTGATATGAAGGACTGAAATGCACAAAAATCCCATACTTCAAAATGTCATACCGTCCTTTAAACATCAAAAAACGTATTGAATCCTTGCTGACTTTATCCACATCAATGCAAACTTGCTTCACTTATATTTTAATCTGTTTTCTATTTGTTGGAAGATTCAGGTTAAATGTGACTTGTGAAATTTTCTGTCATTTTATGTCTTCTCTCTATATTCCATATAATAAATTATTTGTATTTTGAAAGGTGTGACATCCTACACGACAGACTGTATCTGAGTTACGTTGTGTTTCCACCAATGTATAGACCTCGGAACAATTTTTGTTCAACATATATTAATATTTTAAATAAAAACTATTTCTTGCCAACACTTCAATTTTATTTCATTTACTATCCCAGACATCGCTAATAGAAATGAGCGAGTAGTTAAATACTCGATATTCGTTTCGAGTAGCCCCTCAATATTCGACTACTCGAATCGAACCTCAAATCCTATTATACTCTAAGGGGGAAAAATGCTCGTTTCAGGGGTAGGCAACATTCGGTCAAATTGAACTTACCAAGTCCACGAGTGAGGGTCGGGCTGGATCCTCCGAGAAGTCTTCTCTGTGCAGCGTCCCTGCGGCATCTTCTCGCTCTGAATTCACTCTGCCAGGCATCGGGCCCGGGCAGAGCCGACTGCGCATGCCCGCACTACAAGAAAATGGCCGCTTACAGTCAAAGCGGCCATTTTCTTGTAGCGCGGGCATGCGCAGTCGGCTCTGCCCAGGTCTGATGTCTGGCAGAGTGAATTCAAAGCTGAAAGACGCCGCGGGGACGCTCCGCGGAGAAGACTTCTAAAGGTAAGAGAAGAACCAGCATTGATCGGCCAACTGTATAGCATTCGGCCAATCAATGCTGGTTCTACGTCGAATTTTTCCATTTGAATAGGGAGTAGTATTCAATCGAGTACGAGTATTTTGAATACCGTAGTATTCGATCGAATACCTACTCGATCGAATACTACTCGCTCATCTCTAATCACTAACTTTTTTTTGTTGTCAGTCACTTTATAATAAAAAGAGTATTATGATCATATAGACTGCAGTATAAGAACCATCTATAGCTATGAATCAATTACAGAATTCGCCATTATCAAAAATAATAATCTACTTTACATACCATATCCTTTGCCCCTTAGTGTGTAACTGCCCCCATGAATTACCACTATGCATAGTTGATTTTTTTTCACGAATCTAGCAAAATTCTGAATATTTTTTTTATATAAAAGGCCCATAAAACATCATATAATAAAAACCTGCTCCAAGATAAGTAGGGCAAACCATTTATAAAATAGCTCAGCTTTGTATGTTGCCCGTAAAATGCGATTTAATAGCAGATTTTTCTTTTAAATACAGCAAGGATTGTTGTGCTATACAGAAGTGCTCTGTAAGTGAACATCTCAAGTAGTATTAGTGCTATTGCATTCTCTTCATGCTTCCCTTTATGTAGCACAGCATGCTCAAAATAGACCATTTATGTGTTGTATAATTTTGGACAATGATAAATTCGATGGTCCTCCACATTTATTATTCCATCAGTGTTTACTCCAATCTGAAGAGTTACATTTGTTTAAGATAAATATAAAATCTTGTATTTTATAGAAACCACACTCACAAAAGTGTTTTGCAGAATATGTCAGTGCATTGCAAATCATGTTTATTTGCCAATTACCTGGATGCCTTTAGGAACTTACAATCTAATATGGGACAATTTCAAAGGGGAGATGGAATGATTTGCCTATAGCTACTCTGTTATACATTTTATCTCTGATCTCCTACTTTATAATCTCATTATATGCTCCATAGCCAGGTTAGGAAAAAAAAAACTAGGTGAAAAACTGTCTGCAAGTTTGAAACTAAAAACAAGTTTTAAAAGTAGCAAAAAATGTTTATTTTTAAATTAAAGAATTATTTTATGGTACATACATGTAAGGAGCATTTCTAATATACAATTACTAGTGTTGAGCGAATAGTATTCGTCAAATACCTTGCCAGCATAGGAATGCGTGTAATCGGCCGAACACCAAGGGGTTAAACACATCAAATCTTTGAATCGTTTGACCCCTTGTTTTTCGGCCGATTACAAGCATTCCTATGCCGACGAGGTATTCGACAAATATTATTCGCTCAACACTAACAATTACTGTATTATTATGCAGATGTGACCAGATTTAACTTATCTACAATGGAGTTTACTAATGCAATTTCTCATTAACCATTTCCAGACAATTTTACTACATGCTAATAAAAGGACTTGAAAAGCTCAATTTACACCCTCCCCTACCCATCCCATGTGTCCTGTCTCTGCCTGCAGCGCTCTTCTTCTGACTGTGTGCTTGTTGCTACAATGCTCATCTTTATGATGCTCTGGCCCCTTAAAGACCCTTGCTGTCTACTCCAAGCAATCTCCTACATTTGTAGCAAGGTGCCTGTGCAAAGTTCCTAACTTGCTAGTGTAATGATATGTAATGTTTTTCCACTGCTGTGTTTCTTGATATCCTGTGTTTGACTTGTCACTGACTCTAATCCTGCTGTACCGGTCCTGACCTTGGTTTATTACCTGGCCATGTTTCTGTCTGAACCTAAGATATCTTTTTTCTTGCTATGACAGTTGTGTTCATGCTACCTGTCTGTCTGTTCTTGACCCATTTTTGGTTGCCCATGTGATCCAGACCTGAACTATATATGTGTGAGGGCCTCTTGAACCCTCTAGGTCAGCTGTCTCCTACACTAGGACTATTCTTAAAGGTAGAAACCTGATGGTCCCCTGTAAAAAGGACTAGATTCCTCTCTAGGGAATAAAGAGTGAAAACCAGAGGACTGCTCAGACAGTGTCCCTAATAGTAGCCCATAGTAGGTCCACACCCGTTATGTGTTAACCGACAGAATAAAAATTCAAAGCAACAACTGTGCACTATGCATGTTCTGTTCTGTTTCTGTTCTGCTCTGTTCTGTTCTAGAAATTACATAAATATGTATAGAGTAAATATACAATGGAGCATTACAAATTCCCAAGGTTTTGTCCCTCTACTGTTTGGCTTTAGCAGCACTCATTGAACAATAAAGACTATATAGGGAAATGTATGCAAAACTGTTTTCATCTTGTGCGTCTATGAATGTATCCAATTATTCAACTTGCCTTGAAAGCAGGTGCCAGGTAACAGTTCCTAAGATTAGGTTTACAGTCCATTTTTGTCTTGATTTTACCCAATATTTAATTTTAAAATTTGCCTTCTTTTTCAAACTTCCCTTAATAATTATCTGCTTCTGATCCTTGAGCCAGTTTAAACCCAGTTAAAGAATTCAAAAGGCACATATTCATGGAGTGCACTATATCAAGTCCAAGGGTCACATCACAAAGAGTTCATGTCGCACCATGTCGCACCATGCCCTATTCTTTTACATACTGAATCTCTGTATAAATTTGGGAGTTGATAAAGAGTCTCTGTAATAGAAGCTTTAAAAACGTAGATAATAAAAGTTGTACTTAACAAGAAAGTGCATTCTCCTCTAGTAGAGTGAAATGTGCCAGTCCTTTGTAGACGATCAATAAAGGACCTCTTTTGGCTCATCATGTTGCTCTTTTCATACTCTCTCTACAAGAGCTCAACTCATCAGACGGCCCTTCACGAATTGACTGATTGAACTTGTAAATCAATCACTTAGAAAGAAAACAGAGGAAAGCATTTTCAATCATTTTCAGTTTCATTGTTTCCAAATCTCAGTTGATTGGAAAAGGTTTCATATAAAATGATGTGAACTTCAGCATATGGACAGACTCTTGTGTGTGCAAGTAAGCAGCTTTCTGAGTCATGGTGTGTATATATATATATATATATATATATATATATATATATATATATATAATTGGAATGTGAATTACCATTAGCCTCATCTTCAATAATTGGTATTTTCTCCCCATTCCAAAATTATAAGTCTCAATAATAATTATAGGAATAATGGAAAATATTGACTTCCAAGTCTAACTTTTTTTTTTAGGAATACTAGCAGTATTTGTTTAAGAGAATTGCTTTTAGTACTGATTCCAGATGCTTTCCATAGTGACCACAGAATTTAGGGGAGTCTGTCATCAGAATCCAGCATATAAACCAAACCCCTCAGATAATTAAAATAAATTAGGATCGCCTGAGTCAATGAATTGGTGTTTCAATTTGTCAACATGCAAAGGAGCTCTTTGGAGCAATGAAGGGATTATCGTTGCCCCAAAGAGTTAAAAAGCAATGATCTTATTGGTCCAAAGAGTTCATTTGCATATTGGCAAAAAAGGCATTGATTAACAATAGGAAAACATCATTTATTCAGGTGACCGTAACCTATCTATCTGTGGAGTTGGGTTCCGGTGACAAACTCACTTTATTTGGATAATCAAAAGGATGTAAAAGTCCATCACATGGTGATGATGAGGTCTATATGACAGACAGGGACCAAATAGAATAGCCCTGAGACAATTTGTACCTTAGATAAATTTTAATGTGACACAGTGAAAAACTAATTATGCATTAAAAAACTGCAGTATTTACATTTGGTATTTCCATAATCCAAATGTCTCATAGAAAAAGTAACCTGCATTTTATATCACATTCCCAAAAATATATTTGGGGGGGTATATTTCAATCACCAAAATTTTTTGGAATACATTATATGGATGAGTCCAGATTTATTTGTTCCCCAGGCCCTCACACAGCTAAGATCTCAGGGCCCAAATACTTATAGCCTTAAGGTAGAGATGTAACTAGGTTTTCTGTAACCCAGGGCAAAGGTCAATCTCACTGCTCTTACTCTGTATCCAAACACATAAAAGTGGCTTATTAGTGCCACCCTGACAATTACACTATATAAAGGCAAGTCCCCGCCCAACAGAGGTGGTGGTCATGACCTCACCGATCATGCTCAGTATGGGCAAAATGGAACTTAGCTTCTGAGCGGCTCCAAAAGGTCTGAGCATGCTCAGTAGGGGAAGGATGGCACTTAGCCTCTGAGTGGCTCCAAAAGGTCTGAGAATGCTCAGTAGGCCAAAAGCTGGACTTAGACTCTGGACACCTCACTGCACGACGCCGAAGGCGAGGGTTGGATTGGCCCGCAGGTGGCGCTATGCGGTGGACGGGAAGCCTGAGGGACCCCATCCTAACACTGTCCCAGTTGCATTCCAGAGGTGTTGGCATTATTTCCTGAGGTGTCATTGTGGACTTGATGACTCCAATTGGTAGAATTTTGGTTTCCCTGAAACAAGCATGCTTTTCGCATAGACTATAATGAGATTCGATATTCCAACGACTAGCCGAATTTTGAAGTCTACTTGAGTTGAATTTCGAATTTTCAAATATTTCACTACTCGCTCATCTCTAGTGGACACACTTTGTCCATCCCTTAGCTTGCATGTCCTGCAAATTCCTGGTAAGCACCACATGGTTTTATATCCTCTTCTCTCAATTACTGAGCGTGTGCTAGATCAGTGCACAGAGCTCACATAATGGGTAAGGGGGCCATTAAGAGCCAGATTGCAATACTTTCCTGGAAAATGTATGAAGATTGTGAAAAAAACCCTTTCAAGAGTTTAGTGTACGTATCTGAAGATATATATATATATATATATATATATATATATATATATATATACTTATTTGATTATATATTATTTATAGATATAGATAATATAGAATAACATATAAATATATATTTTAAAAAACTAAGTATCTGTGACAAAATGATGACAAAAAAAGTAGACAATCACTTTAATCCAGAGAAATACAAGTTTCCTTGAGTCAAACACAGAATATTATAAGATTGGTACTTTATCATTTAGGAGGACACATTTTTAGTATTATTAATTAAAAACGGCAACGCTTCAAGAACATTAAATCATTGTGAGGAGAGTCCACTTAAAATAATGTCAACATCATAATAAAATGGATGCACAACTCTTATAAAATAAAGGCAACAGCAAAAATTCATTTAGAATTGCCTATCATGTTTAAACAGGTCTAAAGAGAAAAAAACTTATCTTCAAGTTCACATGGTGAAGACGAGACAGACCTAATTACATTAACAATGAATGAAAAAAACGTGCGCTAAGGTAAAAAGCCTGTAAGAACAATTACCCGTATCTTTAAACACTAATTCAGAAGCAGTTGGTGAAATGTAGAGTGGGACGTCTTGAAAATATGGAGTAATAACACATCTGAAAGCTCCTAACTATCCCGCACACTTATATTGATAAGCAGCATAATAACCTTTAATGGAAATATGGGAAGGCAGGCCGACTTTGATTGTTTCCGTGCTTCAGGTTAGTGCTGAAAATGACTAAAGTTTTTGATTGCTTCTTAGACATTAATTGTAATGTCAGAGTAAGACAAGAACATCCGTGCCCTGTGACCAGTAAGACAGTAGGAGGGCCTTTCTTAACAAAGAACAAATGGAAAAATAAGTATAATACAGTATTAATACATGTGAAAGAAAAAGATATATTATACCATACAGATGTATCGCTTGCCTTTACTCTTTGCTGGACATGACGTCATATCGTCACATGACTGCTGAGACCTGACATCACACAGGATGCAGGAAGAGGCCAGAGGAGGGAGACTAGGAGAGGAGAAGAAAGCTGAGTATGACTAGAATTTTTCTTTAACTTATTATATTTTATACCCTAGAATATAATAATGATTCTTAGATGGCAAACCCCAAACATGTCCAGGTTAGCTGGACCCCAAATTTTTGGAACATTCCTAAAGAACTTATTTCATATGAACCAAGTCTCTCATCTTTACTTTAGTACAGTTGCTATATCTATAATATTAAATTATATGATATCCAGTGACTTGCGGATAAAATACTGATAATATTATGCTATGGATAACATAAAATATTAATGCTAAAATATAAATCTATTCATATGCCTGTTAAACATGTATAAGTATGACGTGTATAAGTATGTATAAGTATGACGCGTATACAGTAAATATCTTAGAGTTGTTAAGAAAAATAATGGTTTTCCAGTTTTAAAAAAACAGATCGTGTCTAGAGATGAGCGAACAGTAAAATGTCCGAGGTTCGATATTCGTTTCGAGTAGCCCCTCAATATTCGACTACTCGAATCGAATATCGAACCCTATTATAGTCTATGGGGGGAAAATTCTCATTTCAGGGGTAGGCAACGTTCGATCAAATTATACTTACCAAGTCCACGAGTGAGGGTCGGGCTGGATCCTCCGAGAAGTCTTCTCCGTGCAGCGTTCCCTGGCATCGGGCCTGGGCAGAGTGAATGAAGAGCTGGAAGACGCCGCGGGGAAGCTGCACGGAGAAGACCTCTAAAGGTAGGAGAAGAACCAGCATTGATTGGCCGACTGTATAGCATTCGGCCAATCAATGCTTCTGTTCTGCATTGAACTTTTACATTCGAACAGCGAGTGGCATTTTTGCTGACCTAAGCCAGTCCAGGACAAGCTGTCCTGGACTGGCTTAGCGTCACTGAGCGGTGGATTGGGGCGGCCCTGTGGACGCAGCTCTGCTCCAGCGGCCGCCCCTCACGCTCAGGCAGAGAGTGGGTCCTCTCCCTGCCTGCTCTCTGCCTGCTAACGACGCTCGCTCCACTCGGCCCCACCCACTCTACTCGGCCCCGCTCCCTCCACGCAGCCCCGCCCCCTCCGCTCCACCCACCTCTCTGGGGGGGGGTGGCGGCTTTCTGACATCCACCTCAGGCGGCAGAAACCCATGTTTCACCCCTGGCAAGTGGTACTCGATCGAGTATGAGTAATTCGAATACCGTAGTATTGGATTGAATACCTACTCGATCGAGTACTACTCGCTCATCTCTAATCGTGTCATGTCACCCATCTCAGGTCTTTTGATATTTTAGTTCTTATTTGTATAGAGATGAGCTACAATTCTAATGACAGCCCATAGACAAAAGTGACGTTTCTTTAAAAAACAAAAAACAAAAATCCTATATCTAATCTTGGAGAACCACTTTAATAACTGATACAATCTTGAGGAACAACCGATGAACAGAGCATACAGAAAAACAACATGAAAAGTAAAGAATCCACTCATGAAATAAGAAAGCCCTAACAACATTTGTGTCCATACCATATGAAGAACCCTAGCAAACAAACAAAAAGGTAAGTATGACACCTAGTAATTTAGAACAATAGAAAAAATGGACTATGGTAAAATTAAAAAAGTTTTTTTTTATTTAATGTATCATCATCATTAATAATATGAAAAAAGGACACACGCGAAGGAAATTACATGTACAATAACCATGGGTCAGTAGAATGCCAAGATGGAATGAATCCCTGTTAGTGCTGTGACGCACCATAAAAACGAACATATGTTTCTAATAATATAATACATGAGTCAATACAAAGTCTATATAGTCCAAAGTACTGTACCCCAAAGATACAGGTAGTTAGAAAGCATCAATGCCTGAGAAGTCTCTGCAGTACAAGACTTGGAGCACAACTATGTTCAAAAAAGGTACCCAAAGTTAGTATATGAACATTCAAATAGAACCTAGCAGAGCTTACCCATGTTAAACAGTGTGACAAGACAGGGAGAGGCACCTACTGCCCGAAAATCCGGACGTACGTTTCGGCACACAGCCTTCGTCAGGACATTTTATAAACATTAACCTTGCACTGCAAGACATTCCTGTTATATCTATTGCTACATACGATTTCCTGCTTTCTGCTTTCACTCCGAGCATCTATACAGTATAATAACTTATTGTCAGGTTGCTATTTTAGTAACATGCCAGGAATGTCATTGGCCACATACTGCAATGTATTGCCGACCTATACACCTTTCCTGTAAGAAACACTTTGTATTGTTAATTAGAATGAGAACATGTTCCAGTTTTCCGCTTTTCATAGTCAGAACTCCACTGTCTTATTCCCAATATATAAGATTTATTTTTACATTTAGCCATCGCAGCTTCTCCAGAAATGCTTTAATGAAGAATTTAGCACATGAAGCATCATGCTAAAAGAACCCTCTACCGCATACACTTGCAATGCATTTGTAAGTCTAAGCAGTTTTTCCTCAAGCAATACAAGAAGCTTACGAGATTCTGCTTTGGACATCAAAGTAAAGATTTATCTATGGACGTTGAGTTGTATCAGTAGGGTAGAAAACACTGGAATATGACTAGGAATCTATAAGACATGTATCTGATAGATGGCAATGGTCAAGTATGTCTAAAAGAGGGGAAATTATTTGTAATCTTACTTCACACCTTTTCATGTACATGTTTTTTCATATACATCTTTGCTAGTAACAAAGAATAAACCGATATACTGGTGTGCAGTGTGTCCTAGAAGGTTGCAGGATAAAAAAAAAAAAAAATCAAATTCTAAAAAAAAATGTTTGGGGGCCACACGGTGGCTCAGTGGTTAGCACTGCAGCCTTGCAGCGCTGGAGTCCTGGTGTTCAAATCCCGCCAAGGGCAGAAAACCATCTGCAAGGAGTTTGTATGTTCTCCCTGTGTTTGCATGGATTTCCATCCCATATTCCAAAAAGACATACTGATAGGGAAAAATGTACATTGTGAGCTCTATGTAGGGCTCACAATCTACATTTAAAAAAAAAAAAAAAAAATGTTTTTCTCATAAAAAGTTGGTTTAAAAATGAAACAATTTTTGTTAAAGGTTCCCTTTAAAAAGTCTGTTGACGATGTGACTTCTTTCTACATAGTGTGAAGTGGAGAGAGGTATAGAGTGGGAGAACCACTATTTTTCCCCAAGACTGTTGCAGTATGCACAGACGTTTAGCTTGTAGTTCTCGAACTGGAGTAAAAGTTCGGGCCAGTCCTGCAGGGCCATCCACTCTGGGCTTGGGAAACCGACCAGCAGGGCTTTGTAAGTAGCACAGATGGCCTGGTTAGTGAGAGAGAGAGAGGAGAGAGACTGAAACGCACACTCAACCAATCTGGGAAAGCTCTGCCAAAAAGGACGCTGTTAAAGGGCTGGGTATGTGTACTCCTTGTTTACTTGTGAACCTTGTTTGTTAGGAGGTCAGCAGTAGGTTGACCCCCTGGTTAGTGAGAGAATAACTCGTTTAGTAAGCCGCCGGAGAGGCGTAGGTCTTTATTTTCTTTTGTTTGTTTTGACATGCTGAGCTGTTGAGCAGCACTACCCGTACCTGTATGCTTGTCTGCTGCAATAAAGACTGCTTTTGGGAAAGAAACCAGAGCTTCTGAATCCCCTGTACATCACGACAGATAGATAGATAGATAGATAGATAGATAGATAGATAGATAGATAGATAGATAGATAGATAGACAGACATAGATATGGACTGAACTTCAGTTTGGTGAAAGATTCTAATTTGTCTTCAACATGATAAACACCTTGAAAATGTGCACCTAAACACATAAGAAAGTTTGCTTATAACTTTGTGACAACTTGTAATAAAACTATGCTTCATTTCAAAAAGCTACTTTACTCGTGATATAGATATCAGTCTCCATTCCTAGCAGCTTCCTCTTCCTATGTAACACCACATGGTCCTGTACAATCCAGAATAGCTCCACCCACACAAGAGTCTGAGCACATGGTCATGCTTCCATCAAAGTTCCTTTAGCCCACTAGGATTTAGCATCTACCAGAGAAAGAGCCCCGGAGAAGATCCTGAGCTCAGGACAGGTGAGTATAAGTATTTTTTTTATTTTTACACACCTACCATGGGGTGGCATTTAATGGAAAGGGGCCCCTTTCAATTAACAATATGTATAGCATTAGGGAACATGGCATTCCCAACCATTATCATGGTGATCCGGAGCCGCAGGCACTGTACCCCTCCAGGCCCGATTGTGGAAGAACTCCCTGCGACCACGATTGTTACGCCACTGTCTTCAAGAGTAGAAAATGTAGTGTTCTTTGACTAACTGGATTGTCTATATTTGGTAATTCTAACATCACTGAGTTGACTGTAAGTGTAAGGAATTATAACTAGAGATAGGCGAGTACTATTCGAAACGGCCATTTCAAATAGCACGCACCCATAGGAATGAATGGAAGCGGCCGACACGCTGACTTTGCCAGCGGCCGGCCGCTTAACCCGCTGCGTCCATTCATTCCTATGGGTGCGTGCTATTCAAAACTGGAGTTTCGAATAGTACTCGCTCATCTCTAATTATAACATATTGTTGTCTTTGTTTATGTGAAGATATCCTGCTGCAGCTGGTTAAGCAATAGCAATAGCAGACGTTCAGGTTAATTCTGCTACATCTGTATATACAATATACATATATATATACAATACATACATCATGAATTGCCATCAACAGCTTATGATAGTTTCATTGCAGTCCAGGGTCTTTTTTTAGCCACAATTACACTTGTTCCCATGGTATATAGATAGCGTTGGATTTCATTGATAGAGATTGATGTGATCAATAAGACAGATGTGTGTTAATTGCTTTCCTTATACCGCAGACTGAATTGAGTGAATTCTGACAAATTCTAACCTGGACCAGACTTTAATTTGAGCTTTGTAGGAGAAGCAAATTGGATGATTTATGATTAAAAATGACCTGTCTGCTCTTCTGTCTGTTTATTTTAGTAATACTCGTATTTCCTCGTTTCCTCATTTTGATTAATTATCTTAGGACAAGCCTTGTGCCATTCCCCTGCTATTCCACCTAGAAATATATAGATTGACAATTGAGTGTTACAATTTGAAGGGCCTTATGCTGTCCTATGAGTGCTGACAATATCAATCTACATAGGCACACACCCTTTTATAAGGGGGGGGGGGGTAAGGACATCTATTATTTAATGTATTCATATTTTGATTGGTTGGATGAATAACACAACATAAAGTGTTAAGAAAAGACATTCCAGAATTATTATATCGCTTGTTATTCCGATGTACAATACTTTTTCATTTTACCTATTAGTTGATTAGGAATCATCTTGCACATATTATTCTTGGATCTGGACGCTATATTGCTTAAAGGGGCTCTATCAGCAAAATCATGCTGATAGAGCCCCACATATGCGTGCATAGCCTTTAAAAAGGCTATTCAGGCACCGTAAATGTTAAATTAAACTACCTCCCCGTTTTAAAATAATAACTTAAAAAAGAATGTTCTCTACTTACGGATCGTGCACGCTGGGCGGGCATTCAGGGTGCGCCGTCTTCTTCTTCCCCGCCTCTTCTTCCTCTGACGTCTTCGGGTCCCGTCCTCCTCCGGCGCTTGCTCGCGGACACTTATAAAAAAAAATAGCCCGGGCGCATGCGCAGTAGCACGCGGCTTCTACTATGGCTACTGCGCATGCGCCTGGGCTATTTTTTTTTTATCAGTGTCCGCGAGCAAGCGCCGGAGGAGGACGGGACCCGAAGACATCAGAGGAAGAAGAGGCGGGGAAGAAGAAGACGGCGCACCCTGAATGCCCGCCCAGGGTGCACGTTCCGTAAGTAGAGAACATTCTTTTTTAAGTTATTATTTTAAAACGGGGGGGTAGTTTAATTTAACATTTACGGTGCCTGAATAGCCTTTTTAAAGGCTATGCACACATATGTGGGGCTCTATCTGCAGGATTTTGCTGATAGAGCCCCTTTAAAATAGGTAATTACAAATGGATTGGCATTCAGAATAGGTAAAAATTATATGTATCAAAACTGGTGCAGAGGGACAGTATAGCAGCTGCCCATAGTAACAATGAAAGCAGAGACTTAATTGGTTGCTATGGATCCCGCTTGACCATTGATCTCTTGCATACTTATAAGCACTCTTAATTCTACAAAGCCATTAGTTGGACACCTAATGTATCCAACTGTACACCATATGGGTGTATAAAACCTCAGCTATAAGGTGTTATTACAAAATAATATACTGAAAGGTACACACCTTTCTTGTGGTGGGCAATAGAGATGAGTGAGTAGTATTCGATCGAATACCTCCCCGCCATAGGTTTCCATGTAAGCGGCCGAACACCAAGTGGTTAAGCGCATCGAATATTCGATACGCTTAACCCCTTGGTGTTCGGCTGCTTTAGTAAATACATTCAATTCCTTATGGTTTTCTAGATCTCTGTTTGTTGCTATTCATTTTGTTTACTTCCAATGCATAAAAATCAGTCCATGGTCATGTGATGGACAGTCCATGGTCATGTGATGGTCACCCAGGTGCACAGCTCATTACACTCACAGCACAGTATTCAGACCTCTGCCTTGTTGTTACGTTCGTGTCTATGCCCAGACCCAGAATCTGGACTTCAGACTGCACCGCTAAAGGAAACAGGGGAAGGAGACTTTCCCTGACACCACGGTGGCTAGCTAAGCCCTGCCTGCAGGTGGGGGTCAGCTGTTCCCAAGCTAGCCTTGGCCCCGACAACTCCTGGCTCTCTCACACGAAGGCCTAGCCGACAGATAGGGCGAGAGCTACAAGAGAGCTAGGGGCTGGGGATTCTACGGTGGTCACCCCTACAGAAACCAAGGTGCAGCTGCAGACAAACAAACAGGATGGGATGTGCTGGACAACAGACACGCAGCACAACACAATACGCAACAAGAGAATGAGGAGAGGCATAGTGGAGAGGTGAGGAAAGGGTTAACACAGGACTGGACCAAACAAACTGGAACCCAAACTTCACAAACAATAAGATAGTGTCAGGCAAACAGAACTGAAGGACAGGGCAGAGTAGAAGTGTGGAGGGACAAACCAGACTCACACACAAGGCAACACTCACACCACTTCCTAGTCAGTTGCAAACCTATCAAAAAATATTCCTCCCTGAGCCAAGAGTTCTAGGTGGTAACAACGAAAACCGGAAACTGGGGAAGCCAGCCCTCCTCCTAATAAAGGCCCCAGGATAGTCCCATAGGATAATGATAATGGCCCACACCTGAGTTTCGATCCATAGAACCTCAGGTATACTCAAAAGGCAGATACCAAATGCCCAAGCAGATAGCCTAATGGCAAGAAAAACACCAAAAGACCCCAAACCACCGGATCAAAACCCCGACCAAACCCAACAGAAAAACACCAAAGGTCTTGACACTTGTAAAGAGATATGCAGCTCCATCACATGTATATCACATGACCTGATTTTTATCTACTAGAGGTCAACAAAGAATGGCAAGAGACCTAGAAAATTGTCAGGAACTGATGCAAAAAGTATATCGGAAAATTTTAGGACTTTTCATGATAGAAGAAATAATATTAATTGTCTGAAACTGGACATCCCTTTCAATTAATGACGTGTGGTACTCTTGATTCTCACGCTCCTTTAAACCCTCTGTAAAACAGTATAAAAATAAATGTATTTGCAAAGCATCCCTTATAGCACTTAGTCTCTGGCCGAATATTCTATATGCGCATGCGCGGTTGGTACCGTGTGTGCACATGTACAGTGGCGTGAGTTCGGCAGAACCACTGACCAATTGGCTGATCTTAAGACACACCTTTCATAGAATGAAGGGAGGGAAGCTAGTTATGCACCTAGTGAATGGCAGGTCAGCATTCAGCCCCAATACCCCTGAAGATACGCAGATGTCGCAAAACATATTGGGGGACACTAAATATAGGATTTTAAACATGTGCACCTGAGAATAGTTATATCATGCAGAGTACTACAGATGTGCCCAGTTTTCCATTTATACAAGGAAGTGAAGTGAGGTAGTTGCTAGAATCCATCTCAGTTGCATGAGGATTTCAGGACAATTCTTTAGGGAGTTGAATAAGGGCCCCTTCCAGGGCCGCCGATAGGCCAGTATTACTGGTACTGGCGTCAGGGGCCCGGCCAAATTGAAAACTGGTGGGGGCCCGGTTTTGGCCCGCCACCGTGTGCCGGCCTCCTGGCGCCTGCACCAGTCATTCAGGGCGGGCGTCAGCGCAGGGCATAGTCGGGCAAGTGCCGGGGCCCACAGAGCCTCTTGGGGCCCCCGGCACTTGTCCGCCCCAGCACTTGCCGATCCCGATTTCAGCTGATCGGCGTCCGTCGGACGCCGATGAGCTGAATACTTACGCGATTAAAGCAGGAGCTGTGACAGCTCAGCTCCTTCTTTAAACGCTGCTGTCCGGCTTCGGCGTCTGTAGGCGCGATGTGATGACGTCATCACATCGCGCCTAAATTATTTCAGTGGCGTGAGAGCGGAGCGGCGGGTGACACGAAGCGATGGAAGAGGTAAGTGAAGGGGCCCATGAAACGGGGGCAAATGAAGGGGAGGGGGGGAACGGCATGGCACTGTGGAAGATGAAGGGGGTGGGGAGAGCATGGCATGATACTGGGGCAGATGAAGGGGGTGGGGAAAGAATGGCATGACACTGGGATGAAGGGGGGAGAATGGCATGACACTGGGGCAGATGTAGGGGGGAGAATGGCATGACACTGGGATGAAGGAGGGGGGAGAACAGCATGACACTGGGGCAGATGAAGGGGGGGGGGAGAATGGCATGACAATGGGGCAGAGACGGGGGGACATGAAACTGGGCAGTTGAAAGGGGGAGAACAGCATGAAACTAGGGACAAAGATGGAGGGGGGACATGAAACTGGGGGCAGAGGAAGGGTGTATATGAAACTGGGGGAGAGATGGGGGGGTATATAATTTACAGGTGACTGTAGGAGGATTATACTGTGTGGGAGCACATGAAAAATGAATGGGCGGGGTCAACAGAAAAGTGGGCAGGGCTAAATTTGTCGCGTGGGGGGGGGCCCAGACACGTAGGCTGTATGGGGCCCCAAAATTCCTGATGGCGGCCCTGGCCCCTTCACATGGCGTAAGCGCTCGGCTCATTCTGAGCCATAGACGCAAGCGCTTCTAAAAACTTCCCATTTACTTCAATGGGAGTGCGAGTAAAGCCGAGCGCTTACGCCATGTGAAGGGGCCCTAAGAGTTATATTTCATAGTTAATGTTAACAAATAACATGGATGGTAAATGAAGGGTAGAATTACTTACTTATGGCATTTGTCGGTTTTGGGGATTTTGTTTCCTTTTATACTCATTAAAACATCTTTGCTGAGTTTTTCCAACCAAAAGATCTTTTATCACTGTTTGGATAGTAAGAATCTGACTTCTTGGACTCTACTCATCCCTAGTAGAGGTCAACTCACCAAACTCTTTCAAGGACTTGCAATGCAGTCCAATTTACTTTGCTTTATTCAGCAATCCTTTAACCACATGAATGCTAAAATTGGAACCTGCTTATTATCATAGTTGCAAGATTTTGACACATTTTGACAAGATTTACACTCCAATCTGATCTTAAATCTGCAATGTATGTATTATGGTGCTCATTATGGTACAAGATAATGTAGTTCACTATAAAAGCACTTTTCCTACTTGGTGCCCTGTATACTCATATTTCCCTCATAGCAACACAGTGCTATAATTATAAGCAATTATTAACATTTAGAACTTCATTTACTTCTTTCTGTCTTTTTAATCTAAAGTTTGCTTTTAATTACTATGATGTTATTAAATTCGTTAATCACACTGATATTGAATATGAATTTTGGGGAAAAATGAAATGATCCCAGTACCATAGTCATTATTTTGTACATTGCACAGTTTGCAGCTGGAGGGCAGTACAAGTACGTAGTTCCTGCAGTTTAAGATGATGTCAGTTCTTTAAGTTGTATAAATTATAGATTAGTTCCTTAGAAATATATCAGAACTGACTGATTTTGAAGACCATTTAACCAGGTCTTGTCAAACTCCCGTCTAGTCACAAGACAATAAAAATGAGCAACAGTCTTCATGCAGTCTGCTATAAGCATTGGCAGGAGGTGCAGATTTGCTCCTTTGTTAGAGCAAATCATCAGCTGTGCCACTCATACCGAGATCAAAGAATACTATCATCCTTTTAGAGAGAATCTGAGAAGAGATGCTTGATCTTTGAAGGAGGGTGAGAAGTTGCTATTTCGACAACAATATAGTTTTTGGAGATGTGGCATACCCGGTTGGGTGCAAAAGTATTGCCTTTACTCATGTGAATACAAGCATTTTTGGAAAGGGAAGAAAGATAATGTTCCACAATGAGATGAACTGTACTGAACGAAAACTTTACATTTTCCACAATACTTCCTCACAGAGAAAAGCACACAATAGACTAACTGAGCAGCTGCATCTATCTAACCGCTAAAGAGAGATGAAAAGGAAATATTCATGTTCCAGGTATGGAAACGGAATAATCCATTCAATTCCTAAAAATACATTTGTTGTGCATTAGATAAAATAAGGACTGCTTTACTTAGCATGTCATCACTAACAGTTATGTGGCGTCATTTTATATCAAACATTATGTATTAAGTATTATGCCAGTAGATGGTGCTACATTATTATAACATGACACCAACTAATAAGTTAACCAAGTTGAAGGATAATATAGATAGCGGCATTACATTTGTGTCTCTCTCCACTCCAGTTATGGCATATAGGGTGATTCGTATCAGACAATTCAGTAAAATTTGTATTTTATAGTTTTCTTAGTTGAATGTCCCATAACTGTCTACTACATACTACAAGTTGGTTGGCCATCACTGAACTTCCTATCTGGTTGGCTACCATCTACCATATTTGTAGCTCAATCAACAGAAGTCAGGAAGTTGAATCTACTATACAGTAGACTGCCTCTGCATGATTCATAGGTTTGTCTCATTCCCTAAAGTACTATGGTAAATAGTGATAGATGAATTGCTGATTATTTATGAGGTTCACCCATACGTTTCGATTCAGAGCAAAAACTCCATATGACTGCTGAGGCCTACTCGTAGGCCTCAGACCTGACCTGCTGCCACTGACATCACCTAGCTGCAAAAGGCCACAAGATGCCAGGAGAGAATACAGAATACTGCAGCGGAGTCTTGGAGAGGTGAGGAAAGGTGAGTATGAGCTGTTCATCCAGGGGGTCATCTAATATTATACTATGGGGTCTGAAGTACAGGGTTAGGCAGGGAGGTATGGATGATTTGTACAGGGTGCCACATAAGGTGGGGATAACCTTGGTGGATAAAGAGTGGGGGTATCTGCTCGTCAGGTGCCACCATTTTCATAGCATTGGAGACCTTGTCGATCATCGTGTGTTCATGTACAACACAGAGACGTTTCCAGACCCTTGATGTCCATACACTCTTGTAGACGTTGTGAGAAGTTGTCCATACTCCTTTGAATCGGTCTGACATGTGAAGAGTGCAAGCATGCCATACAGCCGAACGTCGAGGACTGGCTTCAACTGCTTGATACACTCTTTCGATGTTTTCTGGGGTTCGTACCGTTCGGTCACCTCCTTGTGCAGTTCCGGGTCTCATAGAACGTTATTCACCCACTTCAATATTGTGTTAAACTTCGGAACACAACCATGACAGTCAACGTTGAAATTATTCCGGAAATGTCTCTGTGTTTGAATGACAGAACGGCCCATTTCAATAAAGGTGCTGTACACGAACAATGCTCAATTACCTCGTCTCCATTGCTATGAAAATGGCAGCACCTGACGAGCAGATACCCCCACTCTTTATCCACCAAGGTTATCCCCACCTTGCGTGGTGCCCCGTTCAAATCATCCATACCTCCCTGCCTAACCCTGTATAAGTGACTCACCTATTCAGGAAGGCCTACAACCTCCAATAACACTATCACCACACCACCATCTGTACAGTCTCCCCCTCTCCTTCTGTCCATACCCCCCTTCCCTCATAGATTGTAAGCCCTCGCGGGCAGGGCCCTCTACCCCACCGTGCCAGTCTGTCATTGTTAGTATTATATCTACCTGTATATTCTGTGTATTGTATGTAACCCCCAAATGTAAAGCACCATGGAATTAATGGTGCTATATAAATAAATAAATAATAATAATAATAATAATAATAATAATAATAATAATGATTTTTGGAATGACAGACCCCAAAAAACTGCTGTTGCATGTCAGTGCTGAAACCCAAGCCAGTCTCAGCTGTCGTAGATTTCATTTCCAACACACAGGGCATCCCACAATGTGTCTGAATTATTATAAGGCTAATGCACAAAGGGATCAAGGCAAGTGCATAAAATCACATTGTTGCCTGCATTACACACACAACCCATACATCTTAGCATCGGCGGTATTTTCCCCTGTGGTGGAGTGTCAGGGAAGATGGAAGACATACTGGGATTCCCAGCAGGGGACACTTACTGCTGCAGGGGAACACATACCGTCTAAGGGACCCTTCTAGTATGGAGATGTTATGCAATGCCATAAACCCTTTTAAAACAAATGTAAATGCCCTTATTACTTATACTCTTATAAAAAATGATCCCATAACCTAAGAATATTTACCCATGTCCCGAGCTGGTAATATTAGATGTGATTAGATGTAAGCAGTTACAGTATCTCTGTTCAGATGTTAAGCGTATGCACAAGTCTTCACTTCCATAAAACACTTTTCTTTAATTGGGCTTTTTCCAGAGACTAGAGAAGGGGAATTCGCACTGAAATGTGTTGGGCAGAACATCAAGGTGCATATGTGCAACAAATAAGCCCATGCGCTCCTTGATGTCCTTTCCAACGCACACTGCAGATGCTTTCTTTCATACCTGAGTGCCTTCCTGCAATATGAAAATTGTAGAAGAGATCGAACAGAACTGAATTCATCATTTAAGCTTTTTGCTTGGGCATTGTAAAGTCTATAAGGAAGGGTAACAGAGAATATTTATCAGCGTCCCTATGTAAAGGTATAGACGAGGCCAGGTTCATACAGTATTTGTGCTTTGTTATACATTTCCCTTCGATATATATTATTTCTCCATTGCTGTGACTGATCGAGGGAAATTATATATATATATATATATATATATATATATATATATATATTTTTTATTCAAAAGATTTTATTGAGTTTTTATAACAAATATACAGGGTAAGTACAACACAACTCTGGATATCAATGGAGAGACAGGTAAGAGGATAAAACAAGATTAAATTAACAAATTAACAAATACATAACAAGTCAGTCCAATAGTAACGATCGAAAATAATGACAAAGATCCAATAGGAAAGCAAATGTATCCCGAAAAATCATTCTCTATCAATAGCCATATGATTTAGAGGCGTATAAACACAAACATTGCAACTAGTACGGTGTGAATAGTTCAGAAATAGAGATGAACGAACAGTAAAATGTTCGAGGTTCGATATTCGTTTCGAGTAGCCCCTCAATATTCGACTACTCGAATTGAATATCGAACCCTATTATAGTCTATGGGGGGAAAATGCTCGTTTCAGGGGTAGGCAACATTCGATCAAATTATACTTACCAAGTCCACGAGTGAGGGTCAGGCTGGATCCTCTGAGAAATCTTCTCCATGCCCGCACTACAAGCGGACATGCGCAGTCGGCTCTGCCCAGGCCCGATGCCTGGCAGAGTGAATGAAGAGCCGGAAGACGCCGCGGGGAAGCTGCACGGAGAAGACTTCTAAAGGTAGGAGAAGAACCAGCGTTGATTGGCCGACTGTATAGCATTCGGCCAATCAATGCTGGTTCTGCATCAAACTTTTACATTCGAATAGCGAGTGGTACTCGATCAAGTACGAGTATTTCAAATACTGTAGTATTCAATCGAATACCTACTCAATCGAGTACTACTCGCTCATCTCTATTCAGAAATCAATTTGTACATCTCCAACATTATTTCTCCATCGCTGTGACCGATCGAGGGAAATAATATATATATATTTTTTTATTCAAAAGATTTTATTGAGTTTTTATAACAAATATACAGGGTAAGTACAACACGACTCTGAATATCAATGGAGAGACAGGTAAGAGGATAAAACAAGATTAAATTAACACATTAACAAATACATAACAAGTCAGTCCAATAGTAACGATCAAAAGTAATGACAAAGATCCAATAGGAAAGCAAATGTATCCCGAAAAATCATTCTCTATCAATAGCCATATGATTTAGAGGCGTATAAACACAAACATTGCAACTAGTACGGTGTGAATAGTTCAGAAATAGAGATGAACGAACAGTAAAATGTTCGAAGTTCGAACCTTGCTACGCTACGCTATGCTGAGGATGGCCCAATAGGCCGAAACAGCGCTGTCCATAGCTGGGAATCTGTTCCTTTTGGGACAGAAATACTAATTTGGCAATTAAATCCACATCATGATTAAAAGACTTTATAACTGAGTCATTCATGATGTTAAGAATGCTGCCCTCTATAGGGTGGTGTACAGAGTGCACTCTGTTCTCCTAATTCCATCCAGGAGAATAGATTTGCATATTTTTTACCCATAATCCCTAGCGGAGCAGGAATGACTTGTAAGTCTCCGTACTGCCTATGTAGGCAAACACTCTCCCTGATGTGGACGAGTGTCCCCCAACCCTACATCTCCAACATTGAGAAACATATTCGGATAAACAATTAGGGGAGGGGGGATAAGCAAAGTAGGAGTGCGGCCGGGGATGGGGGGGGAGCTAAGTAAGTAACAAAGGCCAAACCCAAAACTTAAAATCACAAAAACACAGACAGAGGATGTCGATGTAAAAAAAAATAAAAATAGATGAGAAAAACATGATATATTGTTTTAATAAATAAATGGGAAAAAAACCCCTGATCTATTCCTTTTAAGGTCACTTTTTACATTACCATGAGTACCTTTTACCTTGTTGCACCGCTGTCTTTAAGGTTTTGCACCCCTTTTAGGGCCTCTAATAAGAACAAATGGCATGTAAAGCTGTTTATTGAAATCCGAGCCCTTGCGTTCGCTTCTAGTTCTACACCTGCACCTCTAATGATACCTTTAGGGGGTGCAAATGAAATTTAGAAACAAAAGAAAACACAAGGAAAGTTACAAGCGCAGCGAAACACAAACATGAGATGCCTGTTAAATGTGTTTTTGGCAGTGACAAATGATCAAGCCCAACAGAAATGTAGTTATAAAGTCTGTTGCAAATGAGAGTTTCTCTAATATAAGATGGATGAAAGTATTGGGTTCTAAATCACCACAGACCGACCACTGAATAGACGCACCAAATAGCCGTGTGGTTACGTAACGATTAAGGATCACTGGAAGTTAATTACACCGCTAATGATGTATGCCCTGTGGATATGAATCAGGTGGAGATAAAAGGAGATAGTGTCCTTATCTCTCATTGGTCAATAAAGCTACGGCAATTATAGTAACTTCCAAATAAACAGCAGGAAAATAGGAACATTACATTCTGCATTCTAACTGGCTTTCTCTATATTACTATCATCATAGACCACAATCCTTGAATATGAACAAGACAACACAGTTGACATCTTGAAGCAATCTCTAGTGTATATTTAAGTGCTTCAATATTCATTAAGGTGTAAGGAGCAAATTATCCTCTTGCCTGATAAGATTTTTTATGTACTTTAAAAAAAACAATACCCAAGGTTTCTTAAGATTGGAAAGATTGTGTTGCAAAACAATAAGCACACTCATACAATTCACAATTCACTTTAGCTTTTTCCACATTAATAGTGCTTTGAAAACATATGCGTATCCGAGTGCTTTGTCCACTAACTCTACTTAACTTGGGCTCAAATTTAGTTAAGAACTCCATTTCCTCATGAAACCAATCCAGTGCCGCATTGTGACATGCATCACATTAATATAATTATGTACAGCACAATGTACAGTACCATGGAATTAATATAATAATGTACAGCACCATGGAATTAATATAATAATGTACAGCACCGTGGAATTAATATAATAATGTACAGCACCATGGAATTAATATAATAATGTACAGCACCATGGAATTAATATAATTATGTATAGCACCAAGGAATTAATATAATAATGTACAGAACCATGGAATTAATATAATTATGTAAAGCACCATGAAATTAATGGTGCTATATAAATAAATAAACAATAATAATAATAACATATTACGATCTAGTATTATAACTGTAAGTAGGGTATATATGGATGGCCAAGAGGAGCTCTGGAGCTTTCAGTTATCTGCTTGATTTTAATCTGAAGTAGTGATGAAGGTTTAACTATTTTGGTGAACATTAGAACACATTTCCAAATTCCCTGGGCTCGGCATCACATTATCTTCTAATATTAAATAGTGTATGTGCTCTTTAATCTCCATACAGAAATCTATATTGTCAATCTGTGTCAGACATCTTTAATGTCTTCGACTTTATCTATATAACTAGTAACTAGTATAATCATGCCAACAATGCATAGCCAGAATAACATATGAAATATTACAGATATATATATATATATATATATATATATATATATATATATGTACTGTAGTTGAACAAATTGGGCTGCAGCTTGTCAGCTGTGGAGATAATGAGTTTCACAACTATATTTCATCTCTGGATATATAAAGCTATTATTATGTTAGAATTACATGAACTTTAGTGCTCATGTGCTTATGCTATCAAGAAGACAATGTATATGATGTTTATCCATATGTAGATGTATGGAGACTCTTTATAAAATGTGGTCAGTTGTTACATAGAACAAGCATAGTCTAATCTGACCAGCACTTCTCTATCTGCCTTCAATATGATATACAGTTAGGGCCAGAAATATTTGGACAGTGACACAAGTTTTGTTATTTTAGCTGTTTACTAAAACATGTTCAGAAATACAATTATATATATAACTAGAGGGAGGACCCGGCTTTGCATGGGTATATTACATTTTATGTTTGTGTAGTGGCCCCATAAGAAATGTCCAATTTTGCACTGGTGTATTTTGTATGTGGTTTGTGTGTATGTCCATAAGCGTCATGTGATTATGTGTATCTCATTTTGGATATCAGTGAAAAACCTGTGATCAGTTGTTATGGATACCTGGAGTAAAGCTGTATCTAATCCTTCCCCGTGTAGTACTGTGTTTAGACGCAAGTATCTAATCCTTGTTGGTGTGGTACTGTGTGCAGATGCACATATCTAATCCTCCGGCGTGTGGTACTGTGTGCAGATGTGTGTATCTAATCCTCCCTCGTGTGGCATTGTGTGAAGAGGCACGTATCTAATCCTCCGGTAAGTGAAACTGTGTGCAGACGTGCATATCTAATCTTACGGCATATGGTACTATGTGCAGACGCGCATATCTAATCCTCCGGCGTGTGGTACTGTGTGCAGACAGGTGTATCTAATCCTCTGGCGTGAGGTACTGTGTGCAGATGCACGTATCTAATCCTCCCCCGTGTGGTACTGTGTGCTGAGACGCGTATCTAATTATCTGGCATGTGGTACTGTGTGCAGAGGCTTGTATCTAATCCTCCAAAGTGTGGTACTGTGTTCAGATGCACGTATCTAATCCTCACCTGTGTGGTATTGTGTGAAGAGGCGCGTATCTAATCCTATGGCATGTGGAACTGTGTGTAGACGCACGTATCTAATCCTACAGCATGTGGTACTGTATGCAGACGTGTGTATCTAATCCTATGGCGTGTACAACTGTGTGAAGATGTGTGTATTTATTCCTCTGGCGTGTGGATCTGTAAGCAGACGCACGTATCTAAACCTACGGCATGTGGTACTATGTGCAGACCTGCTTATCTAATCCTCTGGTGTGTGGAACTGTGTGCAGATGCACGTATCTAATCCTCCCCTGTGTGGTATTGTGTGATGAGGCGTGTATCTAATCCTACGGCGAGTGGAACTGTGTGTATACGCGCGTATCTAATCCTACGGCATGTGGTACTGTGTGCAGATGCGCGTATCTAATCCTCTTGTGTGTGGTACTGTGTATTGAGATGCGTATCTAATTCTATGGCTTGTAGTACTGTGTGCAGAGGCTTGTAGCTAATCCTCCAAAGTGTGGTACTGTATGCAGACACACGTATCTAATCCTCCCCTGTGTGGTATTGTGTGAAGAGTCGCATATCTAATCCTACGGCATGTGGAACTGTGTGTAGACGTGCGTATCTAATCCTTTGGCGTGTGGTACTGTGTGCAGATGCACGTATCTAATTCTTCCCTGTGTGGTACTGTTTGCTGATGCACGTATCTAATTCTCTGGCTTGTGGTACTGTGTGCAGAGGCATGTATCTAATCCTCCAAAGTGTGGTACTGTATGCAGACACACGTATCTAATCCTCCCCTGTGTGGTATTGTGTGAAGAGTCGCATATCTAATCCTACGGCGTGTGGAACTGTGTGTAGACGCGCGTATCTAATCCTTTGGCGTGTGGTACTGTGTGCAGATGCACGTATCTAATTCTTCCCTGTTTGGTACTGTGTGCTGATGCGCGTATCTAATTCTCTGGCTTGTGGTACTGTGTGCAGAGGCATGTATCTAATCCTCCAAAGTGTGGTACTGTATGCAGACACATGTATCTAATCCTCCCCTGTGTGGTACTGTGTGAAGAGGTGCGTATCTAATCCTACGGCATGTGGAACTGTGTGTAGATGCGCGTATCTAATCCTACAGCATGTGGTACTGTGTGCAGATGCGCGTATCTAATCCTCCCCTGTGTGGTACTGTGTGCAGATGCACATATCTAATCCTCTGGCATGTGATACTGTGTGCAGATGCGTGTATCTAATCCTCCCCTGTGTTGTACTGTGTGCTGAGACGTGTATGTAATTCTCTGGCATGTGGTACTGTGTGCAGAGGCATGTATCTAATCCTCCAAAGTGTGGTACTGTGTGCAGACACACGTATCTAATCCTCCCCTGTGTGGTATTGTGTGAAGAGGTGCATATCTAATCCTACGGCATGTGGAACTGTGTGTAGACGCGCGTATCTAATCCTATGGCATGTGGTACTGTGATCAGACGCGTGTATCTAATCCTCCCTGTGTGGTACTGTGTGCTGAGACGTGTATGTAATTCTCTGGCTTGTGGTACTGTGTGCAGAGGCATGTATCTAATCCTCCAAAGTGTGGTACTGTGTGCAGACACACGTATCTAATCCTCCCCTGTGTGGTATTGTGTGAAGAGGCGCGTATCTAATCCTACGGAATGTGGAACTGTGTGTAGATGTGCATATCTTATGCTCTGGTGTGTGGAACTGTGTGCAGATGTGTGTATCCAATCCTTTGGCATGTGGTACTGTGTGCAGACGCATGTATCCAAAATCCGGCGTGTGGTACTTTGTGCAGACGCGTGTATCTAATCCTTCGGCATGTGGAACTGTGTACAGAAGCGCATATTTAATCCTCTGGTTTGTGGGACTGTGTGCAGACGCGTGTATCTAATCCTCTGGCGTGTGATACTGTGTGCTGATCTGTGTATCTAATCCTCTGATACATGTATCTCAGTTTGGATATCAGTGTTGGGTTGTATATGTGGTGTGACCATGTGTATTGCAGTTGGAATATGAGTGAAAGACTTGCAGGTTTGTATTGGCTAAGGGTGGGGGGGGGGCATTGTGTTTGGAATGCTGTATCTCAGCAACGGTACGTCCGAGCGAGTTGGAGTCTCGTCTTAAACCTTCCCGGATACCTGAAGTATCTCTGTGCCAAATTTGGTGAAGATCGGTCCAGTCGTTTGGTTTGCATTAGAGCACAGACAGACAGACAGACAGACAGACAGAAATTCATTTTTATAATATAGGGAGTTATGGGCTGAAAGTGCACACTCCCAGCTGCAATATGAGAGTTTCCACATCCAAATCGGAGAAAGGGTTTAGGAATCATAGCTCTGTAATGCATAGCCTCCTCTTTTTCAAGGGACCAAAAGTAATTGAACAATGGACTCTAAGGGCTGCAATTAACTCAGCCCAGATTCAGCCAAATGCTGCCAAGTTGATCGGACGGCGCTTCATAGTACAGATGGACAATGACCCCAAGCATACAGTCAAAGCTACCCAGGAGTTCATGAGTGCAAAAAAGTGGGACATTCTGCAATGGCCAAGTCAATCACAAGATCTTAACCCAATTGAGCATGCATTTCACTTGCTCAAATCCAGACTTAAGGCGGAAAGACCCACAAACAAGCAAGACCTGAAGGCTGCAGCTGTAAAGGCCTGGCAAAGCATTAAGAAGGAGGAAAACCAGTGTTTGGTGATGTCCATGGGTTCCAGACTTAAGGCAGTGATTGCCTCCAAAGGATTCGCAACAAAATTTGAAAAAAAAAAATATTTTGTTTGGGTTATGTTTATTTGTCCAATTACTTTTGAGCTCCTAAAATGTGGAGTGTTTGTAAAGAAATGTGTACAATTCCTACATTTTCTATCAGATATTTTTGTTCAACCCTTCAAATTAAACGTTACAATCTGCACTTGAATTCTGTTGTAGAGGTTTCATTTCAAAACCAATGTGGTGGCATGCAGAGCCCAACTCGCGAAAATTGTGTCACTGTCCAAATATTTCTGGCCCTAACTGTACATATATATATATATATATATATATATATATATATATATATAGTTAAATAAGTGTCATGTAATACAAGCTACTGTACATTGTGTTATAACTGGAAATGAGCAAATCACTTTGGTTCACCGTGCCTCACCTCTCTTGGGCATCCTGGTGGCATATAATAGTTCTCAGTCATCTTTTCCTGGCATCTAACTGATATCACATGCCCCAGGACCTCTGTTGAGGACTGTGATTGGGCCTCAGTGGTCATGTGTAGAGATGAGCAAGTAGTTAAATACTCGATATTCGAATAATCGATTCGAGTAGTCCTCAGTATTCGATTAGTCCTCAATATTCGACTACTCGATTGAATATTGAATCCCATTATAGTCTATGGGAATCGAATGCTCGTTTTAGGAGAAACAACAACTCGATAAATGGGACTCATTAAGTCCACGAGTAGCAGAAGGAGAGTGTTGAGGAGGAGCGAAGTAGAGTGCGGTACTTGGGTAGGAGTGCTGTACTGGTTCTGCAGGAAGCTCGTCTTTGACATGGAGGAGTCTAAGATCGGACCAAAATGTAGACTGCGTATTTAAAATTAGAGCAGTCTACATTGTGGTCCGATCTTAGACTCACACCACCAAGCCTGAAGTCTACAGGCGAGCTGACTACCTGCTTCAGGTAAGTTCTCCACTTCATGTACAATGGCTGACTGTTGTCATGTAGGAGATAAGTGGCTGTGTGGGCACCATTGGTGTGCAGGGCTCTACACATGGGGGATTAACCCTTCTGTGGCCCTGGGATTTCTGCAGGGATGTCATTGATGCTGAAGTTTTGACTGTCAAAGACGAGCCTCCTGAAGAACCAGTGTTGATTGGCCGAATGCTATACAGTGTATAGCAACGCTGGTTCTGCAGGAGGGATGCTGGGGATTGCTACTCAAAGGTACTATCCTGCGGGTCTATCATTCTCCCCACGCCATGTCCTGCTCTGTACGCTTCTTTCTCTGTATGTGGGCCTGGACTCCTTCTGCTTTGCATTTACTTGTCCTGCAGAACCAGTATTGATTGGCCGAATGCTATACACTGTATAGCATTTGGCCAATCAACGCTGGTTCTGAATCAAATTTTTACTGCGAATAGCGAGTGGTATTCAATTTAGTATGAGTATTTCGAATACTGTAGTATTCGATCAAATACCTACTTGATCAAATACTACTCTCTCATCTAGTCATGTGGAACCCACCACCATCTTGACACTGTGTAAAGTGCCATGATGTTGGCATGAACCACCTGACCGCTAAGGTCTGTGATTAGGCTCTTACTCCTCTTCACTTATATTCTGGGGTCTAAGGAAACCCCACAGTTTAGTAATAGCAATTGTGATTTGTGCTGAAATGAAATGGAGGGCTGAACCTCATGAATATTCTTCAAAACTGATTTTGTGAGTTTCACCCTTGGGGGATCTATGAGGGGTCTGTCTATGAGGGATCCATGAAAATAAATACCCTCAGAATTACACTTGGCTAGGAAAAATTATGTAAGTAGTAAGTTTCACTTTTTACTGCTCTGAATCCACTGCCAACTTTTGGCTTTTGGTTTCCCATATTAGCCCTTTAGGAACTACTGTATGTCTCTATAAATGAGTTTCTTGACGCTTTTATTTGATACATATGGGGGATGCCACACATTTCTATAGACATCAAGGAGATGATTTTTTTCTGTCTTTATGGTCGGAAACCTGATATTACTTAATTTTGTAGATGTAATGGAATTGCCCCACTCATAGCCTGTGGTACGACATGGAATTCAAGATGGAAGGCAAGACGGATCTACCATTTCTAGACTTTTTTCTTGCCTGGTCTTATCTGAAGAAGTTCCAAAGATATGTCTTCAGTCTTCTGCCTACTTCAGTTAATGCAATGATAACTTTATTATTATCACTATTATTATTATTATTATTTGTTAATATGTTGTCATTTATGCTATATACATATGATATTTCTCCCATTAATACTCCTCATTGAAATACAATGTTTTTACGCATTACACAAATACTATACATGCTATACAAAAACTAAACTTGTGTTTTTGAAGAAGAATAGCAATTATTCTTAGCAAATTGCAAATAAAAAAACAGCATATGTTTACTTAACAAATTACTTGTGGATGAATCAAAGACATTGCATGGGAACCTGAGAAGAATGGCTGGGGAGTCAGATGCATACATGCACCTGTTTCATCTGTTTTTAGACACCACAGAGTTCTGTTTCCTTATCTACAGTGGCATTCCAATTATAGTAAATACAAAGGAGCCGAGATATACCGAACCTTGTGCGGCAGAGGTGTGCAGTTGCTTGTTACTGGAATCTACTGTATAATGATAACTTAGCTACAAAAATTAATCATTTAACACCTTCATTATTGATGGTGCCTGCGGGTTATAACAAAGTAACGCACATAAACCCCTTCCAGCTAGTAACTAATTACATTGCTTTGGAAATTAGCTCAATCTGTTATATTTTCCAATGAGTTATCAGATAGCTTAATGTGTTTTCAAGCATATGATGTTCTAGATACACAGAATATGCTGAATGCATTAGAAAAATAGGCAAAAACTACACTCCTAACTATTTATCTTTAAAGGGATCCTATCATTCACACACTATTTTTTCTAGGTACCACATTGGAATAGCCTTAAGAAAGGCTATTTGTCTCCTACCTTTCGTTGTCTTTTCCGTGCCGCTGTTTGCCTACAATCCCGGTTCTTGTTCTAGCTCTGTCGCAGCACTGGGGGTGGGCCCCAGCACTCAGACAGTACTGGGGGCATCCCCAATGCTGCGAGAGAACTTACAATACTGTGCAAGCAGCCATTTTCTCGTGGCCTATGGGCATGCATAGTCTGCTCTGCCCAAGGCCCGAGGCCTAGAAGTTAAAAGCCACCACCAGAAGAAGAGGCTGAAGATAACGCTGCTGAAGAAGATGGAGGCGGCACTGGAGAGAGTTCTCTCACAGCATTTGGGACGCCCCCAGTGCTGTCTGAGCACTGGGGCCCTCCCCCAGTGCTGCAAGAGAGCTAATTTACATACTGACAAGAACCGGGATTGTAGGCAAACGGCGGCATGGAGAAGACAAGGGAAGGTGGGAGACTAATAGCCTTTCTTAAGGATATTCCGACCTGGTACCTAGAAAAAATTGTGTGTGAATGATAGGATCCCTTTAACTCTTTATGGACCAGGGTCTAGTAATAACCTTTTCTCACTCCTTAAACTCTTAAAGAATTGGTTCAGCCAATATTCTTAAACAAAGGAAACAAGGTGGCTTGGAAATTAATAAAATGTCATAGTCACCTCATGAATTCCTTGCCCACTTGGCAAGTTATGTGTATAGCCATCAGCTCCTGCCCCCTCCTGCCCCCCACTTATCTGGGTTAGCCTACTGAATTTGATCAGGGTTACTAGGGGTAATTTATAGTCAGTGATTACTAATAGCCCTAATCATGGGTACAGTTAGTGCAAGGACTGAGATTGGACTACTAATAGTTACATGGGTGCGCTATGCCGTCGAGCCATGGGCATGCCGAGTCACCACTGAGGCCTTAGCGGTGGTCCCCGGCACATGACTTCACCAGGAAAGCACCAGATGCAGCAAGGAGGCCCAAAGGAGGTGAAATAAGGTGAGTAGTAATATTTCTTTATTTTTTTTCACCTACCCTGGACTTCTACCTATTATACTTGGGGGTCTGAAGAGACTCCAGAGTATAATGCTGAAGTCAGTTTAGTTTGACTGAGACAAATTTGTTCATTACCGAAGATAACTAAATAGAATGAAGGAAGTAAGGCTAAAACTACATCTTTTATACTGATATAAAGTCGTTTGATAGCATCCCTTTACTTTGTGTATACAGATGATGTACTCAACAATAGAAACTGAGCATAGTAAACAATCACACAAATGATCAAAAAACTTTGCAATTGTCAAATGAAATGTTACAAAATGAATGCCATTGACCACACTACACAGAAAGTTGATAGTGCTCGGTTACATACTTAAGAAGTAAAATTTACCATGTCAATGATTGCATTATTGGGCTTTGGCACAGTACTTTAGCTGTACTCTTTTAAAGGAATTTCAATGGCTTTGGTTGTCTTTGCTGGTAATGCTCTCTCACCCCATCAGTCCAACCCTCACCACTACTGTCAGGTTAATTCACCTCTGTCCTCATTCATCAGCATCTCACCTCTGTCAATCCCTTCACTGGATACTCATTGCCTATTGAACTTGTTTTTGTATTTGTATATGTTGTGTTTTATATGTAAACCGTCTTCAAATATAAAGCATCACAGAATTAATGGTGCTCTTAAAAAATAAGAAGAAGATAGGCTGCAGAAAGTTATCTGGGTCAAGTTATACTTTTCAATATTGATATATTTACATATGTCAGTCTTAGTAAGGTACTTTGTACAATTATTCATTCAATTTAGTTGACCATGTTAAAGAACCTATAGGTTGTCGTTACACTTTATATATCTGTTGTTGTCTATTGCAACAGATAATCGGAAATGTTAAAACCCCTCCAAAGCAGACATGTAGATAGATGATAGATAGATAGATAGATAGATAGATAGATAGGAGATAGATAGATAAATAAACATCCTTGTCCTTCTGATCTTTAGCACCATCGTGCAGCTGTATGCTGTGGCGCAGGTGTGTCCGGCTGTGATTCCTTGCTTTTGGGTTCTTCTTGTATTGTCTGAACATTGTCCTATAACCTCACCTCTGTAATTGATTTTTTTACCACACCCATCTCCTTCACCTTGGTTTCCCTCTGCTCCGCTAATAGTTAATCTTAGCCTTACCTGTGTGATTGACAGCCTACCTTCCTATCAAGTCTTGGGCGGGTTCTTCCTTCATATTTTTTGTTTGCTCATATTTACCTTGCCACTTGCTATTGCCTTGTGCATGCTATCTAGCTACTCTTTGCTGCTTGTTATCTCCATATTCCTGACCACTGGCTTTACCTTTGACTATTCTCTCAGATTTTGATTCTGTACTGCGCTGCTTGACTGGTACTGACCCCTTGGCTAGCTGACCTCCCTTTTGTTGTTATTTGTCTTGTCTATGTTCTGTGTCATAATTTATATATAAGAAAGGACTGTCACCCAGTTGACTTCTGTCGCCTAGGGCATGGAGGAAAGTAGGTAGGGACAGGGGAGAGTTCAGCTTAGGGCTTACTGTCTTGTTGTGCCCTTATCCCAAGGGTTCACCATAATACTGGGGAATTGCTCCTCTTAGCAATTCCCTTACAGCTAGATAGATGAAAAGAATGGATAGATAGATGATAGATAGATAGATAGATAGATAGATAGGTGTTTTGTCTAGCTTTCTTTTAGCAGAATGTGGCAGCAGTGTTTCATGGTAACATATCAGTAATATAAATACAAAGACCCTACACGCATTAAGTCTTTTCAACAGCTCACAGAATGAATATATATTCGTAAGCTCAATATTTCTAGGCTTCCTTTCGGCTGACAATAGCGGCATTATGTAATTCAATCTGTGAATTGAACACTTCCAAATGTAATGTTTTGCAAACAAATATCCGTGAATGTATTTCTATTCATTGCTTTAAAGTTCATAATAATTTCCGTTGTTCCACTTGACTTCAATCAAACACATTGAAAAAGCAAATGAGATGCTTTGCCTTTCTTGGTACGACATTGTAGTGTGGTATCATAATATACAGCATCTTTTAAAAGTTCTCCCAACGTCGCAGTTTACAGCTTATTGTCTTGTACAGCAATGAATTATATTTTTATATTAAGTACAGATGTAGCAATGTTTAGCTTTACTTAGTACTGTCGAACTAAGCCTTGCTATAAATATATCTTCCTATTCTTCCAAATACACTAAAATGAACAGCCCCTTGGCTATACAAAGCTTATCTAAAAACTATAGGAGAGTAAAGTAAGTCACCTACTGCTGGTTTATGTGAATTCTGCTGTGCATATCTGTGTCTGGTAGTGGAATTAAGTGGGTATGAAAACACAACTGAGTGGCTATTGTCATGGACTAATTCCTCTAAAGATGAACTTTCAACACATATGCAGATAATTTTGTCCGAGTGACCACTGAGGATGGTCTAAAGTCCAGTAAGGACTCATGTTCTACTGAATAACACTGTCCCAAACTCATAGACTATTGCCGATAGCAGGGAAAGGACTGTGCCTGTCCTGTCTCTGGATGTCGCAGTACATATGCAAGATTTTAGAGCCAAACAGAGTGAGCTAAGATAATCCTTAAGCTATTAATGAACACCAAGAGGAAGACTGGAGCAAAGTTTATTTAGGAGGACCTGAGCATTTGCTCACTGCATACATGCACATTAATTCACATATTTGTTAACTTCCTTATAACTTCCTCTCTAAAGGCATCCATATCTTAAGATAGGCGGTACTATGAATGTTATACAGTACATATATTGTCATTAACATTCATATAGTACTAGGAATGTTATTCATTGTAGTACAGGAGCAGTTTATTGTCATTGTATATACTTCATGGGGTTATCTCGGATGAGAAAACAAGGATGCTTTCTCTTCCTCAGCGCCATCACGTATTTTGTTTCAAATGGCCACAGTTCAGCCCCATTCAGATGCATTCAAATGCCTGAGACTGAGCTGCGACATGGTAGCATTGTCATGAAACCAATCCCAGCAAATTCACAAAAACCTTGGAAGGTTGCATTTCACCCCGACACAAATACTTGGTGGTCGTAGACAGATACAGATAGGATAGTTAGCATATCACTTTGTGATTAGAGATGAGCGAACAGTAAAATGTTCGAGGTTCAATATTCGTTTCGAGTAGCCCCTCAATATTCGACTACTTGAATCGAATATTGAACCCTATTATAGTCTATGGGGGGGGGGGGATGCTCATTTCAGGGGTAGGCAACGTTCAATCAAATTATACTTACCAAGTCCACGAGTGAGGGTTGGGCTGGATCCTCTGAGAAGTCTTCTCCGTGCAGCGTCCCCGCGGCATCTTCCGACTCTGAATTCACTCTGCCAGGCATCGGGCCTGGGCAGAGCCGACTGCGCATGCCTACACTACAAGCGGGCATGAGCAGTCGGCTCTGCCCAGGCCCGATGCCTGGCAGAGTGAATTCAGAGCCGGAAG
The DNA here is from genome assembly GCF_031893055.1 of Leptodactylus fuscus. NCBI lineage: Eukaryota > Metazoa > Chordata > Amphibia > Anura > Leptodactylidae > Leptodactylus > Leptodactylus fuscus. The sequence goes on along the minus strand of NC_134266.1, from coordinate 55,544,500 downwards.
ACACAGCGGGGAAGCTGCACGGAGAAGACTTCTAAAGGTAGGAGAAGAACCAGCGTTGATTGGCCGAGTGTATAGCATTCAGCCGATCAATGCTGGTTCTGCATCGAACTTTTACATTCGAATAGCAAGTGGTACTCGATCGAGTACAAGTATTTCGAATACCGTAGTATTCAATTGAATACCTACTTGATCGAGTACTACTCGCTCATCTCTATTTGTGATATCTTGGGAAAAAAAAACATATTTAGAAAAGCTCCTTAATGTAACAGACATTTACGGACATGTAGATAAGAGGACGGGTAAGGGGGGGGGGGGGTCACATCTGTGAACACGCTTGAAATATACAGCCGTGACCCAGATAACATGTGACCTTAGTGTGTCGGCAGCTCATGATGTTCAGCACTGTACACATTAGGGCTGTCCTAATCATCTCAAGAACTGAATTGACTGTTTTTGGTCTATGTTCATACTAATACTAATAATTTATACATCACTAACATTTTGCTAAGTAACAAGTCTGCCTAGAGTGACATTTCTTTCTGCATAAGTGCAGCTAAATTTCCTAAATTTGCTTTTTGAGACATTACATTTGAGCCGATGCTGACTGAGAGATTGGTATAAAACCTTCAAGATTATGACTTACTCCACTTGGAGAAAGTGCTTATCAAAAAGTTTTATTCTTTACTTTTTCCCTTGACTATGGCTGGTGAAAATCAAGTTGAACCATTTATTTTGTGACAGTATATGGACTGCATACTGTATATTGTACAATATAATTCTAGGAATGCTTTAATATAGTGACGTGTACAGCCATTACACTACTAGTGATGTAGAGGGAATCTCAATATTGCGAGATGATCACCGTCGATGGATTACATAGGATGATCCGTATAACCTCTAATATCTATTTATTTCCATGGAAAAACAATTCTATAGCTATGGAAACTGTCTCCAGTCTGTACCAGTACCAGTTCCTAAGCAACAGTAGCACAGGCTATTGGACTCATGTCTTAGGTCTTCTCTGCTCACTTATTGCAAGTTTTGCTTTCAGCTCTATGAGCAACAATGCAATTGTTTAGAGTGGGGATATGTAAAGAGCATTATGCTGAGGATATATATATATATATATATATATATATCTGTATATAGGTCATTATAGCAGTTAATTGCATATTAAAGGTACATAGAAGCCACATTGAAGTTTTTGCAACAATATTTTTCTATACATATTCCACATAATATTGAAACAAATTGTTAGAGGACTTTTGAGCACCAAATCCAGTCCTTGGCATACTTCAGTAGATTCTCATGTTGTTGGATTTTTTTCTCTAGTAATCAGTAAGGGCCACATATGCCATGAGGCGAGATAAGAGTCTCACCTCAGGTGGAAGATTGCTAAGTCCCTGGGGGGACCTGCACTACCAGGAAGCCACCACAGTAACAGGAAGCTACCACACTACCAGGAAGCTACCACACTACCAGGAAGCTACCACACTACCAGGAAGCTACCACACTACCAGGAAGCCACCACACTACCAGGAAGCTACCACACTACCAGGAAGCTACCACACTACCAGGAAGCTACCACACTACCAGGAAGCCACCACACTAACAGGAAGCTACCACACTACCAGGAAGCTACCACACTACCAGGAAGCTACCACACTACCAGGAAGCTACCACACTACCAGGAAGCTACCACACTACCAGGAAGCCACCACACTACCAGGAAGCCACCACACTACCAGGAAGTCACCACACTAACAGGAAGCTACTACACTACCAGGAAGCAACCACACTACCAGGAAGCCACCACACTAACAGGAAGCCACCACACTACCAGGAAGCCACCACACTACCAGGAAGCTACCACACTACCAGGAATCTACCACAATACCAGGAAGCTACCACACTAACAGGAAGCCACCACACTAACAGGAAGCTACCACACTACCAGGAAGCCACCACACTAACAGGAAGCCACCACACTAACAGGAAGCTACCACACTACCAGGAAGCCACCACCTTACCAGGCACCACTCTGCCATCAGTGCCTCATGCAACATTATTGAGTGAGCTGACTTGCGCCACTGCATTTGTTTTGTCAACTAAGCTGCTTCACTAGTACTGAAGTGGGGCAGGCAGGCTACCTCCCTAATAAAGTGGCGCAGGCTGGCTGATTCATTATAGTACTTAGTATTTAGCCCACCTGCACCGCTGCATAAGGTAGTGACTAAGCCCACTGCCAGATGCCGATACCTTCTGCCTGCATGACACTTGCCCTGACCTATAACTTAATTGCACATAGACTTGATCCCCCCCACATTATGCTGCGTGTATGCGGGGATGGGAGGGGGAGGCTGTCTATGTGTAGCATCAGTGTCACGCAGGAATGAGAGAAGGAACTGTGAGTGCCCAGACCAGGTTCAGAGTCAGTGACTTAAGAAATGAGTAAGCATATGTAATGGAGTTTTTAATGTTATAATGAGTGTGGGGCAGTGGGGAGCCGGTGTCACAGTTTATGCCAATGCAGTGTCCTTCAGAAGAATGTTTATTGACTGTGGCACCGGTCCTCCCTGCTCCTGGAGTCAGCTATATGAGCATTAAGTGTCACAGTCAGTAAAGTAATTTCTTGTGAAGGACACTGACATTAAGCTGACCCCAGGGGCAGAGGGACCAGTGCCACATTCAGTGAAGAGTGTTCTTCAGAAGGTCACTGACAATGACTGTGGCACTGGCCCCCCTCACCCTTCCAAGGTCATTACAGGAAGTGAGTTTAATAGGATTTTTAAATGGGTTATGTTACTCAGCAAGAAGAGAAGTCTTTTCCTCCTGCTGCACATTCAGTCTGACCACAGCCATGCAAAATGTAGGTGTGACTGGTGGTGGATGGTCCCACCTACATTCAGCATGGCTGTGGTTAGGCTTACTTTAAGTCCACAATCATCCCCCATCAACCCCTAGAGATAATCTCTGATTTTTTAACTTCAGAAGAGAATGTAAGGAAGGGAGGGGGTGGTGGACAGCTGTATTTGTAGCACAGTGTTACATTTTTGTTTAGGTTTTCAGGTGTGAATGACTGTCAGGGTGCCATTTCAGTTTTCACCTCAGACAGCAGAAAAGCTAAACTAGGGATTGGTAAGTGAGGCAATTGGCCCACAAACTCTAATGAACACCATTATCATTATACTCGGGAATCTTTACAGACTCTGGAGTAAAGTATAATGATCGGAGAGCCATGAGAGGTGAAGGATCATAAAAAATGGTGTTACTGTTACTTACTCCTCCTGTGCTCCGGCAGTCTGTGAGCCTGTTTGGTGATGTCCCAGATGTCACGTGAACCAGGCCTGCATCATTATCCGTCAGGACGCAGGCTTGGTTTACATGATGTTTGTACCGACATTGAAGACAATCAAAATAAGAGGGGAGTGTGCCAGGCAGAGGTAAGTAAAATTGTTTTTTTTATGTTTGTATCTTCATCTGATCCTTCGATCATTATACTCCTGGGTCTGAAAAGACCCAAGAGTATAATAATTGTTCATGGGTGGTCCACAATGCGGCATAATACTGTATGCAGGGGCCACTATGGGGGATAATACTGTGTGCAGGGGCCACTATGGGACATAATACTGTGTGCAGGGGCAACTATGGAGGATAATACTGTGTGCAGAGGCCCACTATGGCCCCATTCTTAGTTACACCGCTGGCTCCTGGACTCTTTATTATTGTATAGTTGTAGACTTGAAGGAGTTTGAAAATTATTCAAGTTATATTGTATTCACACCCTTAGAATAGTCTTTTGCTTGCAACTTGTGTTCAATCCAGGGCATTTATAGAGGCTTAAAAATAATATTGACCTGAAAATCTTATATCAAACATATCTGGACATTTCCAGACATGAGGAAAGGAGAACACATCTGTAGTTGTGCATGTGTGGGTCTCTCTATTCACAGTAACCGTGGTATATGACTCCCTGACGCCATTCTCAAGATAGTTGCAGGTCCTAGAGGGGAGAACCCGATCTATAAGACATTTAATGCTAACCCGAGGATATGTCATGAATGTTGGAGATTGGAAAATTCCTTTAATGGGAAGTAGGTATATTTCCTTTAGCCTGGATAGGAGACTCATCACATTCTGATGATGATAAATGAGCTTAAAGGCATTTGGAATATCTGGTGGATTGGATTGAAATCTTCGAAATACACTAAATATGAAAAAAAATACCAATATTTATTTTGATTCATTGAAATATAATTTTTTTTCTTTCCTACATCAAAATTCAGTCTGCGTTTTACACGTATAAAATCATATTTCTGCTTATCATTACTCATGGCAATATCAGCTAGGCGACCGCTCCTTTAATGTAATAAGTGCTGTAGATGTGATATCACTATCTCAGAACATTAAGCTTTGCCACCTTAAAGTCAATTTTGTATATACTGTAATGTACATTTTCTTATTTCACATTATACGGGATACATTTTTATGTAAAAATAAAACTTGTAGATTTAAATTGTGTTTACAGCTTTAAATACATATATTATAGAACCGAGTCTCCTATTCATTTGCAATCTGTTTTATGTTTATGGAGGGTTTGGTAACAAAAGGGAAGCATATGGAGATTTTCTTTCTGTGAATTACCAGTGGAAAATGCACACTTTTATTGTTGTATAAATTTATGCACAGTTTAAACAGCTAGGGAAAACACAATTTACATTGAATATCAAGAGTCCTATTTATCAAGTTGGACTATTGTAGAATGTAGCGTATTGACCACAAGCAGAATCCTAAGGATGCTCAGACTCAGGGAGATTGTTCTAGCATAATTAAGGGAAATCCAGTATGATAAATCAATGCAAGCTTAATAAACCTACTGTGGTAACCAAATATCTTGGGCATTCACTGTATTGATAGCATACTGATGCGGTTGGCAATCAGAGCGGCAGGAAAGACGTACAATATGTCTCAAGTTTGGCTAAAGACTCCAATTTCTCAATTCACAATTAGTATAGGCATTTCATGGCAGAATATTATGAAACCATGTTGTGTTGAAAAGATGTTCATTGTACTCAATCTGTACAAAAGTGATATCTACACAACAGGGAGTGTTAAGCTATCTTTGGGTACAAGATTTGTGATTCACCACCCATAGCCAATCAATTACTCGTAGGAGTGTTTGTACAAGCGATCCCACCAACATGGCGGACTAAACTGATCACGAGTAGAGATAAGCGAACCGAGGCTTACAAAGTGGAATTCAATCGAAAGTTCAGGAAATGTTCAATTTGCATTGAATCCAGATGTCCTCATGCTTTGTGGTGACGAATTGCATGTTTTCCTAAAATGGCTGCTGCACATGTTAGGGCATAGAGCAAAGAACGCTGGGAATGTGGATTCACCCACAATGCCATACGTTTAGCCAATAAGCAGCCAGCCAGCCCTGTGATGTCACAGCCCTTTAACCCCTTTGTGACAGCCCATGTCATTCGGAGCTGTAACTGAGAGCTAACACCCTGCTCCATAACCCCTTGTTGGAGCACAGCTCCAATTGTGGGTTTTAACCCCTTGGATGCTGCGGTCAAATGTGACTCTAATCATGAGATCAGTCAAATACAAAGAAACTTTAAAGCAGATTGAAACTGCGAGAATTTTTTGAAATGAAAGAAATAATTCTATATTTTTATCTGTGCTTTTGTTAGTAGACATGATAATATGGAGTACCTCTATACTGACAAGTGGCCGCATTGAGGTTTAATAAACTTAGTATTGTTACGATCATTCTGATTTGCATTTTTATTGCAGAAGACAAAACCTATAAGAAAATAGCACAACTGAGCTTTTTCCAATACCACCCCTTTGGCTTCCTAGTACTTTGCATAGAATATTTCCTTCACCCCTCATATTGAATCACTCGCACGTTCATGTCACCTTCACCTCAAAAACATCTCCAGAATACACCCTCTCCTTACCAGAGATACACTAAAGACACTTATTGTCTCTCTGATTCATTCTTGCCTTGACTACTGTAACTCCTTACTAATCGGTCTTCCCCTCACTAAACTCTCCCCTCTACAATCTATTCTGAATGCAGCGGCCAGGCTCATCTATCAGGCTAGACGCTACAGCGATGCCTCTGGTCTGTGCCAGTCACTACACTGGCTGCCTATTCATTATAGAATAAAATATAAAGTTATCACCCTCATCCACAAGGCTCTCCATAATGCCGCACCTCCCTACATTTCTTCCCTCATCTCTGTCTACCGCCCAACCCGTGTTCTCCGCTCACTCAATGATCTAACACTTACATCCTCTATTATCAGAACCTCCCACGCTAGTATACAAGACTTCTCCCGAGCTGCACCACTTCTCTGGAATGCTCTACCCCGGACAAAAAGATTAACTCCCAACTTCTACAGTTTCAAACGCAAACTAAAGACATCTTTTCAGACAAGCCTATCACAATTCCTAATGCAAACCCTTCCGTTCTTGATGCCTTTTCAGCCTAACATAGTTGTCCAAGCTCTATCCACATGTTAAAGGACATGACTAGTGACGGCTCACAAAGTTTTGTTTGTGTAATGACTGTAACCTCTATTACAAAATTGTCTGAACACTGTATAAGCAATGCCGCCCCTGCTACCTCTTGTGTCACCCCCTCTACCTCATAGATTGTAAGCTCTTTTGAGCAGGGCCCTCAGTCCCATTGTGTGAAATGACGTTCTTTGTTATGAATGTCTGTATCTGAACCCTATAAATTGTACAGTGCTGCGGAATATGTTGGCGCTATATAAATAAAATGTATTATTATTAAATGATGCTAATAAAAAGTACAATTTGTCCTGCAGAATGGAATGGAAAACCATAGAATGTATGTATGGCTTCTGAAGGTTGGGAAAATAAAAATTTAATATCAAATATTCTGTGCAGCAGAACGGGATTAATTAGTACAGCAGATAAGCTATATACATATATAGGTTAGTCAGAGTCTCATTATTGTTTAGAATATAGTTTCTCCTTGGTTATACTGTATGGCTTACTATATCGCTTCTCCTTACTTAGTTATACTGTATGGCATACTATAAAGATACTCATTACTTAGTTATACTGTATACGTACTATATAGCTTCTCCTTACTTAGTTATACTGTATACTTACTATATAGCGTCTCCTTACTTAGTTATACTGTATACGTACTATATAGCTTCTCCTTACTTAGTTATACTGTATGGCTTACTATATAGCTTCTCCTTACTTAGTTATACTGTATACTTACTATATAGCTTCTCCTTACTTAGTTATACTATATACTTGCTATATAGCTTCTCCTTACTTAGTTATACTGTATACTTACTATATAGCTTCTCCTTACTTAGTTATACTGTATACTTACTATATAGCTTCTCCTTAGTTATACTGTATACTTACTATATAGCTTCTTCTTACTTAGTTATACTGTATACTTACTATATAGTTTCTCCTTACTTAGTTATACTGCATACTTACTATATAGCTTCTCCTTACTTAGTTATACTGTATACTTACTATATAGCTTCTCCTTACTTAGTTATACTGTATACTTACTATATAGCTTCTCCTTAGTTATACTGTATACTTACTATATAGCGTCTCCTTACTTAGTTATACTGTATACTTACTATATAGTTTCTCCTTACTTAATTATACTGTATACTTACTATATAGCTTCTCCTTAGTTATACTGTATACTTACTATATAGCTTCTCCTTAGTTATACTGTATACTTACTATATAGCTTCTTCTTACTTAGTTATACTGTATACTTACTATATAGTTTCTCCTTACTTAGTTATACTGTATACTTACTATATAGCTTCTCCTTAGTTATACTGTATACTTACTATATAGCTTCTTCTTACTTAGTTATACTATATACTTACTATATAGCTTCTCCTTACTTAGTTATACTGTATACTTACTATATAGCTTCTCCTTAGTTATACTGTATACTTACTATATAGTTTCTCCTTACTTAGTTATACTGTATACTTACTATATAGCTTCTCCTTACTTAGTTATACTGTATACTTACTATATAGCTTCTCCTTACTTAGTTATACTGTATACTTACTATATAGCTTCTCCTTAGTTATACTGTACACTTACTATATAGCGTCTCCTTACTTAGTTATACTGTATACTTACTATATAGTTTCTCCTTACTTAATTATACTGTATACTTACTATATAGCTTCTCCTTACTTAGTTATACTGTATACTTACTATATAGCTTCTCCTTAGTTATACTGTATACTTACTATATAGCTTCTCCTTACTTAGTTATACTGTATACTTACTATATCGCTTCTCCTTACTTAGTTATACTGTATGGAATACTATAAAGATACTCATTACTTAGTTATACTGTATACTTACTATATAGCTTCTCCTTACTTAGTTATACTGTATACTTACTATATAGCTTCTCCTTACTTAGTTATACTGTATACTTACTATATAGCTTTTCCTTACTTAGTTATACTGTATACTTACTATATAGCTTCTCCTTACTTAGTTATACTGTATACTTACTATATAGCGTCTCCTTACTTAGTTATACTGTATACTTACTATATAGCTTCTCCTTACTTAGTTATACTGTATGGAATACTATAAAGATACTCATTACTTAGTTATACTGTATACTTACTATATAGCTTCTCCTTACTTAGTTATACTTTATACTTACTATATAGATTCTCCTTACTTAGTTATACTGTATGGCTTACTATATAGCTTCTCCTTAGTTATACTGTATACTTACTATATAGCTTCTTCTTACTTAGTTATACTGTATACTTACTATATAGCGTCTCCTTACTTAGTTATACTGTATACTTACTATATAGCTTCTCCTTACTTAGTTATACTGTATACTTACTATATAGCGTCTCCTTACTTAGTTATACTGTATACTTACTATATAGCTTCTCCTTACTTAGTTATACTGTATACTTACTATATAGCTTCTCCTTAGTTATACTGTATACTTACTATATAGCTTCTCCTTACTTAGTTTTACTGTATACTTACTATATAGCTTCTCCTCAGTTATACTGTATACTTACTATATAGCTTCTTCTTACTTAGTTATACTGTATACTTACTATATCGCTTCTCCTTACTTAGTTATACTGTATACTTACTATATAGCTTCTCCTTACTTAGTTATACTGTATACTTACTATATCGCTTCTCCTTACTTAGGTATACTGTATACTTACTATATAGCTTCTCCTTACTTAGTTTTACTGTATACTTACTATATAGCTTCTCCTCAGTTATACTGTATACTTACTATATAGCTTCTTCTTACTTAGTTATACTGTATACTTACTATATCGCTTCTCCTTACTTAGTTATACTGTATACTTACTATATAGCTTCTCCTTACTTAGTTATACTGTATACTTACTATATAGCGTCTCCTTACTTAGTTATACTGTATACTTACTATATAGCTTCTCCTTACTTAGTTATACTGTATACTTACTATATAGCTTCTACTTACTTAGTTATACCGTATACTTACTATATAGCTTCTCCTTACTTAGTTATACTGTATACTTACTATATAGCGTCTCCTTACTTAGTTATACTGTATACTTACTATATAGCGTCTCCTTACTTAGTTATACTGTATACTTACTATATAGCTTCTCCTTAGTTATACTGTATACTTACTATATAGCTTCTTCTTACTTAGTTATACTGTATACTTACTATATCGCTTCTCCTTACTTAGTTATACTGTATACTTACTATATAGCTTCTCCTTACTTAGTTATACTGTATACTTACTATATAGCTTCTCCTTACTTAGTTATACTGTATACTTACTATATAGCTTCTCCTTACTTAGTTATACTGTATACTTACTATATAGCTTCTCCTTACTTAGTTATACTGTATACTTACTATATAGCTTCTCCTTACTTAGTTATACTGTATACTTACTATATAGCTTCTCCTTACTTAGTTATACTGTATACTTACTATATAGCTTCTCCTTACTTAGTTATACCGTATACTTACTATATAGCGTCTCCTTACTTAGTTATACTGTATACTTACTATATAGCTTCTCCTTACTTAGTTATACTGTATACTTACTATATAGCTTCTCCTTACTTAGTTATACTGTATACTTACTATATAGCTTCTCCTTACTTAGTTATACCGTATACTTACTATATAGCGTCTCCTTACTTAGTTATACTGTATACTTACTATATAGCTTTTTCTTACTTAGTTATACTGTATACTTACTATATAGCTTCTTCTTACTTAGTTATACTGTATACTTACTATATAGCTTCTCCTTACTTAGTTATACTGTATACTTACTATATAGCTTCTCCTTAGTTATACTGTATACTTACTATATAGCTTCTCCTTACTTAGTTATACTGTATACTTACTATATCGCTTCTTCTTACTTAGTTATACTGTATACTTACTATATAGTTTCTCCTTACTTAGTTATACTGTATACTTACTATATAGCTTCTCCTTACTTAGTTATACTGTATATTTACTATATAGCTTCTTCTTACTTAGTTATACTGTATACTTACTATATCGCTTCTCCTTACTTAGTTATACTGTATGGAATACTATAAAGATACTCATTACTTAGTTATACTGTATACTTACTATATAGCTTCTCCTTACTTAGTTATACTGTATACTTACTATATAGCTTCTCCTTACTTAGTTATACTGTATACTTACTATATAGCTTCTCCTTACTTAGTTATACTGTATACTTACTATATCGCTTCTTCTTACTTAGTTATACTGTATACTTACTATATAGTTTCTCCTTACTTAGTTATACTGTATACTTACTATATAGCTTCTCCTTACTTAGTTATACTGTATACTTACTATATAGCTTCTTCTTACTTAGTTATACTGTATACTTACTATATAGCTTCTCCTTACTTAGTTATACTGTATACTTACTATATAGCTTCTCCTTAGTTATACTGTATACTTACTATATAGCTTCTCCTTACTTAGTTATACTGTATACTTACTATATCGCTTCTTCTTACTTAGTTATACTGTATACTTACTATATAGTTTCTCCTTACTTAGTTATACCGTATACTTACTATATAGCTTCTCCTTACTTAGTTATACTGTATACTTACTATATAGCTTCTTCTTACTTAGTTATACTGTATACTTACTATATCGCTTCTCCTTACTTAGTTATACTGTATGGAATACTATAAAGATACTCATTACTTAGTTATACTGTATACTTACTATATAGCTTCTCCTTACTTAGTTATACTGTATACTTACTATATAGCTTCTCCTTACTTAGTTATACTGTATACTTACTATATAGCTTCTCCTTACTTAGTTATACTGTATACTTACTATATAGCTTCTTCTTACTTAGTTATACTGTATACTTACTATATAGCTTCTCCTTACTTAGTTATACTGTATACTTACTATATAGCTTCTCCTTACTTAGTTATACCGTATACTTACTATATAGCGTCTCCTTACTTAGTTATACTGTATACTTACTATATAGCTTCTCCTTACTTAGTTATACTGTATACTTACTATATAGCTTCTCCTTACTTAGTTATACTGTATACTTACTATATAGCTTCTCCTTACTTAGTTATACCGTATACTTACTATATAGCGTCTCCTTACTTAGTTATACTGTATACTTACTATATAGCTTTTTCTTACTTAGTTATACTGTATACTTACTATATAGCTTCTTCTTACTTAGTTATACTGTATACTTACTATATAGCTTCTCCTTACTTAGTTATACTGTATACTTACTATATAGCTTCTCCTTAGTTATACTGTATACTTACTATATAGCTTCTCCTTACTTAGTTATACTGTATACTTACTATATCGCTTCTTCTTACTTAGTTATACTGTATACTTACTATATAGTTTCTCCTTACTTAGTTATACTGTATACTTACTATATAGCTTCTCCTTACTTAGTTATACTGTATATTTACTATATAGCTTCTTCTTACTTAGTTATACTGTATACTTACTATATCGCTTCTCCTTACTTAGTTATACTGTATGGAATACTATAAAGATACTCATTACTTAGTTATACTGTATACTTACTATATAGCTTCTCCTTACTTAGTTATACTGTATACTTACTATATAGCTTCTCCTTACTTAGTTATACTGTATACTTACTATATAGCTTCTCCTTACTTAGTTATACTGTATACTTACTATATCGCTTCTTCTTACTTAGTTATACTGTATACTTACTATATAGTTTCTCCTTACTTAGTTATACTGTATACTTACTATATAGCTTCTCCTTACTTAGTTATACTGTATACTTACTATATAGCTTCTTCTTACTTAGTTATACTGTATACTTACTATATAGCTTCTCCTTACTTAGTTATACTGTATACTTACTATATAGCTTCTCCTTAGTTATACTGTATACTTACTATATAGCTTCTCCTTACTTAGTTATACTGTATACTTACTATATCGCTTCTTCTTACTTAGTTATACTGTATACTTACTATATAGTTTCTCCTTACTTAGTTATACCGTATACTTACTATATAGCTTCTCCTTACTTAGTTATACTGTATACTTACTATATAGCTTCTTCTTACTTAGTTATACTGTATACTTACTATATCGCTTCTCCTTACTTAGTTATACTGTATGGAATACTATAAAGATACTCATTACTTAGTTATACTGTATACTTACTATATAGCTTCTCCTTACTTAGTTATACTGTATACTTACTATATAGCTTCTCCTTACTTAGTTATACTGTATACTTACTATATAGCTTCTCCTTACTTAGTTATACTGTATACTTACTATATAGCTTCTTCTTACTTAGTTATACTGTATACTTACTATATAGCTTCTTCTTACTTAGTTATACTGTATACTTACTATATAGCTTCTCCTTACTTAGTTATACTGTATACTTACTATATAGCTTCTCCTTAGTTATACTGTATACTTACTATATAGCTTCTTCTTACTTAGTTATACTGTATACTTACTATAAAGTTTCTCCTTACTTAGTTATACTGTATACTTACTATATAGCTTCTCCTTACTTAGTTATACTGTATACTTACTATATAGCTTCTTCTTACTTAGTTATACTGTATACTTACTATATAGCTTCTTCTTACTTAGTTATACTGTATACTTACTATATAGCTTCTCCTTACTTAGTTATACTGTATACTTACTATATAGCTTCTCCTTAGTTATACTGTATACTTACTATATAGCTTCTTCTTACTTAGTTATACTGTATACTTACTATAAAGTTTCTCCTTACTTAGTTATACTGTATACTTACTATATAGCTTCTCCTTACTTAGTTATACTGTATACTTACTATATAGCTTCTCCTTACTTAGTTATACTGTATACTTACTATATAGCGTCTCCTTACTTAGTTATACTGTATACTTACTATATAGCTTCTTCTTACTTAGTTATACTGTATACTTACTATATAGCTTCTTCTTACTTAGTTATACTGTATACTTACTATATAGCTTCTCCTTACTTAGTTATACTGTATACTTACTATATAGCTTCTCCTTAGTTATACTGTATACTTACTATATAGCTTCTCCTTACTTAGTTATACTGTATACTTACTATATCGCTTCTTCTTACTTAGTTATACTGTATACTTACTATATAGTTTCTCCTTACTTAGTTATACTGTATACTTACTATATAGCTTCTCCTTACTTAGTTATACTGTATACTTACTATATAGCTTCTTCTTACTTAGTTATACTGTATACTTACTATATCGCTTCTCCTTACTTAGTTATACTGTATGGAATACTATAAAGATACTCATTACTTAGTTATACTGTATACTTACTATATAGCTTCTCCTTACTTAGTTATACTGTATACTTACTATATAGCTTCTCCTTATTTAGTTATACTGTATACTTACTATATAGCTTCTCCTTACTTAGTTATACTGTATACTTACTATATAGCTTCTTCTTACTTAGTTATACTGTATACTTACTATATAGCTTCTTCTTACTTAGTTATACTGTATACTTACTATATAGCTTCTCCTTACTTAGTTATACTGTATACTTACTATATAGCTTCTCCTTAGTTATACTGTATACTTACTATATAGCTTCTTCTTACTTAGTTATACTGTATACTTACTATAAAGTTTCTCCTTACTTAGTTATACTGTATACTTACTATATAGCTTCTCCTTACTTAGTTATACTGTATACTTACTATATAGCTTCTTCTTACTTAGTTATACTGTATACTTACTATATAGCTTCTTCTTACTTAGTTATACTGTATACTTACTATATAGCTTCTCCTTACTTAGTTATACTGTATACTTACTATATAGCTTCTCCTTAGTTATACTGTATACTTACTATATAGCTTCTTCTTACTTAGTTATACTGTATACTTACTATAAAGTTTCTCCTTACTTAGTTATACTGTATACTTACTATATAGCTTCTCCTTACTTAGTTATACTGTATACTTACTATATAGCTTCTTCTTACTTAGTTATACTGTATACTTACTATATAGCTTCTTCTTACTTAGTTATACTGTATACTTACTATAAAGTTTCTCCTTACTTAGTTATACTGTATACTTACTATATAGCTTCTCCTTACTTAGTTATACTGTATACTTACTATATAGCTTCTCCTTACTTAGTTATACTGTATACTTACTATATAGCGTCTCCTTACTTAGTTATACTGTATACTTACTATATAGCTTCTTCTTACTTAGTTATACTGTATACTTACTATATCGCTTCTCCTTACTTAGTTATACTGTATGGAATACTATAAAGATACTCCTTACTTAGTTATACTGTATACTTACTATATAGCTTCTCCTTACTTAGTTATACTGTATACTTACTATATAGCTTCTCCTTACTTAGTTATACTGTATACTTACTATATAGCTTCTTCTTACTTAGTTATACTGTATACTTACTATATAGCTTCTCCTTACTTAGTTATACTGTATACTTACTATATAGCTTCTCCTTACTTAGTTATACTGTATACTTACTATATCGCTTCTCCTTACTTAGTTATACTGTATGGAATACTATAAAGATACTCCTTACTTTGTTATACTGTATACTTACTATATAGCTTCTCCTTACTTAGTTATACTGTATACTTACTATATAGATTCTCCTTACTTAGTTATACTGTATGGCTTACTATATAGCTTATCCTTAGTTATACTGTATACTTACTATATAGCTTCTTCTTACTTAGTTATACTGTATACTTACTATATAGCTTCTCCTTACTTAGTTATACTGTATACTTAATATATAGCGTCTCCTTACTTAGTTAAACTGTATACTTACTATATAGCGTCTCCTTACTTAGTTATACTGTATACTTACTATATAGCTTCTCCTTACTTAGTTATACTGTATACTTACTATATAGCTTCTCCTTACTTAGTTATACTGTATACTTACTATATAGCGTCTCCTTACTTAGTTATACTGTATACTTACTATATAGCTTCTCCTTACTTAGTTATACTGTATACTTACTATATAGCTTCTCCTTACTTAGTTATACTATATACTTACTATATCGCTTCTCCTTACTTAGTTATACTGTATGGAATACTATAAAGATACTCATTACTTAGTTATACTGTATACTTACTATATAGCTTCTCCTTACTTAGTTATACTGTATACTTACTATATAGCTTCTCCTTACTTAGTTATACTGTATACTTACTATATAGCTTCTCCTTAGTTATACTGTATACTTACTATATAGCTTCTCCTTACTTAGTTTTACTGTATACTTACTATATAGCTTCTCCTCAGTTATACTGTATACTTACTATATAGCTTCTTCTTACTTAGTTATACTGTATACTTACTATATCGCTTCTCCTTACTTAGTTATACTGTATACTTACTATATAGCTTCTCCTTACTTAGTTATACTCTATACTTACTATATAGCGTCTCCTTACTTAGTTATACTGTATACTTACTATATAGCTTCTCCTTACTTAGTTATACTGTATACTTACTATATAGCTTCTACTTACTTAGTTATACCGTATACTTACTATATAGCTTCTCCTTACTTAGTTATACTGTATACTTACTATATAGCGTCTCCTTACTTAGTTATACTGTATACTTACTATATAGCTTCTCCTTACTTAGTTATACTGTATACTTACTATATAGCGTCTCCTTACTTAGTTATACTGTATACTTACTATATAGCTTCTCCTTACTTAGTTATATTGTATACTTACTATATAGCTTCTCCTTAGTTATACTGTATACTTACTATATAGCTTCTTCTTACTTAGTTATACTGTATACTTACTATATCACTTCTCCTTACTTAGTTATACTGTATGGAATACTATAAAGATACTCATTACTTAGTTATACTGTATACTTACTATATAGCTTCTCCTTACTTAGTTATACTGTATACTTACTATATAGCTTCTCCTTACTTAGTTATACTATATACTTACTATATAGCTTCTCCTTACTTAGTTATACTGTATACTTACTATATAGTTTCTCCTTACTTAGTTATACTATATACTTACTATATAGCTTCTCCTTACTTAGTTATACTAGATACTTACTATATAGCTTCTCCTTACTTAGTTATACTGTATACTTACTATATAGCTTCTCCTTACTTAGTTATACTATATACTTACTATATAGCTTCTCCTTACTTAGTTATACTGTATACTTACTATATAGTTTCTCCTTACTTAGTTATACTGTATACTTACTATATAGCTTCTCCTTACTTAGTTATACTGTATACTTACTATATAGCTTCTCCTTACTTAGTTATACTGTATACTTACTATATAGCTTCTCCTTACTTAGTTATACTGTATACTTACTATATAGCTTCTCCTTAGTTATATTGTATACTTACTATATAGCTTCTTCTTACTTAGTTATACTGTATACTTACTATATAGCGTCTCCTTACTTAGTTATACTGTATACTTACTATATAGTTTCTCCTTACTTAATTATACTGTATACTTACTATATAGCTTCTCCTTACTTAGTTATACTGTATACTTACTATATAGTTTCTCCTTACTTAATTATACTGTATACTTACTATATAGCTTCTCCTTACTTAGTTATACTGTATACTTACTATATAGCTTCTCCTTAGTTATACTGTATACTTACTATATAGCTTCTTCTTACTTAGTTATACTGTATACTTACTATATAGCTTCTCCTTACTTAGTTATACTGTATACTTACTATATCTCTTCTCCTTACTTAGTTATACTGTATACTTACTATATCGCTTCTCCTTACTTAGTTATACTGTATACTTACTATATAGTTTCTCCTTACTTAATTATACTGTATACTTACTATATAGCTTCTCCTTACTTAGTTATACTATATACTTACTATATAGCTTCTCCTTACTTAGTAATACTGTATACTTACTATATAGCTTCTCCTTACTTAGTTATACTGTATGGCTTACTATATAGCTTCTCCTTACTTAGTTATACTATATACTTACTATATAGCTTCTCCTTACTTAGTTATACTGTATACTTACTATATAGCTTCTCCTTACTTAGTTATACTGTATACTTACTATATAGCTTCTTCTTACTTAGTTATACTGTATACTTACTATATAGCTTCTCCTTACTTAGTTATACTGTATACTTACTATATAGCTTCTCCTTACTTAGTTATACTGTATACTTACTATATAGCTTCTCCTTACTTAATTATACTGTATACTTACTATATAGCTTCTCCTTACTTAGTTATACTGTATACTTACTATATAGTTTCTCCTTACTTAGTTATACTGTATACTTACTATATAGCGTCTCTTTACTTAGTTATACTGTATGGCTTACTATATAGCTTCTCCTTACTTAGTTATACTGTATACTTACTATATAGCGTCTCCTTACTTAGTTATACTGTATGGCTTACTATATAGCTTCTCCTTACTTAGTTATACTGTATACTTACTATATAGCTTCTCCTTACTTAGTTATACTGTATACTTACTATATAGCTTCTCCTTACTTAGTTATACTGTATACTTACTATATAGCGTCTCCTTACTTAGTTATACTGTATACTTACTATATAGCTTCTTCTTACTTAGTTATACTGTATACTTACTATATAGCTTCTTCTTACTTAGTTATACTGTATACTTACTATATAGCTTCTCCTTAGTTATACTGTATACTTACTATATAGCTTCTCCTTACTTAGTTATACTGTATACTTACTATATAGCTTCTCCTTAGTTATACTGTATACTTACTATATAGCTTCTCCTTACTTAGTTATACTATATACTTACTATATAGCTTCTCCTTACTTAGTTATACTGTATACTTACTATATAGTTTCTCCTTACTTAGTTAAACTGTATACTTACTATATAGCTTCTCCTTACTTAGTTATACTGTATACTTACTATATAGCTTCTCCTTAGTTATACTGTATACTTACTTTATAGCTTCTCCTTACTTAGTTATACTGTATACTTACTATATAGCTTCTCCTTACTTAGTTATACTGTATACTTACTATATAGCTTCTCCTTACTTAGTTATACTGTATACTTACTATATAGCTTCTCCTTACTTAGTTATACTGTATACTTACTATATAGCTTCTCCTTACTTAGTTATACTGTATACTTACTATATAGCTTCTCCTTACTTAGTTATACTGTATACTTACTATATAGCTTCTCCTTAGTTATACTGTATACTTACTATATAGCTTCTCCTTACTTAGTTATACCGTATACTTACTATATAGCTTCTCCTTACTTAGTTAAACTGTATACTTACTATATAGCTTCTCCTTACTTAGTTATACTGTATACTTACTATATAGCTTCTCCTTAGTTATACTGTATACTTACTTTATAGCTTCTCCTTACTTAGTTATACTGTATACTTACTATATAGCTTCTCCTTACTTAGTTATACTGTATACTTACTATATAGCTTCTCCTTACTTAGTTATACTGTATACTTACTATATAGCTTCTCCTTACTTAGTTATACTGTATACTTACTATATAGCTTCTCCTTACTTAGTTATACTGTATACTTACTATATAGTTTCTCCTTACTTAGTTATACTGTATACTTACTATATAGCTTCTCCTTAGTTATACTGTATACTTACTATATAGCTTCTCCTTACTTAGTTATACTGTATACTTACTATATAGCGTCTCCTTACTTAGTTATACTGTATACTTACTATATAGCTTCTTCTTACTTAGTTATACTGTATACTTACTATATAGCTTCTTCTTACTTAGTTATACTGTATACTTACTATATAGCTTCTCCTTAGTTATACTGTATACTTACTATATAGCTTCTCCTTACTTAGTTATACTGTATACTTACTATATAGCTTCTCCTTAGTTATACTGTATACTTACTATATAGCTTCTCCTTACTTAGTTATACTATATACTTACTATATAGCTTCTCCTTACTTAGTTATACTGTATACTTACTATATAGTTTCTCCTTACTTAGTTAAACTGTATACTTACTATATAGCTTCTCCTTACTTAGTTATACTGTATACTTACTATATAGCTTCTCCTTAGTTATACTGTATACTTACTTTATAGCTTCTCCTTACTTAGTTATACTGTATACTTACTATATAGCTTCTCCTTACTTAGTTATACTGTATACTTACTATATAGCTTCTCCTTACTTAGTTATACTGTATACTTACTATATAGCTTCTCCTTACTTAGTTATACTGTATACTTACTATATAGCTTCTCCTTACTTAGTTATACTGTATACTTACTATATAGCTTCTCCTTACTTAGTTATACTGTATACTTACTATATAGCTTCTCCTTAGTTATACTGTATACTTACTATATAGCTTCTCCTTACTTAGTTATACCGTATACTTACTATATAGCTTCTCCTTACTTAGTTAAACTGTATACTTACTATATAGCTTCTCCTTACTTAGTTATACTGTATACTTACTATATAGCTTCTCCTTAGTTATACTGTATACTTACTTTATAGCTTCTCCTTACTTAGTTATACTGTATACTTACTATATAGCTTCTCCTTACTTAGTTATACTGTATACTTACTATATAGCTTCTCCTTACTTAGTTATACTGTATACTTACTATATAGCTTCTCCTTACTTAGTTATACTGTATACTTACTATATAGCTTCTCCTTACTTAGTTATACTGTATACTTACTATATAGTTTCTCCTTACTTAGTTATACTGTATACTTACTATATAGCTTCTCCTTAGTTATACTGTATACTTACTATATAGCTTCTCCTTACTTAGTTATACTGTATGGCTTACTATATAGCTTTTCCTTACTTATTTATACTGTATACTTACTATATAGTTTCTCCTTACTTAGTTATACTGTATACTTACTATATAGCTTCTCCTTAGTTATACTGTATACTTACTATATAGCTTCTCCTTACTTAGTTATACTGTATACTTACTATATAGCTTCTTCTTACTTAGTTATACTGTATACTTACTATATAGCTTCTCCTTACTTAGTTATACTGTATACTTACTATATAGCTTCTCCTTACTTAGTTATACTGTATACTTACTATATAGCTTCTTACTTAGTTATACTGTATACTTACTATATAGCTTCTCCTTACTTAGTTATACTGTATACTTACTATATAGCTTCTCCTTACTTATACTGTATACTTACTATATAGCTTCTCCTTACTTAGTTATACTGTATACTTACTATATAGCTTCTCCTTAGTTATACTGTATACTTACTATATAGCTTCTTCTTACTTAGTTATACTGTATACTTACTGTATAGCTTCTCCTTACTTAGTTATACTGTATACTTACTATATAGCTTCTCCTTAGTTATACTGTATACTTACTATATAGCTTCTTCTTACTTAGTTATACTGTATACTTACTATATAGTTTCTCCTTACTTAGTTATACTGTATACTTACTATATAGCTTCTCCTTACTTAGTTATACTGTATACTTACTATATAGCTTCTCCTTACTTAGTTATACTGTATACTTACTATATAGCGTCTCCTTACTTAGTTATACTGTATACTTACTATATAGCTTCTTCTTACTTAGTTATACTGTATACTTACTATATAGTTTCTCCTTACTTTGTTATACCGAATACTTACTATATAGCTTCTCCTTACTTAGTTATACTGTATACTTACTATATAGCTTCTCCTTACTTAGTTATACTGTATACTTACTATATAGCTTCTTCTTACTTAGTTATACTGTATACTTACTATATAGCTTCTCCTTACTTAGTTATACTGTATGGAATACTATAAAGATACTCATTACTTTGTTATACTGTATACTTACTATATCGCTTCTCCTTACTTAGTTATACTGTATGGAATACTATAAAGATACTTCTTACTTAGTTATACTGTATACTTACTATATAGCTTCTCCTTACTTAGTTATACTGTATACTTACTATATAGATTCTCCTTACTTAGTTATACTGTATGGCTTACTATATAGCTTCTCCTTAGTTATACTGTATACTTACTATATAGCTTCTTCTTACTTAGTTATACTGTATACTTACTATATAGCTTCTCCTTACTTAGTTATACTGTATACTTTCTATATAGCGTCTCCTTACTTAGTTAAACTGTATACTTACTATATAGCGTCTCCTTACTTAGTTATACTGTATACTTACTATTTAGCTTCTCCTTACTTAGTTATACTGTATACTTACTATATAGCTTCTCCTTAGTTATACTGTATACTTACTATATAGCTTCTCCTTACTTAGTTATACTGTATACTTACTATATAGCTTCTTCTTACTTAGTTATACTGTATACTTACTATATAGCTTCTTCTTACTTAGTTATACTGTATACTTACTATATAGTTTCTCCTTACTTAGTTATACTGTATACTTACTATATAGCTTCTCCTTACTTAGTTATACTGTATACTTACTATATAGCTTCTCTTTACTTAGTTATACTGTATACTTACTATATAGCTTCTCTTTACTTAGTTATACTGTATACTTACTATATAGCTTCTCCTTACTTAGTTATACTGTATACTTACTATATAGCGTCTCCTTACTTAGTTATACTGTATACTTACTATATAGCTTCTCCTTACTTAGTTATACTGTATACTTACTATATAGCTTCTCCTTACTTAGTTATACTATATACTTACTATATAGCTTCTCCTTACTTAGTTATACTGTATACTTACTATATAGCTTCTCCTTACTTAGTTATACTGTATACTTACTATATAGCTTCTCCTTAGTTATACTGTATACTTACTATATAGCTTCTTCTTACTTAGTTATACTGTATGGCTTACTATATAGCTTCTCCTTAGTTATACTGTATACTTACTATATAGCTTCTTCAAACTTAGTTATACTGTATACTTACTATATAGCTTCTCCTTACTTAGTTATACTGTATACTTACTATATAGCTTCTCCTTACTTAGTTATACTGTATGGCTTACTATATAGCTTCTGCTTAGTTATACTGTATACTTACTATATAGCTTCTTCAAACTTAGTTATACTGTATACTTACTATATAGCTTCTCCTTACTTAGTTATACTGTATACTTACTATATAGCTTCTCCTTACTTAGTTATACTGTATACTTACTATATAGCTTCTCCTTACTTAGTTATACTGTATACTTACTATATAGCTTCTCCTTACTTAGTTATACTGTATACTTACTATATAGCGTCTCCTTACTTAGTTATACTGTATACTTACTATATAGCTTCTCCTTACTTAGTTATATTGTAGACTTACTATATAGCTTCTCCTTAGTTATACTGTATACTTACTATATAGCTTCTTCTTACTTAGTTATACTGTATACTTACTATATCGCTTCTCCTTACTTAGTTATACTGTATGGAATACTATAAAGATACTCATTACTTAGTTATACTGTATACTTACTATATAGCTTCTCCTTACTTAGTTATACTGTATACTTACTATATAGCTTCTCCTTACTTAGTTATACTATATACTTACTATATAGCTTCTCCTTACTTAGTTATACTGTATACTTACTATATAGTTTCTCCTTACTTAGTTATACTATATACTTACTATATAGCTTCTCCTTACTTAGTTATACTATATACTTACTATATAGCTTCTCCTTACTTAGTTATACTGTATACTTACTATATAGCTTCTCCTTACTTATTTATACTATATACTTACTATATAGCTTCTCCTTACTTAGTTATACTGTATACTTACTATATAGTTTCTCCTTACTTAGTTATACTGTATACTTACTATATAGCTTCTCCTTACTTAGTTATACTGTATACTTACTATATAGCTTCTCCTTACTTAGTTATACTGTATACTTATTATATAGCTTCTCCTTACTTAGTTATACTGTATACTTACTATATAGCTTCTCCTTAGTTATACTGTATACTTACTATATAGCTTCTTCTTACTTAGTTATAATGTATACTTACTATATAGCTTCTCCTTACTTAGTTATACTGTATACTTACTATATAGCTTCTCCTTAGTTATACTGTATACTTACTATATAGCTTCTTCTTACTTAGTTATACTGTATACTTACTATATAGTTTCTCCTTACTTAGTTATACTGTATACTTACTATATAGCTTCTCCTTACTTAGTTATACTGTATACTTACTATATAGCTTCTCCTTACTTAGTTATACTGTATACTTACTATATAGCGTCTCCTTACTTAGTTATACTGTATACTTACTATATAGTTTCTCCTTACTTAATTATACTGTATACTTACTATATAGCTTCTCCTTACTTAGTTATACTGTATACTTACTATATAGTTTCTCCTTACTTAATTATACTGTATACTTACTATATAGCTTCTCCTTACTTAGTTATACTGTATACTTACTATATAGCTTCTCCTTAGTTATACTGTATACTTACTATATAGCTTCTTCTTACTTAGTTATACTGTATACTTACTATATAGCTTCTCCTTACTTAGTTATACTGTATACTTACTATATCTCTTCTCCTTACTTAGTTATACTGTATACTTACTATATCGCTTCTCCTTACTTAGTTATACTGTATACTTACTATATAGTTTCTCCTTACTTAATTATACTGTATACTTACTATATAGCTTCTCCTTACTTAGTTATACTATATACTTACTATATAGCTTCTCCTTACTTAGTAATACTGTATACTTACTATATAGCTTCTCCTTACTTAGTTATACTGTATGGCTTACTATATAGCTTCTCCTTACTTAGTTATACTGTATACTTACTATATAGCTTCTCCTTACTTAGTTATACTGTATACTTACTATATAGCTTCTTCTTACTTAGTTATACTGTATACTTACTATATAGCTTCTCCTTACTTAGTTATACTGTATACTTACTATATAGCTTCTCCTTACTTAGTTATACTGTATACTTACTATATAGCTTCTCCTTACTTAGTTATACTGTATACTTACTATATAGCTTCTCCTTACTTAGTTATACTGTATACTTACTATATAGTTTCTCCTTACTTAGTTATACTGTATACTTACTATATAGCGTCTCCTTACTTAGTTATACTGTATGGCTTACTATATAGCTTCTCCTTACTTAGTTATACTGTATACTTACTATATAGCTTCTCCTTACTTAGTTATACTGTATACTTACTATATAGCTTCTCCTTACTTAGTTATACTGTATACTTACTATATAGCGTCTCCTTACTTAGTTATACTGTATACTTACTATATAGCTTCTCCTTACTTAGTTATATTGTATACTTACTATATAGCTTCTCCTTAGTTATACTGTATACTTACTATATAGCTTCTTCTTACTTAGTTATACTGTATACTTACTATATCGCTTCTCCTTACTTAGTTATACTGTATGGAATACTATAAAGATACTCATTACTTAGTTATACTGTATACTTACTATATAGCTTCTCCTTACTTAGTTATACTGTATACTTACTATATAGCTTCTCCTTACTTAGTTATACTATATACTTACTATATAGCTTCTCCTTACTTAGTTATACTGTATACTTACTATATAGTTTCTCCTTACTTAGTTATACTATATACTTACTATATAGCTTCTCCTTACTTAGTTATACTATATACTTACTATATAGCTTCTCCTTACTTAGTTATACTGTATACTTACTATATAGCTTCTCCTTACTTAGTTATACTATATACTTACTATATAGCTTCTCCTTACTTAGTTATACTGTATACTTACTATATAGTTTCTCCTTACTTAGTTATACTGTATACTTACTATATAGCTTCTCCTTACTTAGTTATACTGTATACTTACTATATAGCTTCTCCTTACTTAGTTATACTGTATACTTACTATATAGCTTCTCCTTACTTAGTTATACTGTATACTTACTATATAGCTTCTTCTTACTTAGTTATACTGTATACTTACTATATAGCTTCTCCTTACTTAGTTATACTGTATGGAATACTATAAAGATACTCATTACTTTGTTATACTGTATACTTACTATATCGCTTCTCCTTACTTAGTTATACTGTATGGAATACTATAAAGATACTTCTTACTTAGTTATACTGTATACTTACTATATAGCTTCTCCTTAGTTATACTGTATACTTACTATATAGCTTCTTCTTACTTAGTTATACTGTATACTTACTATATAGCTTCTCCTTACTTAGTTATACTGTATACTTTCTATATAGCGTCTCCTTACTTAGTTAAACTGTATACTTACTATATAGCGTCTCCTTACTTAGTTATACTGTATACTTACTATTTAGCTTCTCCTTACTTAGTTATACTGTATACTTACTATATAGCTTCTCCTTAGTTATACTGTATACTTACTATATAGCTTCTCCTTACTTAGTTATACTGTATACTTACTATATAGCTTCTTCTTACTTAGTTATACTGTATACTTACTATATAGCTTCTTCTTACTTAGTTATACTGTATACTTACTATATAGCTTCTCCTTACTTAGTTATACTGTATACTTACTATATAGCTTCTCCTTAGTTATACTGTATACTTACTATATAGCTTCTTCTTACTTAGTTATACTGTATACTTACTATATAGTTTCTCCTTACTTAGTTATACTGTATACTTACTATATAGCTTCTCCTTACTTAGTTATACTGTATACTTACTATATAGCTTCTCTTTACTTAGTTATACTGTATACTTACTATATAGCTTCTCTTTACTTAGTTATACTGTATACTTACTATATAGCTTCTCCTTACTTAGTTATACTGTATACTTACTATATAGCGTCTCCTTACTTAGTTATACTGTATACTTACTATATAGCTTCTCCTTACTTAGTTATACTGTATACTTACTATATAGCTTCTCCTTACTTAGTTATACTATATACTTACTATATAGCTTCTCCTTACTTAGTTATACTGTATACTTACTATATAGCTTCTCCTTACTTAGTTATACTGTATACTTACTATATAGCTTCTCCTTAGTTATACTGTATACTTACTATATAGCTTCTTCTTACTTAGTTATACTGTATGGCTTACTATATAGCTTCTCCTTAGTTATACTGTATACTTACTATATAGCTTCTTCAAACTTAGTTATACTGTATACTTACTATATAGCTTCTCCTTACTTAGTTATACTGTATACTTACTATATAGCTTCTCCTTACTTAGTTATACTGTATGGCTTACTATATAGCTTCTGCTTAGTTATACTGTATACTTACTATATAGCTTCTTCAAACTTAGTTATACTGTATACTTACTATATAGCTTCTCCTTACTTAGTTATACTGTATACTTACTATATAGCTTCTCCTTACTTAGTTATACTGTATACTTACTATATAGCTTCTCCTTACTTAGTTATACTGTATACTTACTATATAGCGTCTCCTTACTTAGTTATACTGTATACTTACTATATAGCTTCTCCTTACTTAGTTATATTGTATACTTACTATATAGCTTCTCCTTAGTTATACTGTATACTTACTATATAGCTTCTTCTTACTTAGTTATACTGTATACTTACTATATCGCTTCTCCTTACTTAGTTATACTGTATGGAATACTATAAAGATACTCATTACTTAGTTATACTGTATACTTACTATATAGCTTCTCCTTACTTAGTTATACTGTATACTTACTATATAGCTTCTCCTTACTTAGTTATACTATATACTTACTATATAGCTTCTCCTTACTTAGTTATACTGTATACTTACTATATAGTTTCTCCTTACTTAGTTATACTATATACTTACTATATAGCTTCTCCTTACTTAGTTATACTATATACTTACTATATAGCTTCTCCTTACTTAGTTATACTGTATACTTACTATATAGCTTCTCCTTACTTATTTATACTATATACTTACTATATAGCTTCTCCTTACTTAGTTATACTGTATACTTACTATATAGTTTCTCCTTACTTAGTTATACTGTATACTTACTATATAGCTTCTCCTTACTTAGTTATACTGTATACTTACTATATAGCTTCTCCTTACTTAGTTATACTGTATACTTACTATATAGCTTCTCCTTACTTAGTTATACTGTATACTTACTATATAGCTTCTCCTTAGTTATACTGTATACTTACTATATAGCTTCTTCTTACTTAGTTATAATGTATACTTACTATATAGCTTCTCCTTACTTAGTTATACTGTATACTTACTATATAGCTTCTCCTTAGTTATACTGTATACTTACTATATAGCTTCTTCTTACTTAGTTATACTGTATACTTACTATATAGTTTCTCCTTACTTAGTTATACTGTATACTTACTATATAGCTTCTCCTTACTTAGTTATACTGTATACTTACTATATAGCTTCTCCTTACTTAGTTATACTGTATACTTACTATATAGCTTCTCCTTACTTAGTTATACTGTATACTTACTATATAGCGTCTCCTTACTTAGTTATACTGTATACTTACTATATAGTTTCTCCTTACTTAATTATACTGTATACTTACTATATAGCTTCTCCTTACTTAGTTATACTGTATACTTACTATATAGTTTCTCCTTACTTAATTATACTGTATACTTACTATATAGCTTCTCCTTACTTAGTTATACTGTATACTTACTATATAGCTTCTCCTTAGTTATACTGTATACTTACTATATAGCTTCTTCTTACTTAGTTATACTGTATACTTACTATATAGCTTCTCCTTACTTAGTTATACTGTATACTTACTATATAGCTTCTCCTTAGTTATACTGTATACTTACTATATAGCTTCTCCTTACTTAGTTATACTATATACTTACTATATAGCTTCTCCTTACTTAGTAATACTGTATACTTACTATATAGCTTCTCCTTACTTAGTTATACTGTATGGCTTACTATATAGCTTCTCCTTACTTAGTTATACTATATACTTACTATATAGCTTCTCCTTACTCAGTTATACTGTATACTTACTATATAGCTTCTCCTTACTTAGTTATACTGTATACTTACTATATAGCTTCTTCTTACTTAGTTATACTGTATACTTACTATATAGCTTCTCCTTACTTAGTTATACTGTATACTTACTATATAGCTTCTCCTTACTTAGTTATACTGTATACTTACTATATAGCTTCTCCTTACTTAGTTATACTGTATACTTACTATATAGCTTCTCCTTACTTAGTTATACTGTATACTTACTATATAGTTTCTCCTTACTTAGTTATACTGTATACTTACTATATAGCGTCTCCTTACTTAGTTATACTGTATACTTACTATATAGCTTCTCCTTACTTAGTTATACTGTATACTTACTATATAGCGTCTCCTTACTTAGTTATACTGTATGGCTTACTATATAGCTTCTCCTTACTTAGTTATACTGTATACTTACTATATAGCTTCTCCTTACTTAGTTATACTGTATACTTACTATATAGCTTCTCCTTACTTAGTTATACTGTATACTTACTATATAGCGTCTCCTTACTTAGTTATACTGTATACTTACTATATAGCTTCTCCTTACTTAGTTATATTGTATACTTACTATATAGCTTCTCCTTAGTTATACTGTATACTTACTATATAGCTTCTTCTTACTTAGTTATACTGTATACTTACTATATCGCTTCTCCTTACTTAGTTATACTGTATGGAATACTATAAAGATACTCATTACTTAGTTATACTGTATACTTACTATATAGCTTCTCCTTACTTAGTTATACTGTATACTTACTATATAGCTTCTCCTTACTTAGTTATACTATATACTTACTATATAGCTTCTCCTTACTTAGTTATACTGTATACTTACTATATAGTTTCTCCTTACTTAGTTATACTATATACTTACTATATAGCTTCTCCTTACTTAGTTATACTATATACTTACTATATAGCTTCTCCTTACTTAGTTATACTGTATACTTACTATATAGCTTCTCCTTACTTAGTTATACTATATACTTACTATATAGCTTCTCCTTACTTAGTTATACTGTATACTTACTATATAGTTTCTCCTTACTTAGTTATACTGTATACTTACTATATAGCTTCTCCTTACTTAGTTATACTGTATACTTACTATATAGCTTCTCCTTACTTAGTTATACTGTATACTTACTATATAGCTTCTCCTTACTTAGTTATACTGTATACTTACTATATAGCTTCTCCTTAGTTATACTGTATACTTACTATATAGCTTCTTCTTACTTAGTTATACTGTATACTTACTATATAGCTTCTCCTTACTTATTTATACTATATACTTACTATATAGCTTCTCCTTACTTAGTTATACTGTATACTTACTATATAGTTTCTCCTTACTTAGTTATACTGTATACTTACTATATAGCTTCTCCTTACTTAGTTATACTGTATACTTACTATATAGTTTCTCCTTACTTAGTTATACTGTATACTTACTATATAGCTTCTCCTTACTTAGTTATACTGTATACTTACTATATAGCTTCTCCTTACTTAGTTATACTGTATACTTACTATATAGATTCTCCTTACTTAGTTATACTGTATGGCTTACTATATAGCTTCTCCTTAGTTATACTGTATACTTACTATATAGCTTCTTCTTACTTAGTTATACTGTATACTTACTATATAGCTTCTCCTTACTTATTTATACTATATACTTACTATATAGCTTCTCCTTACTTAGTTATACTGTATACTTACTATATAGTTTCTCCTTACTTAGTTATACTGTATACTTACTATATAGCTTCTCCTTACTTAGTTATACTGTATACTTACTATATAGCTTCTCCTTACTTAGTTATACTGTATACTTACTATATAGCTTCTCCTTACTTAGTTATACTGTATACTTACTATATAGCTTCTCCTTAGTTATACTGTATACTTACTATATAGCTTCTTCTTACTTAGTTATAATGTATACTTACTATATAGCTTCTCCTTACTTAGTTATACTGTATACTTACTATATAGCTTCTCCTTAGTTATACTGTATACTTACTATATAGCTTCTTCTTACTTAGTTATACTGTATACTTACTATATAGTTTCTCCTTACTTAGTTATACTGTATACTTACTATATAGCTTCTCCTTACTTAGTTATACTGTATACTTACTATATAGCTTCTCCTTACTTAGTTATACTGTATACTTACTATATAGCGTCTCCTTACTTAGTTATACTGTATACTTACTATATAGTTTCTCCTTACTTAATTATACTGTATACTTACTATATAGCTTCTCCTTACTTAGTTATACTGTATACTTACTATATAGTTTCTCCTTACTTAATTATACTGTATACTTACTATATAGCTTCTCCTTACTTAGTTATACTGTATACTTACTATATAGCTTCTCCTTAGTTATACTGTATACTTACTATATAGCTTCTTCTTACTTAGTTATACTGTATACTTACTATATAGCTTCTCCTTACTTAGTTATACTGTATACTTACTATATCTCTTCTCCTTACTTAGTTATACTGTATACTTACTATATCGCTTCTCCTTACTTAGTTATACTGTATACTTACTATATAGTTTCTCCTTACTTAATTATACTGTATACTTACTATATAGCTTCTCCTTACTTAGTTATACTATATACTTACTATATAGCTTCTCCTTACTTAGTAATACTGTATACTTACTATATAGCTTCTCCTTACTTAGTTATACTGTATGGCTTACTATATAGCTTCTTCTTACTTAGTTATACTATATACTTACTATATAGCTTCTCCTTACTTAGTTATACTGTATACTTACTATATAGCTTCTCCTTACTTAGTTATACTGTATACTTACTATATAGCTTCTTCTTACTTAGTTATACTGTATACTTACTATATAGCTTCTCCTTACTTAGTTATACTGTATACTTACTATATAGCTTCTCCTTACTTAGTTATACTGTATACTTACTATATAGCTTCTCCTTACTTAGTTATACTGTATACTTACTATATAGCTTCTCCTTACTTAGTTATACTGTATACTTACTATATAGTTTCTCCTTACTTAGTTATACTGTATACTTACTATATAGCGTCTCCTTACTTAGTTATACTGTATGGCTTACTATATAGCTTCTCCTTACTTAGTTATACTGTATACTTACTATATAGCGTCTCCTTACTTAGTTATACTGTATGGCTTACTATATAGCTTCTCCTTACTTAGTTATACTGTATACTTACTATATAGCTTCTCCTTACTTAGTTATACTGTATACTTACTATATAGCTTCTCCTTACTTAGTTATACTGTATACTTACTATATAGCGTCTCCTTACTTAGTTATACTGTATACTTACTATATAGCTTCTCCTTACTTAGTTATATTGTATACTTACTATATAGCTTCTCCTTAGTTATACTGTATACTTACTATATAGCTTCTTCTTACTTAGTTATACTGTATACTTACTATATCGCTTCTCCTTACTTAGTTATACTGTATGGAATACTATAAAGATACTCATTACTTAGTTATACTGTATACTTACTATATAGCTTCTCCTTACTTAGTTATACTGTATACTTACTATATAGCTTCTCCTTACTTAGTTATACTATATACTTACTATATAGCTTCTCCTTACTTAGTTATACTGTATACTTACTATATAGTTTCTCCTTACTTAGTTATACTATATACTTACTATATAGCTTCTCCTTACTTAGTTATACTATATACTTACTATATAGCTTCTCCTTACTTAGTTATACTGTATACTTACTATATAGCTTCTCCTTACTTAGATATACTATATACTT
Source organism: Leptodactylus fuscus (assembly GCF_031893055.1). Taxonomy (NCBI): domain Eukaryota; kingdom Metazoa; phylum Chordata; class Amphibia; order Anura; family Leptodactylidae; genus Leptodactylus; species Leptodactylus fuscus. Next base: position 55,511,933 of record NC_134266.1, on the reverse strand, counting down.
ACTATATAGCTTCTCCTTACTTAGTTATACTGTATACTTACTATATAGTTTCTCCTTACTTAGTTATACTGTATACTTACTATATAGCTTCTCCTTACTTAGTTATACTGTATACTTACTATATAGCTTCTCCTTACTTAGTTATACTGTATACTTACTATATAGCTTCTCCTTACTTAGTTATACTGTATACTTACTATATAGCTTCTCCTTAGTTATACTGTATACTTACTATATAGCTTCTTCTTACTTAGTTATACTGTATACTTACTATATAGCGTCTCCTTACTTAGTTATACCGTATACTTACTATATAGTTTCTCCTTACTTAATTATACTGTATACTTACTATATAGCTTCTCCTTACTTAGTTATACTGTATACTTACTATATAGTTTCTCCTTACTTAATTATACTGTATACTTACTATATAGCTTCTCCTTACTTAGTTATACTGTATACTTACTATATAGCTTCTCCTTAGTTATACTGTATACTTACTATATAGCTTCTTCTTACTTAGTTATACTGTATACTTACTATATAGCTTCTCCTTACTTAGTTATACTGTATACTTACTATATCTCTTCTCCTTACTTAGTTATACTGTATACTTACTATATCGCTTCTCCTTACTTAGTTATACTGTATACTTACTATATAGTTTCTCCTTACTTAATTATACTGTATACTTACTATATAGCTTCTCCTTACTTAGTTATACTATATACTTACTATATAGCTTCTCCTTACTTAGTAATACTGTATACTTACTATATAGCTTCTCCTTACTTAGTTATACTGTATGGCTTACTATATAGCTTCTCCTTACTTAGTTATACTATATACTTACTATATAGCTTCTCCTTACTTAGTTATACTGTATACTTACTATATAGCTTCTCCTTACTTAGTTATACTGTATACTTACTATATAGCTTCTTCTTACTTAGTTATACTGTATACTTACTATATAGCTTCTCCTTACTTAGTTATACTGTATACTTACTATATAGCTTCTCCTTACTTAGTTATACTGTATACTTACTATATAGCTTCTCCTTACTTAATTATACTGTATACTTACTATATAGCTTCTCCTTAGTTATACTGTATACTTACTATATAGCTTCTCCTTACTTAGTTATACTATATACTTACTATATAGCTTCTCCTTACTTAGTAATACTGTATACTTACTATATAGCTTCTCCTTACTTAGTTATACTGTATGGCTTACTATATAGCTTCTCCTTACTTAGTTATACTATATACTTACTATATAGCTTCTCCTTACTCAGTTATACTGTATACTTACTATATAGCTTCTCCTTACTTAGTTATACTGTATACTTACTATATAGCTTCTTCTTACTTAGTTATACTGTATACTTACTATATAGCTTCTCCTTACTTAGTTATACTGTATACTTACTATATAGCTTCTCCTTACTTAGTTATACTGTATACTTACTATATAGCTTCTCCTTACTTAGTTATACTGTATACTTACTATATAGCTTCTCCTTACTTAGTTATACTGTATACTTACTATATAGTTTCTCCTTACTTAGTTATACTGTATACTTACTATATAGCGTCTCCTTACTTAGTTATACTGTATACTTACTATATAGCTTCTCCTTACTTAGTTATACTGTATACTTACTATATAGCGTCTCCTTACTTAGTTATACTGTATGGCTTACTATATAGCTTCTCCTTACTTAGTTATACTGTATACTTACTATATAGCTTCTCCTTACTTAGTTATACTGTATACTTACTATATAGCTTCTCCTTACTTAGTTATACTGTATACTTACTATATAGCGTCTCCTTACTTAGTTATACTGTATACTTACTATATAGCTTCTCCTTACTTAGTTATATTGTATACTTACTATATAGCTTCTCCTTAGTTATACTGTATACTTACTATATAGCTTCTTCTTACTTAGTTATACTGTATACTTACTATATCGCTTCTCCTTACTTAGTTATACTGTATGGAATACTATAAAGATACTCATTACTTAGTTATACTGTATACTTACTATATAGCTTCTCCTTACTTAGTTATACTGTATACTTACTATATAGCTTCTCCTTACTTAGTTATACTATATACTTACTATATAGCTTCTCCTTACTTAGTTATACTGTATACTTACTATATAGTTTCTCCTTACTTAGTTATACTATATACTTACTATATAGCTTCTCCTTACTTAGTTATACTATATACTTACTATATAGCTTCTCCTTACTTAGTTATACTGTATACTTACTATATAGCTTCTCCTTACTTAGTTATACTATATACTTACTATATAGCTTCTCCTTACTTAGTTATACTGTATACTTACTATATAGTTTCTCCTTACTTAGTTATACTGTATACTTACTATATAGCTTCTCCTTACTTAGTTATACTGTATACTTACTATATAGCTTCTCCTTACTTAGTTATACTGTATACTTACTATATAGCTTCTCCTTACTTAGTTATACTGTATACTTACTATATAGCTTCTCCTTAGTTATACTGTATACTTACTATATAGCTTCTTCTTACTTAGTTATACTGTATACTTACTATATAGCTTCTCCTTACTTATTTATACTATATACTTACTATATAGCTTCTCCTTACTTAGTTATACTGTATACTTACTATATAGTTTCTCCTTACTTAGTTATACTGTATACTTACTATATAGCTTCTCCTTACTTAGTTATACTGTATACTTACTATATAGTTTCTCCTTACTTAGTTATACTGTATACTTACTATATAGCTTCTCCTTACTTAGTTATACTGTATACTTACTATATAGCTTCTCCTTACTTAGTTATACTGTATACTTACTATATAGATTCTCCTTACTTAGTTATACTGTATGGCTTACTATATAGCTTCTCCTTAGTTATACTGTATACTTACTATATAGCTTCTTCTTACTTAGTTATACTGTATACTTACTATATAGCTTCTCCTTACTTATTTATACTATATACTTACTATATAGCTTCTCCTTACTTAGTTATACTGTATACTTACTATATAGTTTCTCCTTACTTAGTTATACTGTATACTTACTATATAGCTTCTCCTTACTTAGTTATACTGTATACTTACTATATAGCTTCTCCTTACTTAGTTATACTGTATACTTACTATATAGCTTCTCCTTACTTAGTTATACTGTATACTTACTATATAGCTTCTCCTTAGTTATACTGTATACTTACTATATAGCTTCTTCTTACTTAGTTATAATGTATACTTACTATATAGCTTCTCCTTACTTAGTTATACTGTATACTTACTATATAGCTTCTCCTTAGTTATACTGTATACTTACTATATAGCTTCTTCTTACTTAGTTATACTGTATACTTACTATATAGTTTCTCCTTACTTAGTTATACTGTATACTTACTATATAGCTTCTCCTTACTTAGTTATACTGTATACTTACTATATAGCTTCTCCTTACTTAGTTATACTGTATACTTACTATATAGCGTCTCCTTACTTAGTTATACTGTATACTTACTATATAGTTTCTCCTTACTTAATTATACTGTATACTTACTATATAGCTTCTCCTTACTTAGTTATACTGTATACTTACTATATAGTTTCTCCTTACTTAATTATACTGTATACTTACTATATAGCTTCTCCTTACTTAGTTATACTGTATACTTACTATATAGCTTCTCCTTAGTTATACTGTATACTTACTATATAGCTTCTTCTTACTTAGTTATACTGTATACTTACTATATAGCTTCTCCTTACTTAGTTATACTGTATACTTACTATATCTCTTCTCCTTACTTAGTTATACTGTATACTTACTATATCGCTTCTCCTTACTTAGTTATACTGTATACTTACTATATAGTTTCTCCTTACTTAATTATACTGTATACTTACTATATAGCTTCTCCTTACTTAGTTATACTATATACTTACTATATAGCTTCTCCTTACTTAGTAATACTGTATACTTACTATATAGCTTCTCCTTACTTAGTTATACTGTATGGCTTACTATATAGCTTCTTCTTACTTAGTTATACTATATACTTACTATATAGCTTCTCCTTACTTAGTTATACTGTATACTTACTATATAGCTTCTCCTTACTTAGTTATACTGTATACTTACTATATAGCTTCTTCTTACTTAGTTATACTGTATACTTACTATATAGCTTCTCCTTACTTAGTTATACTGTATACTTACTATATAGCTTCTCCTTACTTAGTTATACTGTATACTTACTATATAGCTTCTCCTTACTTAGTTATACTGTATACTTACTATATAGCTTCTCCTTACTTAGTTATACTGTATACTTACTATATAGTTTCTCCTTACTTAGTTATACTGTATACTTACTATATAGCGTCTCCTTACTTAGTTATACTGTATGGCTTACTATATAGCTTCTCCTTACTTAGTTATACTGTATACTTACTATATAGCGTCTCCTTACTTAGTTATACTGTATGGCTTACTATATAGCTTCTCCTTACTTAGTTATACTGTATACTTACTATATAGCTTCTCCTTACTTAGTTATACTGTATACTTACTATATAGCTTCTCCTTACTTAGTTATACTGTATACTTACTATATAGCGTCTCCTTACTTAGTTATACTGTATACTTACTATATAGCTTCTCCTTACTTAGTTATATTGTATACTTACTATATAGCTTCTCCTTAGTTATACTGTATACTTACTATATAGCTTCTTCTTACTTAGTTATACTGTATACTTACTATATCGCTTCTCCTTACTTAGTTATACTGTATGGAATACTATAAAGATACTCATTACTTAGTTATACTGTATACTTACTATATAGCTTCTCCTTACTTAGTTATACTGTATACTTACTATATAGCTTCTCCTTACTTAGTTATACTATATACTTACTATATAGCTTCTCCTTACTTAGTTATACTGTATACTTACTATATAGTTTCTCCTTACTTAGTTATACTATATACTTACTATATAGCTTCTCCTTACTTAGTTATACTATATACTTACTATATAGCTTCTCCTTACTTAGTTATACTGTATACTTACTATATAGCTTCTCCTTACTTAGTTATACTATATACTTACTATATAGCTTCTCCTTACTTAGTTATACTGTATACTTACTATATAGTTTCTCCTTACTTAGTTATACTGTATACTTACTATATAGCTTCTCCTTACTTAGTTATACTGTATACTTACTATATAGCTTCTCCTTACTTAGTTATACTGTATACTTACTATATAGCTTCTCCTTACTTAGTTATACTGTATACTTACTATATAGCTTCTCCTTAGTTATACTGTATACTTACTATATAGCTTCTTCTTACTTAGTTATACTGTATACTTACTATATAGCGTCTCCTTACTTAGTTATACCGTATACTTACTATATAGTTTCTCCTTACTTAATTATACTGTATACTTACTATATAGCTTCTCCTTACTTAGTTATACTGTATACTTACTATATAGTTTCTCCTTACTTAATTATACTGTATACTTACTATATAGCTTCTCCTTACTTAGTTATACTGTATACTTACTATATAGCTTCTCCTTAGTTATACTGTATACTTACTATATAGCTTCTTCTTACTTAGTTATACTGTATACTTACTATATAGCTTCTCCTTACTTAGTTATACTGTATACTTACTATATCTCTTCTCCTTACTTAGTTATACTGTATACTTACTATATCGCTTCTCCTTACTTAGTTATACTGTATACTTACTATATAGTTTCTCCTTACTTAATTATACTGTATACTTACTATATAGCTTCTCCTTACTTAGTTATACTATATACTTACTATATAGCTTCTCCTTACTTAGTAATACTGTATACTTACTATATAGCTTCTCCTTACTTAGTTATACTGTATGGCTTACTATATAGCTTCTCCTTACTTAGTTATACTATATACTTACTATATAGCTTCTCCTTACTTAGTTATACTGTATACTTACTATATAGCTTCTCCTTACTTAGTTATACTGTATACTTACTATATAGCTTCTTCTTACTTAGTTATACTGTATACTTACTATATAGCTTCTCCTTACTTAGTTATACTGTATACTTACTATATAGCTTCTCCTTACTTAGTTATACTGTATACTTACTATATAGCTTCTCCTTACTTAATTATACTGTATACTTACTATATAGCTTCTCCTTACTTAGTTATACTGTATACTTACTATATAGTTTCTCCTTACTTAGTTATACTGTATACTTACTATATAGCGTCTCCTTACTTAGTTATACTGTATGGCTTACTATATAGCTTCTCCTTACTTAGTTATACTGTATACTTACTATATAGCGTCTCCTTACTTAGTTATACTGTATGGCTTACTATATAGCTTCTCCTTACTTAGTTATACTGTATACTTACTATATAGCTTCTCCTTACTTAGTTATACTGTATACTTACTATATAGCTTCTCCTTACTTAGTTATACTGTATACTTACTATATAGCGTCTCCTTACTTAGTTATACTGTATACTTACTATATAGCTTCTTCTTACTTAGTTATACTGTATACTTACTATATAGCTTCTTCTTACTTAGTTATACTGTATACTTACTATATAGCTTCTCCTTACTTAGTTATACTGTATACTTACTATATAGTTTCTCCTTACTTAGTTATACTGTATACTTACTATATAGCTTCTCCTTAGTTATACTGTATACTTACTATATAGCTTCTCCTTACTTAGTTATACTGTATACTTACTATATAGCTTCTCCTTAGTTATACTGTATACTTACTATATAGCTTCTCCTTACTTAGTTATACTATATACTTACTATATAGCTTCTCCTTACTTAGTTATACTGTATACTTACTATATAGTTTCTCCTTACTTAGTTAAACTGTATACTTACTATATAGCTTCTCCTTACTTAGTTATACTGTATACTTACTATATAGCTTCTCCTTAGTTATACTGTATACTTACTTTATAGCTTCTCCTTACTTAGTTATACTGTATACTTACTATATAGCTTCTCCTTACTTAGTTATACTGTATACTTACTATATAGCTTCTCCTTACTTAGTTATACTGTATACTTACTATATAGCTTCTCCTTACTTAGTTATACTGTATACTTACTATATAGCTTCTCCTTACTTAGTTATACTGAATACTTACTATATAGCTTCTCCTTACTTAGTTATACTGTATACTTACTATATAGCTTCTCCTTAGTTATACTGTATACTTACTATATAGCTTCTCCTTACTTAGTTAAACTGTATACTTACTATATAGCTTCTCCTTACTTAGTTATACTGTATACTTACTATATAGCTTCTCCTTAGTTATACTGTATACTTACTTTATAGCTTCTCCTTACTTAGTTATACTGTATACTTACTATATAGCTTCTCCTTACTTAGTTATACTGTATACTTACTATATAGCTTCTCCTTACTTAGTTATACTGTATACTTACTATATAGCTTCTCCTTACTTAGTTATACTGTATACTTACTATATAGCTTCTCCTTACTTAGTTATACTGTATACTTACTATATAGTTTCTCCTTACTTAGTTATACTGTATACTTACTATATAGCTTCTCCTTAGTTATACTGTATACTTACTATATAGCTTCTCCTTACTTAGTTATACTGTATGGCTTACTATATAGCTTCTCCTTACTTATTTATACTGTATACTTACTATATAGTTTCTCCTTACTTAGTTATACTGTATACTTACTATATAGCTTCTCCTTAGTTATACTGTATACTTACTATATAGCTTCTCCTTACTTAGTTATACTGTATACTTACTATATAGCTTCTTCTTACTTAGTTATACTGTATACTTACTATATAGCTTCTCCTTACTTAGTTATACTGTATACTTACTATATAGCTTCTCCTTACTTAGTTATACTGTATACTTACTATATAGCTTCTTACTTAGTTATACTGTATACTTACTATATAGCTTCTCCTTACTTAGTTATACTGTATACTTACTATATAGCTTCTCCTTACTTATACTGTATACTTACTATATAGCTTCTCCTTACTTAGTTATACTGTATACTTACTATATAGCTTCTCCTTAGTTATACTGTATACTTACTATATAGCTTCTTCTTACTTAGTTATACTGTATACTTACTGTATAGCTTCTCCTTACTTAGTTATACTGTATACTTACTATATAGCTTCTCCTTAGTTATACTGTATACTTACTATATAGCTTCTTCTTACTTAGTTATACTGTATACTTACTATATAGTTTCTCCTTACTTAGTTATACTGTATACTTACTATATAGCTTCTCCTTACTTAGTTATACTGTATACTTACTATATAGCTTCTCCTTACTTAGTTATACTGTATACTTACTATATAGCGTCTCCTTACTTAGTTATACTGTATACTTACTATATAGCTTCTTCTTACTTAGTTATACTGTATACTTACTATATAGTTTCTCCTTACTTTGTCATACCGAATACTTACTATATAGCTTCTCCTTACTTAGTTATACTGTATACTTACTATATAGCTTCTCCTTACTTAGTTATACTGTATACTTACTATATAGCTTCTTCTTACTTAGTTATACTGTATACTTACTATATAGCTTCTCCTTACTTAGTTATACTGTATGGAATACTATAAAGATACTCATTACTTTGTTATACTGTATACTTACTATATCGCTTCTCTTTACTTAGTTATACTGTATGGAATACTATAAAGATACTTCTTACTTAGTTATACTGTATACTTACTATATAGCTTCTCCTTACTTAGTTATACTGTATACTTACTATATAGATTCTCCTTACTTAGTTATACTGTATGGCTTACTATATAGCTTCTCCTTAGTTATACTGTATACTTACTATATAGCTTCTTCTTACTTAGTTATACTGTATACTTACTATATAGCTTCTCCTTACTTAGTTATACTGTATACTTTCTATATAGCGTCTCCTTACTTAGTTAAACTGTATACTTACTATATAGCGTCTCCTTACTTAGTTATACTGTATACTTACTATATAGCTTCTCCTTACTTAGTTATACTGTATACTTACTACATAGCTTCTCCTTAGTTATACTGTATACTTACTATATAGCTTCTCCTTACTTAGTTATACTGTATACTTACTATATAGCTTCTTCTTACTTAGTTATACTGTATACTTACTATATAGCTTCTTCTTACTTAGTTATACTGTATACTTACTATATAGCTTCTCCTTACTTAGTTATACTGTATACTTACTATATAGCTTCTCCTTAGTTATACTGTATACTTACTATATAGCTTCTTCTTACTTAGTTATACTGTATACTTACTATATAGTTTCTCCTTACTTAGTTATACTGTATACTTACTATATAGCTTCTCCTTACTTAGTTATACTGTATACTTACTATATAGCTTCTCTTTACTTAGTTATACTGTATACTTACTATATAGCTTCTCTTTACTTAGTTATACTGTATACTTACTATATAGCTTCTCCTTACTTAGTTATACTGTATACTTACTATATAGCGTCTCCTTACTTAGTTATACTGTATACTTACTATATAGCTTCTCCTTACTTAGTTATACTGTATACTTACTATATAGCTTCTCCTTACTTAGTTATACTATATACTTACTATATAGCTTCTCCTTACTTAGTTATACTGTATACTTACTATATAGCTTCTCCTTACTTAATTATACTGTATACTTACTATATAGCTTCTCCTTAGTTATACTGTATACTTACTATATAGCTTCTTCTTACTTAGTTATACTGTATGGCTTACTATATAGCTTCTCCTTAGTTATACTGTATACTTACTATATAGCTTCTTCAAACTTAGTTATACTGTATACTTACTATATAGCTTCTCCTTACTTAGTTATACTGTATACTTACTATATAGCTTCTCCTTACTTAGTTATACTGTATGGCTTACTATATAGCTTCTGCTTAGTTATACTGTATACTTACTATATAGCTTCTTCAAACTTAGTTATACTGTATACTTACTATATAGCTTCTCCTTACTTAGTTATACTGTATACTTACTATATAGCTTCTCCTTACTTAGTTATACTGTATACTTACTATATAGCTTCTCCTTACTTAGTTATACTGTATACTTACTATATAGCGTCTCCTTACTTAGTTATACTGTATACTTACTATATAGCTTCTCCTTACTTAGTTATATTGTATACTTACTATATAGCTTCTCCTTAGTTATACTGTATACTTACTATATAGCTTCTTCTTATCGCTTCTCCTTACTTAGTTATACTGTATGGAATACTATAAAGATACTCATTACTTAGTTATACTGTATACTTACTATATAGCTTCTCCTTACTTAGTTATACTGTATACTTACTATATAGCTTCTCCTTACTTAGTTATACTATATACTTACTATATAGCTTCTCCTTACTTAGTTATACTGTATACTTACTATATAGTTTCTCCTTACTTAGTTATACTATATACTTACTATATAGCTTCTCCTTACTTAGTTATACTATATACTTACTATATAGCTTCTCCTTACTTAGTTATACTGTATACTTACTATATAGCTTCTCCTTACTTATTTATACTATATACTTACTATATAGCTTCTCCTTACTTAGTTATACTGTATACTTACTATATAGTTTCTCCTTACTTAGTTATACTGTATACTTACTATATAGCTTCTCCTTACTTAGTTATACTGTATACTTACTATATAGCTTCTCCTTACTTAGTTATACTGTATACTTACTATATAGCTTCTCCTTAGTTATACTGTATACTTACTATATAGCTTCTTCTTACTTAGTTATAATGTATACTTACTATATAGCTTCTCCTTACTTAGTTATACTGTATACTTACTATATAGCTTCTCCTTAGTTATACTGTATACTTACTATATAGCTTCTTCTTACTTAGTTATACTGTATACTTACTATATAGTTTCTCCTTACTTAGTTATACTGTATACTTACTATATAGCTTCTCCTTACTTAGTTATACTGTATACTTACTATATAGCTTCTCCTTACTTAGTTATACTGTATACTTACTATATAGCGTCTCCTTACTTAGTTATACTGTATACTTACTATATAGTTTCTCCTTACTTAATTATACTGTATACTTACTATATAGCTTCTCCTTACTTAGTTATACTGTATACTTACTATATAGTTTCTCCTTACTTAATTATACTGTATACTTACTATATAGCTTCTCCTTACTTAGTTATACTGTATACTTACTATATAGCTTCTCCTTAGTTATACTGTATACTTACTATATAGCTTCTTCTTACTTAGTTATACTGTATACTTACTATATAGCTTCTCCTTACTTAGTTATACTGTATACTTACTATATCTCTTCTCCTTACTTAGTTATACTGTATACTTACTATATCGCTTCTCCTTACTTAGTTATACTGTATACTTACTATATAGTTTCTCCTTACTTAATTATACTGTATACTTACTATATAGCTTCTCCTTACTTAGTTATACTATATACTTACTATATAGCTTCTCCTTACTTAGTAATACTGTATACTTACTATATAGCTTCTCCTTACTTAGTTATACTGTATGGCTTACTATATAGCTTCTTCTTACTTAGTTATACTATATACTTACTATATAGCTTCTCCTTACTTAGTTATACTGTATACTTACTATATAGCTTCTCCTTACTTAGTTATACTGTATACTTACTATATAGCTTCTTCTTACTTAGTTATACTGTATACTTACTATATAGCTTCTCCTTACTTAGTTATACTGTATACTTACTATATAGCTTCTCCTTACTTAGTTATACTGTATACTTACTATATAGCTTCTCCTTACTTAGTTATACTGTATACTTACTATATAGCTTCTCCTTACTTAGTTATACTGTATACTTACTATATAGTTTCTCCTTACTTAGTTATACTGTATACTTACTATATAGCGTCTCCTTACTTAGTTATACTGTATGGCTTACTATATAGCTTCTCCTTACTTAGTTATACTGTATACTTACTATATAGCGTCTCCTTACTTAGTTATACTGTATGGCTTACTATATAGCTTCTCCTTACTTAGTTATACTGTATACTTACTATATAGCTTCTCCTTACTTAGTTATACTGTATACTTACTATATAGCTTCTCCTTACTTAGTTATACTGTATACTTACTATATAGCGTCTCCTTACTTAGTTATACTGTATACTTACTATATAGCTTCTCCTTACTTAGTTATATTGTATACTTACTATATAGCTTCTCCTTAGTTATACTGTATACTTACTATATAGCTTCTTCTTACTTAGTTATACTGTATACTTACTATATCGCTTCTCCTTACTTAGTTATACTGTATGGAATACTATAAAGATACTCATTACTTAGTTATACTGTATACTTACTATATAGCTTCTCCTTACTTAGTTATACTGTATACTTACTATATAGCTTCTCCTTACTTAGTTATACTATATACTTACTATATAGCTTCTCCTTACTTAGTTATACTGTATACTTACTATATAGTTTCTCCTTACTTAGTTATACTATATACTTACTATATAGCTTCTCCTTACTTAGTTATACTATATACTTACTATATAGCTTCTCCTTACTTAGTTATACTGTATACTTACTATATAGCTTCTCCTTACTTAGATATACTATATACTTACTATATAGCTTCTCCTTACTTAGTTATACTGTATACTTACTATATAGTTTCTCCTTACTTAGTTATACTGTATACTTACTATATAGCTTCTCCTTACTTAGTTATACTGTATACTTACTATATAGCTTCTCCTTACTTAGTTATACTGTATACTTACTATATAGCTTCTCCTTACTTAGTTATACTGTATACTTACTATATAGCTTCTCCTTAGTTATACTGTATACTTACTATATAGCTTCTTCTTACTTAGTTATACTGTATACTTACTATATAGCGTCTCCTTACTTAGTTATACCGTATACTTACTATATAGTTTCTCCTTACTTAATTATACTGTATACTTACTATATAGCTTCTCCTTACTTAGTTATACTGTATACTTACTATATAGTTTCTCCTTACTTAATTATACTGTATACTTACTATATAGCTTCTCCTTACTTAGTTATACTGTATACTTACTATATAGCTTCTCCTTAGTTATACTGTATACTTACTATATAGCTTCTTCTTACTTAGTTATACTGTATACTTACTATATAGCTTCTCCTTACTTAGTTATACTGTATACTTACTATATCTCTTCTCCTTACTTAGTTATACTGTATACTTACTATATCGCTTCTCCTTACTTAGTTATACTGTATACTTACTATATAGTTTCTCCTTACTTAATTATACTGTATACTTACTATATAGCTTCTCCTTACTTAGTTATACTATATACTTACTATATAGCTTCTCCTTACTTAGTAATACTGTATACTTACTATATAGCTTCTCCTTACTTAGTTATACTGTATGGCTTACTATATAGCTTCTCCTTACTTAGTTATACTATATACTTACTATATAGCTTCTCCTTACTTAGTTATACTGTATACTTACTATATAGCTTCTCCTTACTTAGTTATACTGTATACTTACTATATAGCTTCTTCTTACTTAGTTATACTGTATACTTACTATATAGCTTCTCCTTACTTAGTTATACTGTATACTTACTATATAGCTTCTCCTTACTTAGTTATACTGTATACTTACTATATAGCTTCTCCTTACTTAATTATACTGTATACTTACACTTACTATATAGCTTCTCCTTAGTTATACTGTATACTTACTATATAGCTTCTCCTTACTTAGTTATACTATATACTTACTATATAGCTTCTCCTTACTTAGTAATACTGTATACTTACTATATAGCTTCTCCTTACTTAGTTATACTGTATGGCTTACTATATAGCTTCTCCTTACTTAGTTATACTATATACTTACTATATAGCTTCTCCTTACTCAGTTATACTGTATACTTACTATATAGCTTCTCCTTACTTAGTTATACTGTATACTTACTATATAGCTTCTTCTTACTTAGTTATACTGTATACTTACTATATAGCTTCTCCTTACTTAGTTATACTGTATACTTACTATATAGCTTCTCCTTACTTAGTTATACTGTATACTTACTATATAGCTTCTCCTTACTTAGTTATACTGTATACTTACTATATAGCTTCTCCTTACTTAGTTATACTGTATACTTACTATATAGTTTCTCCTTACTTAGTTTATACTGTATACTTACTATATAGCGTCTCA